>NC_141697.1:435285437-435872937 GCF_964263255.1 Lissotriton vulgaris
CTTGACATGCTCACCCCCCCCTGGTTACTCTATTCACAGAAAAGATAGACTGGACAAAATTGGGGGTGGTCTAGCCATCATTTAAAAAGAACTATCACTTTCCCTTTCCAAGAATTTTGACCAATCCTCCTTCGAATACATGGGAGCTGAACTAAAAGTTCAGGGGACCCGTCTATTTGGCTACACAACATTTACTATCCCCCCAGTGACCTTTACCCTTTGTTGAAGAACTCTGTGACCTTCTGTCCCATGCCTCGATTTCCAACCCCAACAATATCTTCCTCAGTGACTTTAACATTCACTGGAACAACAAGACTGATCCCTCGGTTCGCTCCCTCAATGACCACCTGGATGTTACAGACTTAACGCAACTTTGCCATGCTCCTACTCATTCCAAAGGGGTTACTCTTGATGCTATCATCACTAGTAAAGACCTGGCTTCCCTTTTGCAAATTATCCCGATTGATTAGTCCGACCATCACCTCATCCTCTTCTCGATTAACAAAGCTGCACATCTCTCTTCTCCCATAAATATTAAACAGAAGAAATTAACAAGAAACCTTCACCTGATTCCTCCGGATGAACTGGAGTTTAAAATTAAAGCAAAACTCCAACCTCCCCCACCTTTGCTAAATACTAATTGCCTCACTGACCACTACAACCAAGCCATCATTGAGGTCCTAAACCAAATTGCCCTGGCCAAATTAAAACCCCTAAAAAACATTCCCTCCAAATCCTGGTTCAATGCCGATTTCAACAGTGAGAGACGCTCTCTCAGGATGACCGAACGCAGGTGGAGACAGCATCCCTCCCCCTCGAATCTTGCTCTCCTCAGAAGTGCTAGGGCCAATCATAAGAAACACATCTTCAATAAAAAAGGCCTCCTTCCTCCGTACACAGCTTGATCGAGCCAAGAATAGACCCAAGGAACTATTCAGCATTATCAAAAGCCAAACATCTTCTGCCCCTCCCAAACCACCCTCCACTATCGAGCGATGCGAGGAAATTGCTTCCTTTTCTCTGAGAAAATTGCCAAAGTTAATCTATCCTTCGCTTCACCCCCCCCCCCCACACCACTGATCTAATCTCCACTCCATGTCCTCCCCCCTAGGTCACCTCTGACGCCCTCACTGTTCCTGATTCTCCTGTTCTTGAATGGTTCACCTCCTTTTTTCAGCACAGATTGCAACAAATTAAAATCAACAACTGCCTCTCTAAACCTATGCCCGTCTCCTTGGGTGTGCCCCAGGGGTCTATTCTCTCTCCTTCTCTATTTAACCTCTTTACGGAACCTTTCACCGTCATGCTAAAGCAAGCAGGTTTTAACTATCACCTATATGCAGACAGCAATGGTTCCATCTTAACCAATTGAAACTCAACCCTAAAAAAACTAAAATCCTTCTCTTCGCCCCCAAAAACAATCAGCTCCCCATCAAACCTTGGCTCTCGGACCTTAAATCCCTCAATTGCGCCTTATGCCCCTCTAGCTCAGTTAAATCTCTCAGAATAAGCCTTGATCAAAACTTTAGCCTCTCCCCCCCCCCCCACATAAAAAACGCAGCTAAAGCCGCTCTTTTCTCCACCTAAAAAAAAAATCAAACCTTTTATTCCTTCTGATGACTTTAAATCCGTTGTCCAATCACTTGTCCTCTCCAAATTGGACTATGGCAATGCCTTATTCGCAGGAACTCCCAAAATCCATCTAGCCCCAATCAAGTCTGTCCTCAATCTCGCGGCCAGGCTCATCTCCGATTGCAAGAGGTTTGATCACATCTCCCCTTACTCAAAAATCTCCAACGGCTTCCCATGGAAGGCAGATCCTCCTACAAGAACGCGTGCATTACACACAAAGCCTTACATGTTCAAACCCCTATTTACCTCTCTCAAAAACTTCACAAGGCAGAATGTTCTAGAGACTTGAGGAGCTCCAATTCCCTCATCCTGATCCCTCCTTTGGTTCACAAGAAATCCACCCACTCTCGCTTTTTCTCCGGCTTTGCCCCTGCCACTCTCTCCCCAAGGAGCTACGTTGCAACCCTTCTTATGCCAGCTTCAAAAAAATCTCAAGCGGCACCTACTCCACAAATACTGGTACCCTTAATTCTGGCCTTCTTTCCGGTTCACAGAACACTTCCAGGTAAGTTTGACGTTTCTTGCCACTTCATTCCTGAATCGCTCCTACCCTCTCCCCTTCTACCATCCCCTATCCTTCTTCTACTCTCCCCCTTTCAGTCACTACTTTAACCCCACATTCTTGCTCCTCCACCCTCACCCGCCACGGTCTTTCCCTACCTCTTATCTACCCCCTTCTATCCCTTGCCTCCCACGACGACACAGCTATCCTTTTCCTGTCATTGACTAAATGTATTGTTTAGGTTACTGTTTTTTTGATGTATCGTTTATATTTGACTCGGTTTGGTATTTATATAATTTTGTAACTTGTTTTTTTCCCATTCCCAACCCTGTAAAGCTACCCCCGGGTCTAGCCAGCACTATATAAAACCGTTAAAATAAATACTATACAGTCATCGTCAAACCAATTATCCTCCACTTCTCTACTGCCAGACCTTCGTCGTTTAAAGTGGCCGACTAACTGCCTCCTAGACCAACTAATCCAGTCATCACCTATTTCTATATCTAAGGGCACCAAACTACTAGTGGATAGGGCTTCAAGAGTCTTCTGTGACCATCCGGCCGTTGCCCGGGAAGGGGGGATCCGCCATCGCTCTGTTCATCTTAGAGGAGCTTCATCCATTTTAAGACCGCTTACAGCGTTATGCGGCATCAGCTGTCAAAGTAAACCTCTGTCAATTCTCAAGTGAACTGTGCAGCCGCCCCACCGATTCTCAGGATTCGCGCTACCTGAGCCCCATCTTTCATTCCCGCTTGAAGCTGCTTTTTTAAAGACATTAATACTTATATGTATTTGGACCCCATTTGAACTGTGTCATCGTAATATTAGCTGAGATATGTTCTGCCAGCCACGACTTATTAGGACACCCACCCATTTCTGGGGTTTTCCTATTTTGAGAGATTGTGCTTTACTTCATTACCTGTGTTCTGCGCCCTGATGAAGGAAACTTGTTTGAATGTGATTGTGTGCTGTGGTATGGGAATGATTTTGGTTTGATTGTTTGAGTGAGTGAATTGTGCGCCAATTTTTTACTGATGCTTGTGTCCTCTGGCTGATGTTATATTCATTATATTTTTAATGTAGGTGTTCCTGAAAAAAATTATATGAAAATATGAGAAAAATATATTGGGCACTAACTATTTTTGATAAAAACAATGTCTTTATGTGAATAAAAATAAATATTTGATATTTAGTTGTTCTGTGGGCTTTTCTCGGATTGTTGGAGTAATCTCCTCTTGTCTATCATTGGGAACTCCCCTTTCATGTTGTCTGACTATCTTCTGTGACCATAACCCGGATTCTTCGATGGTAGATGACCTCTTGACCCATAGTTAGATTAACAGGACACTGGGACTTTAAGCTCAAGACTAAGTACAAATTGATCACTAGGGACAAGATCAAGTACTCTGAGATTTTGTACCCGATGGAAATGGTAAATTGGCACAAATACATAATCAACTGGCATACAACTACTACCATGTTTAAAAGTTCTAGCTGTGGGGTATCATTACATCTTCCATTTTCATTTATCAAACTCTGCTGCACTAAACAATGTAGGGCCTTTGCATCCCCTGCAAGGGAATTTGATGTGAAGATAGTCAGGGATATTTAGGGTCAACTGTGAGAAGTTGGCCCGATATGCAACGTTCGCTATTCTAGCGACCGCTATGTATCGTTCCAACGACCCTTATGGTGTTTGGTTGTAAGTCAACCTATAGACCAGCTATCCTAGTAGCGTGGATACGAGCAGTCTAAGGCTAAAGACTCGAGAGGGCGCGTTAAGCCGGCTGTTTACCACACATGTACCCCTCGAACACCCAGTGAAAGGACACCACACAAGTGTTATGAAAATAAACAGGATATTTATTAAGAATCACAACAGCCCTGTACTCTTTATGAGGACAGGGTACTAAGCACAAACCAAATCTCTTTAGCAAATACTTCAAGTGCACAATTAAAACAAGTGTCCGAGGACACGGAAAGATTAAGGTCTCGGGCGGACCCGATAAGGCAAGTCGGAAGCGAGGGACTCAGGACCCTAGAGTAAGGAGGCTACGCAGGCACCGAAATGCCGAGTTACCTAGCCACGAGGGCTGCGGCTGCACAAGTCTTACAGGCGTCGGGGTCTTCGCTGACGAGCCAGGAGCCGGAAGAAAGGAGTTGCTGGCCGGCGACCAGTGCTGAATAGTTCGTAGAGATCCAAGCCTGGATCGGAGATTGATGAAACCTGAAAGCAGAGGGGACCAAGTTCGTACTACTAGCCAGTAGTCAGAGGGTACCAGGAAGGCACCGGTTGGCCGTCACCTCGACCAGGTGAGTGGGCGACGCTAGGCTCTGCAGTCTCACGGACCAGGAGGCATTGTCAGCGACCACGGTGGAGGTGCGAGCTGTCCCACGAAGGATGATGCTGTCGGCGTCGCTGGGCCCAGGATGGGGCAACAAGCCTTGGCAGATCTCAGGGCCACGTGGTGGGCCTAAGATGGCGTCTTGAGTGGACCAGGAGGGTCCGGGGTGCTTCTCGCAAAGATGGAAGCAAGGGCCAGTCTGGAGCAACCAGACCAGCAGTGATGATTCTCGGATGTCGTCACAGAAGGGCACAAGCCAGCGGCTAGTGACCAGACAACGTGCTGAGCAGCGCGCAGAAGGGCCCCACGCAGATCGTGGAGATGCTGGGAGACTGCACTTCGGTGCTGGAGCGGCTCAGGGTCGGGGCTTCTCGGACCCCAGAGCACTCACCAGAGAGTTACCTCGATGGTCGTGCTGGTTTTAAGAGCGTGCAGGTTCTGATGATGGCCGGTCCCTCGAGGTCTCGTCGCACCCACAGATCACAGCTGAGCTGATGACGTGGGTAGAGGTCAGAGGTGCCAGGGAAGCCGGTTCTCGTCGAGCTGGGCCGTCGGATTCCTTGAGGAAGGACTTACAGCAAACCGCAGAGTTCTTAGTTGGTGCCCGCTGATGCAGGGTGACTACTCCTTAGCCACAAGGGAGAAATCTTGAGAAGAGTCTTGAATGTCCTTTCGTAGAAAGTAGTTCTTGAATCAAAGATGATCTAATTTGGAAGGGTCCCCGCTCCGGTCTTTATTCTAAAGAAAGGGGTGGGTACATGACTAGGTCCTGCCCTAAGGGTGGGACCAGGAAGGGGGGTAGTTACACCCCTCTCCCCTGCCGGACTTTCCCCAGGCCAGGGCTGTCGCCCCTGGAACTGGTTCTAACCGGCAGATGCGTAGTGAGCACCTGGGTGCCACTCCGCAGTCACCTTCTCGCCAAAGCCCTACCTACCCAGAATACACAAACCCTGTCTGGGACGGTGCGAACAACCCCTCGACAGGAAACCCTTTGTCCAAGTGCTCCTCGCTGGAAGGACTCCCAGCAGCAGGAGGTCAGACTCATGTCTGTGGTGGCAGCATCCATTTTGTGGAGCTGAGGCTTCAGTTAACTTTAACCGGGGTTCACAGTTACGTACATGTCGTGTCCCTCTAGAAGGGTGGGATGCTAACCTCATCGCCAGAATTGGTGAGAGGGCAGCACCCCGATTCGTATGACACCTTACTCGACATGCCTTGATAACGCGACACCGGAGTTACCGATATGGTACCCGTTAACATGGAACAGCTATTGGGTCTTGATTCCGCAAGCTGCAACCGGGCTCGGCTCGGGCCTGAACCTAGCTCACACGAGCCCACGCACTCTGCCTTCAGGATCGTTAAGGCCTGCCATAGGAGTGACTGATAGGAACTCGGGTGTCCATTGTATGGTTAGATATAGAGCTACTATACCTAAAGCGAAGGGTGGTTACACGTCTTCGCCCCAGCTGTCGTGCAGCCAGTTGTGTCAAATTTAGGAGGCCAGCCAGGGGTGGCATAATACATGCTTCAGCCCCTGGCGGCCCTGGGTACACCTATGCCCTGCGTTACGGGGTCTGATAATGTGGCCCAGTACCAATCGGTAAATGCACCTAGGGTACATATCGTAATTTAGAAAGAGAACAGCCAGGCTGTGGGTCTGATTAGCAGGCCCACAGCCAGAGAAAGTCGTAAACCAGTGAAACAAAAGCAAAAAATCTGGGTGATCATAGGATTGCAGACCCTACTCTCCTACATCAACCATAACCATACAGGTTAGGGGATAATGACTCAGGGTAAGGAGGATGCATATTGTAGCCCCACAATATCCTATATGTCAAAAAAACTCAGAAAAAAAGCTCACATTATTTTCAAGTTAACCACTCCAAAATAAGCATGTAGCGTACAACACACATAAGAGGTAACGTTTAATAGGGGTCTATCGTGCCGTCATGTGGTTCTGGTTAAAACTACAAACCACTCTGCTTCAGACTTCATGGTTTATAAATCGCACCACAAAGGAGGCATCTCTTTATTTCCGATCCTGAAACCTTCTTGCTCTAGATATTTCCTCCATCAAAAACAGATGTGTTCCATCAAAGAACATCTTAGCTTTCGATTTACCAACTCTGAAGCAGATCCCTTTTACAAGAATCAAGAAGCACTGTGGTGACCTTCCCCTTCACAAGTACTTAAAATTTCATAAGATTCTCTTGTTTGGCTGTGAAATGTTTATTCTTCAGTTCTGAAGAAACCCATACCTGCACATCTTAGTAATAGGATGTATTGAAACAAAACAGGGCTACTAAATGCTTTGTAGAAAGTTACATGAAAGAAAGTCTACTTACCTGAAATGGTAGGTCTCCAGTAATTGTATCTTCCATAGATACACATGGTTGAATTATCCCTTACTAAACAGTGACTGTCATAACTTTAGCTCAGGTCTATGATTAACAAGGAACTGCTACTGTACTGTTACTCTGGGACTCCAAACTTATCAGAGATCATTCACGCTTGTGAATCTATGAATGGTCTAAATGAAAAAAAAACTTGGGAAAACATGGTTCTTGTATGTATTTATTTATGCAATTTTTAAAGCGCTACAATTACCCTTGGTGTAGAAAAAGGTAGGGCTAGGACCTTTCTCAGGATTTGCCCGGCGCTAACCGCCCTTGTACCATTCAAGTTTTACCAAGCAATGAGGCAGGCGCCGGAGACCAGAAGGCAGGAAACAGAAGTTTTATTCCGACGGAGCAGAACACATCAGATCAGACAACAAGGTATCGTCTCGAGGTGCTCTAACAGCCTCTCGGAGGCCTGGCCTCTTATACACTGGTTTATGGCATGTGACCTTCCTTTATTACAATAAGAACTTTGTAAAGCAAGAAAAAGACATCCCCGTAATCCTCGTGTTAATCCCACCCCCATATACCTTCACAATAGAGGTCCTCAACCTGCTGATAAGAGGTGGGGGTCATCACGCAGCTGAGTGTTCCGTCGAGTCTTAGGATGTGTGCGCCTGATCATGTCACAGGGGGTGGGGAGGCCTGGATCAATAGAGGGTCCTTTGAAGGAGAGCGACCTCATACAATAAGGGGCAGTAAATGATATCTCCCGGCTTAGGCAGTGGCCTCGGACCTGTGTGGGCAGTCGGACACGGGGTGAGGGGCCATCAATGGAGTGGTATTCATGCTGCGTG
Source organism: Lissotriton vulgaris (assembly GCF_964263255.1). Lineage (NCBI taxonomy): Eukaryota > Metazoa > Chordata > Amphibia > Caudata > Salamandridae > Lissotriton > Lissotriton vulgaris. Next base: position 435,293,113 of record NC_141697.1, read on the forward strand.
GACAATCCAGCGCAGAGGGGAGGTTTATCAACAGAGGGGCATTCATGGGAGGAGAGGAGGTGTTGGTCAGGCGCTGGCGTGACTCCCAAGGACAGGGTCATGCAGAAGGGTCATGCTCATAAGGAGGAGGGAGGGGGAGCCAGGGTGCGCGGAGGATGCTTGCTGGGTCAGAGGGGCGCGCTGGCGATCGATCGTGGACAGGGAGACCATGATATCTAAAATGGCTGCCGTGCACGTAGTACATAGGTGACAAGCTGGCGCAGATAATGTTCAGATCGCAAACTAAAATTCCACAGTCCTCCCTTTTAACATGTCTCGCCAACTTGTCAGTTTGGATTTATCCCCATAAGGCCACGTATTTCTACTTCATAGAGGGGGCTCATGTGCTCGTTTCGGAAGTCCAAAGTTTTTGGGCACATATAGTTAGAAACAAGGCCGAACAAAGGTGGCAGACATTGGATACCTAAGCAACACCCACATAATATTACAACAGGTATCAGCACGAAGGAAAACAACTTCCAACCCCAATTTTTCAAAGTGTCCCAAAACCAGCTCCCAAGCGACCATCCTTCCTGTTCTTGGTGAACCTCTGAGGACAGTCTGTGGAGGTGTTCAATGGCTTTGTAGACTGAAGGCGAGTTGTCTGGCACGTAGGTGCAGCAGCTGGATCCGATGATGTGGCATGCTCCTCCTCGGTCGGCTAGGACCACGTCTAGGACGAGTCGATTTTGAAGGGTCACAAGGCGGACCGCCTGAAGCTCCGCAGTGTTGTTGGCGAGGATACCAGCCGTGATGTTGATCGTTGTTTCCACTGCCTGGGTCAGGTGTCGGATAGCACGGCTGTTTGCCATTGGGCCCCACAGAGGAACAAGTCCCTTTGCTGCATCCAGGAACTGTGCTCCGGTGGAGTCGGCTTGTCCAAGGTCGTCTGCACGCCTCTGCCGGTGGTGGTTGGCAGGGGCTACATATGTGGGTGGAAGAACGAAGGCAATATAACAGGTGCCCTTCCAACCTCTCGGGAGCCAGGTGTAAGCCTTGGTGCCACACACAAAGTACATGTTTGGAGAAGCAACAAAAGAAGGGGGTTCAGCTGAGTCCAATGTTCTGGTGATTCGGCAGGCGCTGTAACCCACCAGCTGCGTCCCCTGGCCTTCGAGACACACGAGACCGGTGACATTGATAACAGACAGGGCCACGGTTAAAGTGGCGGTAGTTTGTTTTTGCAGATGAGTGAAGGTGGTTCTGGCCGGATTGTGGAGCACCTGTACTTCGACTCGTTCTTTGGCTGGAATGTCTTTGATGAAGGTGGCGCCTGCGAGCGCAGGACACAGGGCAGCTGGGGTCTTTCCTGTTTTGTTCAGCCAGAACCCAGAGTAGAAGTGTGACACTGTCCGGCTGGAGGTGGCGTTGTCCCTGTGGCTCTCTTGCATGAGGATCAACCAGGCGAGGCAAGAGCCGTGAACTGAGAAGGGTGAAGGGATGAAGGGGATGGAGTGTCCAGTGGCATGCGGGAGCAACCCGCAGATCCAACAATTCGTAGCATTTGCAGCAAGGTTGTGTTGGTGCAACAGTTGCACGAAGGAATTGTTCCAGAATTCCCTGCGCCTTTCTCGGAGCTGAGGCGACAGAGAGATTAGGTGATGCTCTTTCAGGGGTGTTGGCTGAGCAGTAGGTAGCAATGTCTCATGAGCCGGTGTGCTTTCCTCCAGAATCCAGAAGGAGGTCATGAGGAGGAGGCAGAAGAGGAAGACAATGAAGAGTGTAATTGTCTTTGATTTGTGCAGGTTGTCAGTCTTTGGATTTCTATACTGGGTATTTCCCGTTGCTTCCATCATCTTCTTATCTGGCGCTTCCATCATCTTCTTATTTGGCGCTTCCATCACCTTCAAGGGGCTCGGTAGTGGGCAGAACCACAGACTTCGTTTAGCTTCTCTCCCGGCGACCCTTGATTGTGTGTAGGTCACCGTTCTGAGATTTAACTTAGTCCGTGGCCTACTTAGCCGAAGCTCCCTCCTTTCGACGCAGGAAATACCCTTCTCTGGATGGCACAGTGGGATCAGAGAATTTTGCAAGTTCGAGTGCCTCAGTATCGGGATAACAGTCCAATATCGGTCGGTCTTTGCTCAGGAGCTCTTCTTGGGTGCTGACGTTTTCTGTCGTGGCCAGGTTTGCAGAGACCTTCCGGCAATGATGCGCGTGCAGCCAGTGCTTCTTCCCCTCCACTCGGAGTGCCGTTCGGGTGGTGATCAGCACTTGCCAGGGGCCCGTCCACCGAGGTTCCAGACTCTTGGTTCGCTGGAAATTTCGTATCAATACGAAATCTCCCGGTTGGATGTCGTGGCCGGGGCCCCTGGAAGCATCGGGGATGGCCTGCTGCACCTGTTGATGAATGACAGACAACGTTTTAGTTAACTTGCACAAATAATCAGACAGTAGGACGTCCGGGACGTCATGAATGGAGGTCGGTTTGGGAGCAGTCCAGAGATTAATCGGTCGCCCAAACACGACCTCGTAGGGGGTCAGATGGTGCTTGGTGGGAGTGGAGCGCATCGATAACAAGGCCAGTGGGAGGGCATCCGGCCAGTTAAGTCCAGTGGTGGCCACTATTTTTGCCAGCTTTAGCTTCAGTGTGGCATTATGGCGTTCCACTAGACCAGCGGATTGGGGGTGGAAGACCGCATGGAATCGTTGCTTCACCCCCAACCCCTTCAGGATTAGTTGGATAACCTCAGCTATGAAGTGGGGGCCATTGTCGCTCCATAAAATTCGGCAAAGGCCATAGCGAGGGAAGAATTCCTTCAGTAGTACTTTGGCAGTAGTCATGGCAGTGTTGTCACAGGTTGGATAGGCCTCTACCCATTTACTGAAGGCACATACAATGACTAGTACATACTTCAGGTTTTGGCATCTCTCTAGTTGGATGTAATCCATCTGAAGGACCTCAAAGGGGTGATTGGGGGTCCCAAACCCTCCCCGGGGCACTACAGTTCCTTTCCCGGGGTTGTGTTGCAGGCAGATAAGGCACTGCTGAACTAGACGTCTGGCTGAGTCAGGGATTTTGTCGTTGTGCCAGACTCTGGAAATGAGTTCCAATTCCCTCATCCTGATCCCTCCTTTGGTTCACAAGAAATCCACCCACTCTCGCTTTTTCTCCGGCTTTGCCCCTGCCACTCTCTCCCCAAGGAGCTACGTTGCAACCCTTCTTATGCCAGCTTCAAAAAAATCTCAAGCGGCACCTACTCCACAAATACTGGTACCCTTAATTCTGGCCTTCTTTCCGGTTCACAGAACACTTCCAGGTAAGTTTGACGTTTCTTGCCACTTCATTCCTGAATCGCTCCTACCCTCTCCCCTTCTACCATCCCCTATCCTTCTTCTACTCTCCCCCTTTCAGTCACTACTTTAACCCCACATTCTTGCTCCTCCACCCTCACCCGCCACGGTCTTTCCCTACCTCTTATCTACCCCCTTCTATCCCTTGCCTCCCACGACGACACAGCTATCCTTTTCCTGTCATTGACTAAATGTATTGTTTAGGTTACTGTTTTTTTGATGTATCGTTTATATTTGACTCGGTTTGGTATTTATATAATTTTGTAACTTGTTTTTTTCCCATTCCCAACCCTGTAAAGCTACCCCCGGGTCTAGCCAGCACTATATAAAACCGTTAAAATAAATACTATACTCTAGATATTTCCTCCATCAAAAACAGATGTGTTCCATCAAAGAACATCTTAGCTTTCGATTTACCAACTCTGAAGCAGATCCCTTTTACAAGAATCAAGAAGCACTGTGGTGACCTTCCCCTTCACAAGTACTTAAAATTTCATAAGATTCTCTTGTTTGGCTGTGAAATGTTTATTCTTCAGTTCTGAAGAAACCCATACCTGCACATCTTAGTAATAGGATGTATTGAAACAAAACAGGGCTACTAAATGCTTTGTAGAAAGTTACATGAAAGAAAGTCTACTTACCTGAAATGGTAGGTCTCCAGTAATTGTATCTTCCATAGATACACATGGTTGAATTATCCCTTACTAAACAGTGACTGTCATAACTTTAGCTCAGGTCTATGATTAACAAGGAACTGCTACTGTACTGTTACTCTGGGACTCCAAACTTATCAGAGATCATTCACGCTTGTGAATCTATGAATGGTCTAAATGAAAAAAAAACTTGGGAAAACATGGTTCTTGTATGTATTTATTTATGCAATTTTTAAAGGGCTACAATTACCCTTGGTGTAGAAAAAGGTAGGGCTAGGACCTTTCTCAGGATTTGCCCGGCGCTAACCGCCCTTGTACCATTCAAGTTTTACCAAGCAATGAGGCAGGCGCCGGAGACCAGAAGGCAGGAAACAGAAGTTTTATTCCGACGGAGCAGAACACATCAGATCAGACAACAAGGTATCGTCTCGAGGTGCTCTAACAGCCTCTCGGAGGCCTGGCCTCTTATACACTGGTTTATGGCATGTGACCTTCCTTTATTACAATAAGAACTTTGTAAAGCAAGAAAAAGACATCCCCGTAATCCTCGTGTTAATCCCACCCCCATATACCTTCACAATAGAGGTCCTCAACCTGCTGATAAGAGGTGGGGGTCATCACGCAGCTGAGTGTTCCGTCGAGTCTTAGGATGTGTGCGCCTGATCATGTCACAGGGGGTGGGGAGGCCTGGATCAATAGAGGGTCCTTTGAAGGAGAGCGACCTCATACAATAAGGGGCAGTAAATGATATCTCCCGGCTTAGGCAGTGGCCTCGGACCTGTGTGGGCAGTCGGACACGGGGTGAGGGGCCATCAATGGAGTGGTATTCATGCTGCGTGGACAATCCAGCGCAGAGGGGAGGTTTATCAACAGAGGGGCATTCATGGGAGGAGAGGAGGTGTTGGTCAGGCGCTGGCGTGACTCCCAAGGACAGGGTCATGCAGAAGGGTCATGCTCATAAGGAGGAGGGAGGGGGAGCCAGGGTGCGCGGAGGATGCTTGCTGGGTCAGAGGGGCGCGCTGGCGATCGATCGTGGACAGGGAGACCATGATATCTAAAATGGCTGCCGTGCACGTAGTACATAGGTGACAAGCTGGCGCAGATAATGTTCAGATCGCAAACTAAAATTCCACAGTCCTCCCTTTTAACATGTCTCGCCAACTTGTCAGTTTGGATTTATCCCCATAAGGCCACGTATTTCTACTTCATAGAGGGGGCTCATGTGCTCGTTTCGGAAGTCCAAAGTTTTTGGGCACATATAGTTAGAAACAAGGCCGAACAAAGGTGGCAGACATTGGATACCTAAGCAACACCCACATAATATTACAACAGGTATCAGCACGAAGGAAAACAACTTCCAACCCCAATTTTTCAAAGTGTCCCAAAACCAGCTCCCAAGCGACCATCCTTCCTGTTCTTGGTGAACCTCTGAGGACAGTCTGTGGAGGTGTTCAATGGCTTTGTAGACTGAAGGCGAGTTGTCTGGCACGTAGGTGCAGCAGCTGGATCCGATGATGCGGCATGCTCCTTCTCGGTCGGCTAGGACCACGTCTAGGACGAGTCGATTTTGAAGGGTCACAAGGCGGACCGCCTGAAGCTCCGCAGTGTTGTTGGCGAGGATACCAGCCGTGATGTTGATCGTTGTTTCCACTGCCTGGGTCAGGTGTCGGATAGCACGGCTGTTTGCCATTGGCCCCACAGAGGAACAAGTCCCTTTGCTGCATCCAGGAACTGTGCTCCGGTGGAGTCGGCTTGTCCAAGGTCGTCTGCACGCCTCTGCCGGTGGTGGTTGGCAGGGGCTACATATGTGGGTGGAAGAACGAAGGCAATATAACAGGTGCCCTTCCAACCTCTCGGGAGCCAGGTGTAAGCCTTGGTGCCACACACAAAGTACATGTTTGGAGAAGCAACAAAAGAAGGGGGTTCAGCTGAGTCCAATGTTCTGGTGATTCGGCAGGCGCTGTAACCCACCAGCTGCGTCCCCTGGCCTTCGAGACACACGAGACCGGTGACATTGATAACAGACAGGGCCACGGTTAAAGTGGCGGTAGTTTGTTTTTGCAGATGAGTGAAGGTGGTTCTGGCCGGATTGTGGAGCACCTGTACTTCGACTCGTTCTTTGGCTGGAATGTCTTTGATGAAGGTGGCGCCTGCGAGCGCAGGACACAGGGCAGCTGGGGTCTTTCCTGTTTTGTTCAGCCAGAACCCAGAGTAGAAGTGTGACACTGTCCGGCTGGAGGTGGCGTTGTCCCTGTGGCTCTCTTGCATGAGGATCAACCAGGCGAGGCAAGAGCCGTGAACTGAGAATGGTGAAGGGATGAAGGGGATGGAGTGTCCAGTGGCATGCGGGAGCAACCCGCAGATCCAACAATTCGTAGCATTTGCAGCAAGGTTGTGTTGGTGCAACAGTTGCACGAAGGAATTGTTCCAGAATTCCCTGCGCCTTTCTCGGAGCTGAGGCGACAGAGAGATTAGGTGATGCTCTTTCAGGGGTGTTGGCTGAGCAGTAGGTAGCAATGTCTCATGAGCCGGTGTGCTTTCCTCCAGAATCCAGAAGGAGGTCATGAGGAGGAGGCAGAAGAGGAAGACAATGAAGAGTGTAATTGTCTTTGATTTGTGCAGGTTGTCAGTCTTTGGATTTCTATACTGGGTATTTCCCGTTGCTTCCATCATCTTCTTATCTGGCGCTTCCATCATCTTCTTATTTGGCGCTTCCATCACCTTCAAGGGGCTCGGTAGTGGGCAGAACCACAGACTTCGTTTAGCTTCTCTCCCGGCGACCCTTGATTGTGTGTAGGTCACCGTTCTGAGATTTAACTTAGTCCGTGGCCTACTTAGCCGAAGCTCCCTCCTTTCGACGCAGGAAATACCCTTCTCTGGATGGCACAGTGGGATCAGAGAATTTTGCAAGTTCGAGTGCCTCAGTATCGGGATAACAGTCCAATATCGGTCGGTCTTTGCTCAGGAGCTCTTCTTGGGTGCTGACGTTTTCTGTCGTGGCCAGGTTTGCAGAGACCTTCCGGCAATGATGCGCGTGCAGCCAGTGCTTCTTCCCCTCCACTCGGAGTGCCGTTCGGGTGGTGATCAGCACTTGCCAGGGGCCCGTCCACCGAGGTTCCAGACTCTTGGTTCGCTGGAAATTTCGTATCAATACGAAATCTCCCGGTTGGATGTCGTGGCCGGGGCCCCTGGAAGCATCGGGGATGGCCTGCTGCACCTGTTGATGAATGACAGACAACGTTTTAGTTAACTTGCACAAATAATCAGACAGTAGGACGTCCGGGACGTCATGAATGGAGGTCGGTTTGGGAGCAGTCCAGAGATTAATCGGTCGCCCAAACACGACCTCGTAGGGGGTCAGATGGTGCTTGGTGGGAGTGGAGCGCATCGATAACAAGGCCAGTGGGAGGGCATCCGGCCAGTTAAGTCCAGTGGTGGCCACTATTTTTGCCAGCTTTAGCTTCAGTGTGGCATTATGGCGTTCCACTAGACCAGCGGATTGGGGGTGGAAGACCGCATGGAATCGTTGCTTCACCCCCAACCCCTTCAGGATTAGTTGGATAACCTCAGCTATGAAGTGGGGGCCATTGTCGCTCCATAAAATTCGGCAAAGGCCATAGCGAGGGAAGAATTCCTTCAGTAGTACTTTGGCAGTAGTCATGGCAGTGTTGTCACAGGTTGGATAGGCCTCTACCCATTTACTGAAGGCACATACAATGACTAGTACATACTTCAGGTTTTGGCATCTCTCTAGTTGGATGTAATCCATCTGAAGGACCTCAAAGGGGTGATTGGGGGTCCCAAACCCTCCCCGGGGCACTACAGTTCCTTTCCCGGGGTTGTGTTGCAGGCAGATAAGGCACTGCTGAACTAGACGTCTGGCTGAGTCAGGGATTTTGTCGTTGTGCCAGACTCTGGAAATGAGTTCGATCATGGGTGCAGATCCTATGTGTGCGGGGGAGTGAGCCATTGTCAGTATGGGAATCAGATATGAGTCGGGCAGCAACCATTTGCTTGCATCCTTCGTTCGCCAACAGCCCTCCTCGTCCTTCAAACCCACCCTTGCCCACTTAGTCAGCTCGTGAGGGGTGCTGGCCGATTGTAGGTCTCTGATCATTATCCTTGTGTCACTCCATGTTTCTGCTTGTGACCTGGTCACGTACATGCGTGTCACCGTCCTATTCTCAGCTGTGGTTCGTGCAGTGATGTCGGCCAACGCATTCCCTTGTCCGACTAAGTCTGTCACCCTTTTGTGTGCCTGACATTTTATCACCGCTAATCGTTTGGGGAGGAGAACTGCTTCAATCAGAGCGGAGACTAAATCTCCGTGGAGGATCCGGGTGCCGTGGGACGTCAGGAATCCCCTCTCCCTCCACAGGAGCCCAAAATGGTGGACCACTCCGAAGGCATACTGGCTGTCCGTATATACGTTCGTGGTGGTCCCTGCGGCTATGATGCATGCTCGGGTGAGGGCTATCAGCTCTGCTGCCTGGGCAGATCGTTGTGTGATGCAGGCTGTCTCAACTACTGTTCGGGCTGTCGTTACTGCATAGGCAGCTGAAGTGGTGCCATCTGGGAGTTTGATGCATGAGCCGTCTACCCATAGCTCTCCATCGGGGTCAGTAAAAGCAGTGTCTCGGAGGTCAACCCTACTCCTGGTTTGTTCGTCCGTGAGGGTCACACAGTCGTGGATGGGAGGAACGTCGGGGTCATTTTCAGGCAGGGGTAACAATGTGGCAGGATTCAAAGTCGTGCATCTCTTTAGTGTGATGTGGGGTGCAAGCAGAGTCAGCTCGTACCCTGTCAGTCGTGCGCTAGTCAGGTGCTGGGTTTTGGTCTGGTTCAAGAGGGTGTCGACTGCATGGGGTACTAGCACTGTGAGAGAGTTGGAAAGTACAATTCCCTCGCTCTGACGGATAGAGACAGCAGCGGCGGCTACTGCTCGAAGGCAGGCAGGCAAAGCTCTGGCTACAGGATCAAGAGTGGCGGAGAAGTAGGCACAAGGGCGCTGCTTAGGACCAATTGATTGAGTCAGGACAGACAATGCGCATCCCTCCCTTTCGTGGGTGAAGAGGGTGAAGGGTTTGGAGTAATCCGGCGTTCCGAGGACGGGCGCTGAGCAGAGTGCATCCCGTAATTCCTTAAAGGAGGCTTGACACTCAGCGGTCCAAGGAAGCGGGGAGGGGACACCTTTGGTCAGTAGGGCAAGTAATGGTTTCACAATGAGGCTGTAATTAGGCAACCACTGTCTGCAAAAAGAGGTTAGGCCAACCAAAGAGCGGACCTGCTTTTGTGTTTTCGGGATGGGGGTATCTAGGATGGTTTGGATTCGGTCGGGTGTAAGTTTCCTCCCTTCTTTGGACAGAAGATGGCCTAGGTAAGTCACCTGTGGCTGACAGAACTGTAACTTCTTTTTGGAGACTTTATGGCCATTCTCCGCAAGAAAGTGTAGGAGTTGGACGGTGGCTGTCGTTGCAAGCGGGGTGGTGTCGGCCGCCAAAAGGATATCATCAACATATTGGATCAACACCACTCCCTCTGGTAGCTGGAAGGCATCCAGCTGTCTTTTGAGGGCCTGGCTGTAAATGCTGGGACTTTCAGTGTACCCCTGGGGAGCTCTACAAAATCGGTACGAACGGGATTTTAAAGTGAAGCCGAAGAGATAACGGCTGTCTGGATGGATGGGGATAGAGAAAAACGCGTTCTTAAGGTCGATAACAGTAAAGGTGGTGGCAGTGGACGGGATGAGGGTCAGAATGGTGGTGATATCAGAGACCACAGGATATTGGGGTACAACCACTTTGTTAATCTCTCACAAGTCGATGATGAAGCGGTACGCTTTCTCATCTCCTTCACCTTGCTTCTTAACAATAGGTAGGATTGGGCTGTTGCAGACATTGCTAACCACCTCTTCAACCACTCCTGCGTCTACCAGAGACTGAATGATCGCTACCAGTGCCTTCTCACCCTCTGGCGATATCCGATATTGCGGGAGTTTCGGGAGCATAGCGTCCTGTCGTACAGTTATGTGAATAGGATCAATCATCATTCGCCCCACATCAGAGTCATTTTTGGCCCACAGGTCTGGAGGCAGGGTGTCAAGCAGGGACAGGTCAGCGTCAGTTATGGAGCACATGTGTCGTGGGGGAGGGGATCTGGGCATGTCTGGGTTGTCGTACAGGATGACTCGTATTCCATCTGGGGAACACCTAATGGTAGCTCGAAAATGTTTCAGTAAGTCAATACCCATAATGGCGTCAGGGGAGTTGGAGGAGAGTAGAAATGTCGCGTCAGTAGTGTTGTTTTCTAGGTCAAAGGTAATAGGTACGGACAGGGGGTTAGTGGAGGGCGTCCCATCGAAACCTATCGACGTTATATGTGAGCCAGACAAGGGTGCCCTTGGAATCAGTCGTTTTGATAACACACTACGTGTCGCCCCAGTGTCTACCAAGAATGGAGACTCTGTACCCAAGACCTTAGCGGTGACATAAGGACCTTGCTGGTCAACACAGAGCTCGACTGGATCCCTCCCTTGCCCCTGGCAGTCCTATGCAAAGTCGGGGGCATGTTCACCTTCGGACAGCTGATATTGGTTCTGTCGGGGACGGTCAAACGTGTTCAGTCTCCCTGATCTGTCATTGCTGGTGTCGTTGGTGCTCCCTCGTCCTTGCACTCTATTTCTCGGGCCACCTGCCACATCCCTGGAATCCCTGTTTCTATTCATTTCTAGCAGAACCGGACACTGGAATTTCCAATGGCCGAGCCCTTTGCAGAAGGCGCATTGGTCATTGCTAACGTCTCTACGTCCAGTGTGGGGTGCTGGGGTGTGATCTTTAGGCGGTAGATCTCTGGGGGTGGTTGATTGGTAGTTCCCCCTTTGGTGTTCCCGTCCTAACGCTATACCTTGTATCTGGGCTATCATTACCCTTTCCTTTAAATCTTTCTTCTTTTTCTCGGACGCCCTATCATTCTCATTCTTTTGGTGCTCGTAATACTGAGCCATCTGAAGGATAGCTGCGGGTTTGGAGGCCCCCCAACTACTCTCACTCGTCTGCAGTTTTTGGGAGACTTCTTGTGTTAGTCCCTTTACATAATTTTGCACAAACAGGTGTTGTCCGGTTGCGGTGGTCATGTCTTGGCCACTGTAGTCGGAGAACACTGTCTCAAATCGGGAGAAGTATTCTGACACATCTTCCTGGGGTTTCTGTCGACAGGCCGTGACTATCGACCACTCTACTTTTCTTTCCGGGACCAGGGTTTTTAACTTCTGGACCAGTTTGTCTGGGAGTTCCAGTATGTCCTTCACTGGTTTACTCCCCGGCTCTCGCTGTCTATCTAGTTTACCGAGTTGGTCCCAGGTATGTCCAAACAGATCCGTGTGGTCAACCTTCCGGATTTGTTTCCACACATCAGCTGGCAGGCATAACCCAAAGAACAAGTCAAAATCTGCTAAAGTCATTATTGTCGAACCCAAGGCTGTGCCTAATTCGGTATAAAATGCCGTCGGGTTCTTTCTTAAGTCGGGCAGGGTCTGCTTAAAGGTTAGGATGTCTTGTCGGTCCCATGGTTGGTAAACCCAATTGTACACAACCCTCCCCTTTGCATTTTCACTATTAACATAATCGCTCGTTCCCTGGCCCCGTGGCGGGATCCAGTAAGGAGCCGCTTCTCTGATAGGCATCATAGTATTGGCTACCTCTGCCGAGGTTGTTTCAGGGACCGTAACCTTGGCTTCTGGTTTCTGTTCCGCGAGGTGGCGGAAGACCTCAAGCATTTGCATGAAGAGCTCCGTCGCCTCACATTCAGTCCCGTCTCCAACATCAATCTTCCTATACAGTGTTGTTATTTTAGCGGGACCCTTACTCTGATACCTATCTTCATACGCGTTCAGGGTGTGGTAGCTGAATCGCAAAATGAAATGCCGTCTGTGGCTGTCGGCATGTGAATTATATACGCTCATTGTGTATTCTTCGCTCTCCCTTCGTTCTACCAATGTCTTTGCTATTTCGTTGATCCCATCCCGCTCATCTTTGCTTAACCTACTTAACCTGGCTGATGATTGTTTGCTAGCCCCGGAGTCGTCTGATGAAGTTGTTAATATGGTTGGTGCGGAGGCCGTAAGGGCCGGTGCACTGGCACTAGGGTCACTTTCACTCACACTCGGGGCTTGCAGGTTTTGTTGGCTGGGAGCATACGGAGGGGGCATGTAGATGATTGGGGGACCTAGCAATAACTCATCGTTTGCCCGTTGTTTGGAGGGTAGTTCAGGGTAGAGCGCAGAGGGGGTCCTAACAGGACATTGGCCTGTTGACCATGATTCTTGGTTTTGTGTAGCTTCTCTTCTTTCTTTTATTTCCTCTTCTAGTTGCTTTGCGGCCAGGTGGGCTGCCTTTCGTAATTCTTTCCCTATTTTTGCTTCTTCTCTTTTCTTTCGTTGTTCCGTTTCTTTGCTCCACATGCCGATACTGTCGAGCATAGTGGGCGTGGTCTTATTCTTCTGGAGCGCTATTTCTAATGTTTTTATTTTATTTTCACTAAAGGAACCTATCAGTGGCCACTGACTTTCAGGGTTCTTTTTCGTATATTTATGCCATAGTCTAGTGTAAGCTATAGCGACTAGTCCATACTTAGTGAACATGTCCTTATTAGGGGTGCCCTCCAGTGGAGCTGGATGGTTCATCTCTAATAAGCGGTCCGGGCTAAACAGGCTACCAACCAGTGGGGAGAAGATAGGCATGACGGTTTACACCGGGGACAAAAGTCTGCACTACCTATCTTATCACGGCGGGCAAAGACTAGACAGAATATTTCTATTCTCCGTTGTTTGCCGGCGGTGAATACCTCAAACGAACCAAAACCGAACAATCGGTCAATCAAAACAATTCAGTGGGGAGAATAAGTGGGCACAAAAAGTTATCGTTACCCCCTCTTTCTCTACCTGCAAAGAGGGACCTTGTTCTTCCCTGTTTGCAGACAAAGAATCTCCAGTCAATAATCCACGAACGACAGTTCGGGAAACAGTGGGGGAGGAAGATAGGCACGACGGATTACAATGGGGACAAAAGTCTGCGTTACCTATCCTTCACTGTTTGCAAAGAGAGAGCCTGTTTGTTTTTCCCCGTTTGCAGACAGCGAATCTCCAGAGGTTTCAACAAAGCGTAATACTAGTATTATCCAAACAAACAATTTTCCTCAATTCGTCGTGTTTACACGACCTTACCCGGACCGCATGGACGGTTTCCTGTGTTCTGGATCCAGCGCCCGATCGTCCTCTCTCCTTCGTGATGTTCGCGGCACTCCTGATGGTTCCCAGTCAGGACCGTAGATCACTCGAGAGAGGTCTGTTCAGAACTAGTGAAGGTCGGATGATCGGCTGTCAGACGAGGGTCTATCGGACATGAGCTCTTCCCGATCGTTGCAGTCGTTCACTCTGTCATCGGGACCTCTCCCACTGGATCCACGTGTCGCTGATGGGCCCCACGCTTTGGGACGCCAATTGTAGAAAAAGGTAGGGCTAGGACCTTTCTCAGGATTTGCCCGGCGCTAACCGCCCTTGTACCATTCAAGTTTTACCAAGCAATGAGGCAGGCGCCGGAGACCAGAAGGCAGGAAACAGAAGTTTTATTCCGACGGAGCAGAACACATCAGATCAGACAACAAGGTATCGTCTCGAGGTGCTCTAACAGCCTCTCGGAGGCCTGGCCTCTTATACACTGGTTTATGGCATGTGACCTTCCTTTATTACAATAAGAACTTTGTAAAGCAAGAAAAAGACATCCCCGTAATCCTCGTGTTAATCCCACCCCCATATACCTTCACAACAGAGGTCCTCAACCTGCTGATAAGAGGTGGGGGTCATCACGCAGCTGAGTGTTCTGTCGAGTCTTAGGATGTGTGCGCCTGATCATGTCACAGGGGGTGGGGAGGCCTGGATCAATAGAGGGTCCTTTGAAGGAGAGCGACCTCATACAATAAGGGGCAGTAAATGATATCTCCCGGCTTAGGCAGTGGCCTCGGACCTGTGTGGGCAGTCGGACACGGGGTGAGGGGCCATCAATGGAGTGGTATTCATGCTGCGTGGACAATCCAGCGCAGAGGGGAGGTTTATCAACAGAGGGGCATTCATGGGAGGAGAGGAAGTGTTGGTCAGGCGCTGGCGTGACTCCCAAGGACAGGGTCATGCAGAAGGGTCATGCTCATAAGGAGGAGGGAGGGGGAGCCAGGGTGCGCGGAGGATGCTTGCTGGGTCAGAGGGGCGCGCTGGCGATCGATCGTGGACAGGGAGACCATGATATCTAAAATGGCTGCCGTGCACGTAGTACATAGGTGACAAGCTGGCGCAGATAATGTTCAGATCGCAAACTAAAATTCCACATTGGGTGTCTCGGCGCTAGAGGCTAAAGGCTGGAAACTAGTAATTAGAACTTTAAGACATTGGTTGAGATGATCTATGAATCATGTCGTTGAGAAAACAGCCAAGTCTTTAGCTGTTTTCTGAAGACAATCAAGGATGGACTAGTTTTTATATTGAGGGGAAGGGAGTTCCATAGTTTTGCTGCTGCTATGGAAAAACATCTGTCTCCCCAGTTAACTTTCCTTGTTCTGGGAATCTGAAGCATATGAGCCGTATTGGAACGCAGCGTTCTGGGGGTTGCCAAAGGCTTAAAAAACTTCTCAGGAATTTGGGTCCCATATTGTTTGTTGCCTTATAGACAATGCAGAGGGTCTTGAACTTCGTGCGACTTCTGACTGGGAGCCAGTGCAATTGGTCCAGATATCCAGAAACAGAGCTATATTTGGGAATGCCCAATAAAACTCTAGCGGAGGCATTTTGTATCAATTGCAGTTTGGAAATAACCTTTTTTTGAGCATTGAGGAAGAGGGCGTTGCAGTAGTCAGTGCGTGAAAACACCAGTGTGGATATAAGTGTTTTTCCCGTAGCTATGGGGAGATACGGTAAAAGTTTCTTTATTTTGCTTAAGATGTTAAAGGATGATGAAACTACAGCATTCACGTGGTGATGGAAAAGGAGCTTGTCATCAAATATCACTCCCAGATTTCTGACTTTACTGACAGGTGGAGGTGGAGTTCCCAGTTCCTCAGGCCACCATAAGGGGGACCACAAAGGTTGAATATTTCCAAAGAGCATGACCTCCGTCTTAGATGAATTGAGTTTTATGCAGTTGGAGGCCATCCAACTGCTAATGGCCCTCATACCATTCTTAAAGTTTGCTGCAACAGTAGGTCCGTTTTTGTGTATGGATAGTACCAACTGGGTATCGTCGGCGTATGTTGTCAAATTGATGTTGTACTCTTTTTTTACCCTCGCTAAGTCCGAAACATAGATATTAAAAAGGGTCGGACTTAGCGAGGAACCCTGTGGGACTCCACAAGGAAGGCTGAAGGTAGGTGAAGTGAAAGTACCCAGCTTAACTGCTTACTTACGATCAGCCAAGAAGGATGAAATAAGGTCCCTGGCTCTATGTTTAATACCGATGGCCTCGACACGGCCGATCAATGTTGCATGATCGACCGTGTCGAAAGCCGCCGACAGGTCCAACAAAATCAGGACAGCCTGTCCACCTTTGTCCATTGGACAGAATATCGGTAAACCAGTGCTGCCTAAACAGTATTCCTCACCGAATACATCCTTCCTTCAGTAAATCAAAGCCTAAGCTCTCTCAGGGAAATCCATGAGCCACTAACAAATCCTGCTGCAGCTTAGGCCCTATTCCTGTACCTTACTGAAATCTGGGTTGAAACTGTCTGAAGCCTTTTTCTTCAAATATTCTTGGACTGATGTTGGATCACTGTTGATAACAGAGTGCTGTAGTGGAGGTATCAATTGTGTAGATTTTGACTAGGTCAGGCTGATAACAGATTCCTGTGTTAAGCGGATGAAGAACAGAGCAACAGTGTCAAAGCAGCATGGGAGACAAGGAGGTTAAGACCAAAAGGTAATATGGGAGTAGGGTGAGGCTTTTAGGCCCACAGTTCTTTCATAGAGTCGAGCTCAAAAAAAAAAACATAAGGTGCCTGACATTTTTTTTCTAGTTTGACCAATTTCCCAGGAAAAAGGGCACCCAGATTCTGAAACCACTATGGGACTACATAAATAGCAGCCATGTGTGATTCTAATGCTAGACCTTTTTACAGGTTATTTTTTATTAACATTTATTAATTGAATAGGACATCAAACAAAGGGCAGACTGAATATAATGCCTATAGAAATGGTAGAAGTAGTTTTGCAGCCTGAAGAGTCTGTCAACAATCATTAGCCATATCTTATAATAATTCGTATCCATCTGCCAGAAGTGATCTTTCTGCATTCATATAGGAGTCCTCCGACTCACTCTCATACTGGTGATATTTCTACTTCTAGGTCGAAAGGATCTTCTGTTTCGAAGTCGAGTTCTTCGTTCCGTATGCATCTCCATCCTTTCGTGGGGACGTAGAGTTGTTTTTAGACATCTGTTTCAAAATGGTTTTCAAGACTGGTGTCGAGCCATTCTTTCCCTTATCCCTCCAAGGTCTTTGATCCTCTCTTGAGGTCAAAGCTGGTATTGAAGTTTTGCCTTTAGTGATGTCTCCTGTCTTGAACCTTGGCCCTGCTCTTGCCTTCCGTCAGCGAGGTTCGAAGTTACAGCCAGTTATTTCTCAGCATCTTCCTAAGGACATCTCAACCACATCCTTGAGCTCCGATTCCTCTCCTTGGGCCGCCTCCGTCTCTTCAAGGGTGTCCTCTTACTCATTCAACAGCTTTATGTCCTGTAAGGACTCTTGCTTTCTTTGTGGTGATGACAAGGCGTAGGCTTCGCTCTGCACAAACCGCAAATAATTTAGATGTGCACAAATATTTCAATGCCTTTTAAAGCAAAAGTCTACAAGAGCTTGTGTTTGTGTGACATTGCCAGAGTCAATACTAGGCTTTCCTACTTTGTGTTCTAGGTTGCCTGTTAATGTGTTTAAAAAAAGAAAAAATTGTGGAATTAAAAAAATGTTACAAAATTGCTACTTCCTGCTTCATATAGTCAATGCACAAACCTATATTGGCGCACTGGGGGAGCCAAATAAACCAAACCAAATGAAAACCCAGTGGGTGCAAGGATGCACAGTAAAGTGAAAGCGATAAATGTGAAGTCCAAGTACAAACAATTTGGAAAAACAAACCTCTAGCACAAGAGTCGCTATACACTGGAAGCGTTTATTTTCATACCTAGTTAGAAGCAAAGACTCAAGCTTAAACATGGATGTTAAAGTAGACCAGCGTGAGGTACAATTCTAATGAACTTGTATCAAGGGTTTGAAACTTTCCATGCTAATTTCCAGCTCTTTCAGATTGTAGTCCACTCGTATGTGCATAAATATTAGCTGCTGCACTTAATCTGACAATCATCACCGCAAACATCCATCGCTAGTTTTCTGCAGCCCTAGGCAGCGCACATTTACAAAATACTCTTATCTAAGTAACACATCAAGCGGAGGAAGAATTCATGCTTTAACAAAGCTTGCTAATATTGAAATATCCAGCACAGCAGTTCACAAAAGAGGTTTATTTTCACAGACATGGACAGAGTAGTCATGGTAAAATGTACAACAGTATGATGGGTAAGGTTTCTTCGCCTTTATCTCTCTCCATCTTTACGGCGCTTCATCATTTTTAACAGCTAACGATTCATTGTTCAATGATGACCAGAGGATTCTGAAAAAAAAGCAAAAACGTATATATGAGCAATTTTACTTTTACCGATCAACGATTCCAAAGGAAAAGAGTGTTATTTTGGCTCATAGACTTAACACTTGATTATGAAACCTTAAATTACCGCACACAAATTTATATTCTACCCGTTAATGGCAGTCTTTTGTTTAAACAATGCAAAGTGAAATATACATTCAGATTTTTTTTTAAAGAGAAAAGTTGGGTATTCACAGTATGAGTGAGGAGTGATGGTGTAAACTTTATGGAAGGTTTAGATTCTGGACATTTCAAAAATATTTTCCAGACCAAGAATTGGGATGAGTAAAACTACTAGAATCTCAGATCTATCCAACCTCACCCAATCAAGTTTTGTAATCTTCACTATGAGGTAATGCAATTCTTTGTACAAAATGAATGGGGGGCAGGCAAATAAAGTAATTCAATGTGCACACTAATGAAGGACACAACAAATTATGATGGAAAATAGAGGACAAAAGCTCCATGTACAGGTCAAACCATGAACGGAATGTGATCAGACAACAGAAAATAATTGAGTTCAGATGTGTTATTAAAAAAATTGTTTTATTTAGTCATTTTACAATACACAACTGAGTACACATTGACAAAAAGACCCTGTTGGTTCCGCACTGCCTGCGATTGGAAATAAAGCTATTGCGCGCCGCAGGCGCGGACAGCACCCCCGTGCCCGCTGGTCCCTCTACACCCAGATGGCATAAGCTACTGAATAGGTGCACCACAGGCCTTGGCGAGAGTGAACCGGGTTCGCCTCCTCAGCGCCAGGAACAGCATCGTGCCTGCACCGGACAGAACACAGTGCACCTGCAAAGGTAGCCCCTTCTTCAAGGCACACAGTGCACCAGCAAATGTTGCCCGTCCTTCAGGGCACATAAAGCACCAGCAAGGGTTGCCCCTCTTTATGGCAGAGCTGCAGTGGCCCAGAGAGAGAACGGACCACGACACAGAACCATCCAGGGGCCACTTGCCTGCGCCACACATAAGGAACCAAAGCAGCCACCGGACACAGGACTCAGTGGGAGAGCTCCCGCATGTGCAGGGCCACCACAATAGGAAGAACTGGAACCACACAGTGTTCTTGCCCCACACCGCAGAATCACTGCACAAGAGTGGTCCTGCCGGGGAACCAGGAGTGCAGAGTGGAGCAGTCTGGACAAGCTTGGTGATTTATCCTGACTGGGCAGGTGAACCTACAAGAGGGCGGCGATCGCAACTAAAGAAATTGTCGCATTGCCTGACCATGTACGCAGAGAGAGCAACTGAGGTTGAGTGTTGCACCACAGCGGCAGTCCGGCGACCTAGCGATCCCACAAACCAGTGGGGGCATGGGGAAGCCAAGAGGAAAGCAGGTGGGAGCGCCGCCGGAACAGGGTGACGAAACTATCACGGAGGCATGTGAGGGACCACAACAGCCAAAAGTTGATCAAATACTGCAAGCTTTTGCGGACAATTATAAAACAAAAGCACAGGTGCACCACTATAGCCTTATAGCCTGCCGTAGCGGGCTATACCGGCTATTAAAGGCCCGCTGAATCGTTAAAGGCCCGAGCCGAAGGCGAGGGACTTTAACGAGACAGCGAGACTTTAATTGCCGGTATAGCCCTGCTACGAAGGGCTATAAGGCTATTAGAACATTCTGCCACTAGAGGGCAGAATGTTCTAACAAATTAAACAAAAAGGGTTCTCGAAGCTCGAGGGGATATAAATCCCCTCGAGCTTCGAGAAGCCTTTGTAGAACATTGGAATGTTGCTCTGCGGGCCTTTACCGGCCCGTAGAAGCAGGGAACAATCCATTGTCTGCAATGGAGCTCCTAACATTCCAATGTTCTAATACTCATAAACAGGGAAATCATGTATACAATCTATTCCCAAACGACAAAGTTCTTCCGAAGTTTCATTTATTCAGTATCAAAAAGATTTATAAAAACAGGGTTATGGACTTCAGTTGTTGACAATGGCACAGACCGACGCGTTTCGTCCTTGAAAGGACTTCTTCAGGGCATTGGATGTTGCCCATATCATAAAGGGGTAACAGGGTTAACAGATATGTGGTTCCAATATCAAGGAAACAAGTGAGCAAAATTCAATTTCAAATTCCCAACTGGTACTGATCCATCGTGTCATTTAATCAAATCCCAAAGTTGCATGTTCACAGTAACAGACAAAAGTCAGTAAAGAAGCGTTTCCTTCCCGGAGTGTCCATAAAAGATATAAATTCGGTGGCACTCGGCGAAATACATGTGTTCCCCGTGTATCACAGCATATCAAGGGAAACTATCGGTCATATCAGACCTAAAGCCGCTTATAAAACTGAGGTAAAGTGGCGTCAATCAATGGCTTGCAGCCGGTGACTAGCTATCAAGAAGCCGATCAGGCTCCATCAGAGTGCCAGGCGTAGTAACCGGAGGACAAAATCAGGAAGCATCTGTCCTCCGGTTACTACAGCTGTGCTTTTGTTTTATAATTGTTGAGTTCTGTCTGGAACAACATTGTGACAGTGGGTGTGATCCAGTGTGCACACATTTCCTCAAGAGTATATATGAGGTCAGAATTATGGATGGATAGCAACTTAGGTGCTGCCAGCTAGAAGGGATCCACTGTCAGGCACTTTGTTTTTACAAGCTATTGCTTAAACTAGGGAAGCCTTGCAAAAAGACATTGGACATGTGGCGCAAGGGCTGGGATTGCTTTGTGCGGACCATGCTGAACTGGCCGACAGGGTGAAACAAACGGAAGCATTCATAGAGGTCCTGGAACCGGCTCAGAAATCAATAACAGTGCAGATGGCAGACTTTCAACATAGGCTTCGGACCCTTAAAAAGCGCACGGAGGATGCAGAAGTGAGAAATCGAAGAAACAACATCCAAGTGGTGGGGCTGCTGTAGGGAGTGGAAGAACCGGACATGGTGGCCTACTTAGAAAACTGGTTGAAGGTCACCGTCGCGCCGGCAGGACTATGTCCTTTTTCACCCTGGAAAGAGCCCAGAGTACCTGCCAGGCTGTTGGCTCCCGGGAAGCCGCTGAGGCCGGTGGTGGCCAGGCTACTTCACTACAAGGACAGCGATCTTTTGTTGAACCAGGCCAGGATAGTGGGCCCTAATACAGTGGACAACAGCAAGGTCACATTGTTTCCGGATTATACATTTGAGGTCCAGCGCCGCAGAGTATCGTTTGTGGCAGTTAAGAGGGCTCTGAGAGACAAGGGCATCCAGTACTCGCTGATGTTCCCGGCGCGACTGAAAATCACGATGGATGACAGGTCGATATTCCATGAAATCCCAGAGAAGGCGTTGGACTGGTTGGAGATGTATAAAGCAGGACTCTGGGAAGCGGGAGGTGGTGTGCCGAAAGATGGGACAAGGCCGCAGCCCCGAAGGATGAGGCACAACCGCCGGCGCCAACCAGCGGCCCAGAAACAGACGATGACGCAAACTGGGATTGAGCGCACGGCCGCTTTGCACGCCGTCATGGCTATGTCACACGAGGGGGCAGGGCTGCACCCAGAGGGATCGAACTCAGATGGAGGGTCCCTGGAAGAGGATGAGGAACAATCTGAGAGTGTGAGCCAGAGACTTCCACATGTAACAGCTGGGACTGCGGACGAGATCGTTGATGGGTGATGTAGACATTGGCTGATCCTGCAGGGGGTGTTGGGGAGGGTGGGCCGGGGGTAGGGAGTAGGGGCTTGCTGCAGCTTTGGTTGGAGGGTAACTGATTGTTTAAAAATTAGGGGAATGCGGGGGGTCTGTGGGATGCAAGTAGAAGACGCCTCATATATACTTGACCCCAGAAGGGGCAGGCTCAGTGATACGGGGGTTGAGTGCGGGACGATGGACGTTTAGGTGTCTGGTCCCCTGAAGCCTGGGGCTTACTTCCCGTAAGTTTGTGTGGGTTGACTCCTTAGGAGCTTAGTTGTGTGTTTGAGGAATACTTTGGATTGGTTCTAATGTTGTAGTGCCTGTACTGGGGGGTGGGCATGGGAGGGGGTTTGGGATATTGATGACACCGGTGTGCTCTTAGACGTGAGGGGGTGAGTAGCAAGAACGGTATGATTAATGGGTACATTACAGGATTTGAAATGTAATACTTGGAATGTGCGGGGCTTCACACGATGCAGAGGGGGCACAAGTTCCGGCCCTACTTGGTACGGGGGGGGTACAGATAGCTTTTCTTCAGGAACCATCTTAACCTAATTGAGGGGGCAGCGCTAAAAAAAAAAAAAAAAAAAAAAAAAAAAAAAAAAAAGTGAAGGGGCAGTTATTTTACACAACTTATTCTGTGTTCGCAAGGGGTACATTGGTGTGGGTTAGGGCGGGGGTCCCTTCTTAGCCTTTGCATCACTTGGTTGATCCGGAAGGGCGGTTTGTGGCGTAATGGGTCGACTCAATTGAATGGATGTTGCACTATGTAGTGTCTATGCCCCTAATGTTGACCAACCCTCCTTTTTTGAGATTTTGTCTGGGTGCCTAGCGTCATATCCAACTACTGCGGCAATAGTGGGGGGGGGGGATGGGGGGGGAGACTTTAATTCAATAACCGATGTGGTGTGCGATAGATCTCACCCCCCGCTACTCAGGACCTTGGTACATATGATCTCCAAGGCAAGGGGCACCAGGCAGGCTAATTGGGGTCTTATCGACACATGACGCGCCCAGCATTTAGAAGAGAGGGATTACTCGTATTATTCTGGCCTCCACGACCTGCATGTGCGGTTGGATGTGATATTATGCGCCCCTGCGATTCATTCTAAGGTGACAGGTAGTGAGTACCTGGCAAGAACGCGGTCCGACCATAACCCGTTGCTAGTGCGCTTACGATAGAGTCAGGAGAGGGCAGTCATACCGACCAGGCAGCTCAGACTGGGGGAGGAACTGACAGGTATCGAGAGATACTTCGAGGAGAATGCAAGGACCGCGACGTCCCTGGCGATTGACTGGGGTGCGTTTAAGGGTGTGACTAGGGGGATTTGTATTAGTAAGGTGGTGGGAGTACGGAAATCGATTTTGACAGGGTGCAGGCTAAGGTCCCAGAAGCTAGAGGCAGTGGCGGTGCAGGTGGAGAGACTGTGCTCCTTAGACTATAAGAGTTAAAAGCAAGGATGCATGCTAAGGGAGATAAAACGAGCGCACTACTGGCGTGGTTAGCAAATCCGACCCCCTGAAGAATGCAAATTTTGGGCCTGCTAGCCTCATCAGGAGAGGTGGTATACGTGCAGGGATAAATGGCCTGTCCGGAGAATTATGCTGGTTTATACAGTAGTCCGTTAGCTCAGGGCCCAGACGCTATACGGGAATATTTGGAAGAGGTGGCTCTATTGAGTTTGACCAAGGAGAAGGGGGATTTGCTGGGTAGCGAGATCGTGATAGGAGAGATACGGAGGGAGATTAAGCATTTGGCTCGTAACAAAACTCCTGGAGTGGATGGCCTCCCCATAGAGTTTTACTCTAAATATGCGGATTGCTTGGCTCTGCGGTTGCAATTGCTCTATCGGGAGGCATTCAAGGCAGGGAGGTTACCCAAGACCACCAGGGAGGCTATTATCCCTCTTCTGAAAACTGGGAGAGAAGCCACGGATATGAAGGCATACCGCCCGCTGTCAATGTTGACGACTGTCTTTAAAATCTTGAGCCAAATACTGGTGTCGCGCCTCCTCTCTTATATGTCACAGCTAATACACAGAGATCAATCCGGTTTCATCCCCAAGCGTAATACGGCTTTCAATGTGCGATGGTTGTTGCGCATCCTGGAGAACTGTCGAGATCAGTTACCATGTGCTCTGATCTTATCAGTAGACATAGAAAAGGCATTTGATAGCTTAGAGTGGCCCATTCTTTTTCAGGTTATGCATAAGTAGGCTGTCCTGTTTTCAGTTTCTATTTTTGGTAAATTCTGGTGGGGTTTTTTCCAGTGTTTTCAATATCTTCAAAAACAGTTATCAGTGGTTACACACTTTCACGCCACTGAAAACACCAGAAAAAGTGTTTTTCCAGTGTTTATGGAACGCTTTGCTTTTATCATTGCTTGCTTTCTGCACTGAAAGAACATGGTATATAGACAGTGTACGTATAGTGTATATGACGTCCAAAGAAATTTTTGCAAATTAATCTTATTGCAGTACACCATACAATACTTCTTCAGTGAGTCTTTGGTCATGTGCACTCGTGCTTTCCTTCCCATGTAAACTTCTGTAAAAAGGCCCTCTCAGCATTCATAGCCCCTTGGGCTGAGAACCGTCAGCTAAGGGACACAGTTGGGATGACTTTCTTTGATGCCACATAAAGCACGAAATGATAAATATTTGTGTTTTAGTTCCTGGGCATAAGAAAACAGTGCACCAGAATGGACTAAAAAGTCAATAGCATCCCTCATTAACTCCGAAGATTGTAAAGATGCTTTCAGCATACCATCTAACAAGTGGCAAGGATCTCCTACAGGGAATCACTTCAGCTCGAGTATCAATTTTGACAGGTAATCACACACATTTTCTATATACGTAGCTGAATCACTACAAATACAAACAATATCACTCCAATCTTTGTTGAACTTGGAAAGAACCTTTTTTGCAGAGCATAACATGTGACACTGCGTTCCATGCTTTCCAAAAGTCTAGTGTCACGCTTTCACCACTATCCCAGATGCTTGGTAATATATATACTGGTCACTATACCTTGCCTTTAATGTTTAAAGCCTGAGGTGTTGGGAATTCACCTACTATCAATACTGACCCACTAGAAACTATGGTCTGATGTATTAAGGGTTTTTACCCATTCTCTGTGGGTAAATGTGAGGACACATATTAGGAAAGATTTTTATGAAACTAGCCATTTTACCTATTAGTGAAAGAATCAAATGCAGCCAAAATATCAAATGTGAGTTTGATATGTCCTGATTACAGTTTATAAAATAATTAAACTAAACCTAAAACGTGAAACTAAACCCTGCATCTTTAGACCAAAGGCCATAAAACTGAAAAAAGTAAAAGGAAGAAGAAACAATATTTTAGTGGCATCCCTAAAGAACAAAACTCAAGCAGAATAATGTTAGCCAGTCTTTCTTACTGCTAGCTTGTATAACAAAGTTACATTTTATTGACCCCTTCAGTAAGAACAAAATAACTCTTTCACTTTCTTTTGCCTTTCTTTGAATGGCATTTAGTTTGTGGTTGTGCAGGTGTTTTTTCAGTGTTTATATGTTTACACCGGTGAGGGCTATTTTTCTTTGTGGGGTTTTATCAGTTATTATAGGTTTAAACCTAAAACCCCACAGCCTATGCATAAGATGGGGTTGGGGGAGAATTTTGTGCGCTGGACACAAATACTAAATACATCGGTGACGGCTCGGGTACGGAGGGCAGGGGGGGGACGGGGGGGGGGGCGGTATATGATTCTTGCATAGCGGGACGAGGCACGCAACAGGGTTGACCGCTTTCTCCACTGTTATTTGCGCTCGTGATTGAGCCCCTGGCGGTGCAAGCTAGGTCGGGGAAGCACTATACTGGGTTGGAGATGTGTGGAGACTTACATTATATATCACTCTACGTGGATGACCTGTTGATGTTCCTGTCAGGGATTTAGGGGGAGCGGCGGAGCTGCTGTGGGCGTTTGGTGCGGAGTCAGGGCTGTGCGTGAACTGGGAGAAGACTAGTCAGTTCCCGGTGCGTCGGACAATGGAAATCCCAGAGATTGCTTGGAATACGATGGGAGCCTTGCTGCCTACGGTATCTAGGAACTAACATTTACCATGAGCAGGCGGATCTTCTGGAGGGGAATGTGAATAGAGCAGTGAGGGGCAATATGTCCTTCTGGTGTACTCTGCCGCTCTCGGTGGCGGGAAGAGTGGCCCTCTCGAAAATGGTGGCACTCCCTAGGCTGCTATATTATTTTAGGACGCTGTCGATCTGGATTCCGGGAAAGGTGTTTAGGACGCTTAGATCTATGGTAGGGGGCTTTTTTATGGGGGAGCGGCAGAAGGCGGGTGGCTTAGACCACAATGATGCGACCTAGAGCAGAGGGGGGATGGGCAGTCCCAGACTTCGAATTATATTATTTAGCGGCCCGAACGGCAGCGGCTCACGCAGGCAGTTGCTCGTGAATATAGGAGACCGGATGGACCTGAAGACCGTTGGGTTACACGACATGTACTAGCCTTCGTGGTGTTGGGCCAACGACTACGGGTTGCATTGTTGACTTCTAAAGAGAAAGTGCTAAGGGCATGCTGGAATAGAAGTAGGCGTAGAGTAGGAGTGACTCGACCGTATGCACCGGATATCCCTCTTGGAATGTGTACGGCCCTTCGGCACGGAGGGGACTGGTCGACATTGGCTGAGTGGGAAGAACTGGGATTGCAGATGGTTGAAGACTTGTATGAGGATGGTGCCCTTTTGCCCTACCGATCACTGCAGGATAAATACGGATTGCCAAGGGGTGATTTCTTGGTGCATGCCTTCTTGATGGCAGCAATTCAGAAATACTGGGGGGAAGGGATGTTAGAACCGCAGAAATCTCCGACGTGCCAATATGTAGTAATGGTGGCAGGGACGGTGAAGGCTGTGACCTGCCTGTATCGGTGAATGCTGGGAGAGGGGCTTCAGCCACTGACTCAACTGCGAGAGAAATGAGGTGGATCTGGGCAAGGATATACCTGAATCAACTTGGTCGAAACTAGTGGAGAGGGCGTGGAAGGGTACGTGGAATGCTAGATTCCAACTTTTACATTTCTATGTCATACATAGGGCGTACCTAACCCCAGAACAGATAAATAAATATTTTGGTGTGGAGTCCGCCTGTTGCCCTAGATGCCGTCTGAATGCTGCAGATTTAATGCACATGATGGAGTTGCCCGCAGCTCGGTAACTACTGGGAAGAGGTGGTCGAGGTCTTATGTGGAGTAACAGATAGACCCCACCGTGGGAGCATGCATACTACATTGGTATCCTCATACAGCATGCACCAAAGTAACGTGTAAATTCATTGATTTGGGCTTGTTGGCTAAACGGGAATTAACAAGAATGTGGAAATCTATGCAGGGCCCTAGTGTAGAGAGATGGAAAACGGAATTCAGGAGCTGGGCGGCTAGTGAGGGCATGGCTCCAACAAACCATGGGAGCGAATAATGAAAAGGCGATGGAAACTGCACAAGCATGGGAAGCATTAGTGACACTGCTGGCACGACCGGAGCCAGATTCGGACTCCTTGGGGACTCCACAGGGGCCAGCTGAGATACACTGCATATAGCCAGAATATGGGTAGTCATTGAGAGTATGGAAGCAAGCTTGGGCATGATTGGTATTGGAGGACAGCCTGAATGTGATAGGCCGTGAACGCACCCTAATGTGTTGAAGAAGATTAGATGACCTGGTCTAGAGTACATAGAGCACACCGGTGTAAGGGATAAGGCGAGGAGGGGGGGTTACCATGTTGGAACTCCATTGTATTACTGGGTTGTATACATGGCAAGTTGAGGGGAGGTGAGGCAGGAACAATTATTCTGCATGTTGATATCGATGTGTGTACACAACTATTTCTGGACAGTGGATATACGAATTGTGTTCTATATGTTACGCTTACTGATGAAGGTCTTGTAGGGGGAGGGTGATGTTTGGGTTGGAACCAATAAAAAATATATATATATATTTTTAAATTGACAGAAAGACCAAGAGCAGTACAGTTTTACCATGTAGTTATCATCATGATCAGGGGAATGATGCATTCTGGACATAATCCGGAGCGCCTCAGCTATAATGACATCAGTGGTGGTGCCTCAGCGTCGACTACATACATCTGACCTAACCCCCATTTTTCAACCAACAATAAACTAATCATCACACGGCTAACAATTAAGTAGGCTTACACATTAGCATTGACTTCTGGTTCACCCTTTTCTTTTCCACTGAAGTATTGTGGATATAGACCCCAAAAACTTTTAGGGCAACGCTGGAGGAAGAAGTAGGCTATAAATTTCAGACTACGTGTTACAATATAACATGTCTTTGTACCAATCTGCTATTTTCGGGACCGGGCCTCTAGACCAGCACATTGCAATTCGGCATTTAGCAAGCAATAAGCCCATTGCACTCAGGTGTCTGACTTTTTTGTATATCCCAACAGCATCAGTAACTGGTAGAGAGACAATGAGAGCCCTGTGACCTCTTTAAAAGTATGAATGATAGTATTCCAAAATGTCGCTATAGTCAGACAGAGCTAAGCAACATGCAAGAAGCCAGCCGACCCCTCATTGCAGCGTTCACAAGCTGGTGTATACCGCATCGAAATAGTATCTCAGGTGTATAGTCAACTCTATTGAGAAATTTGAAATGAATTAGGTGAGGCCTCCCATTTAATGAAATGCTCTTAATGACTTCGCAACAATGCCGCCAGGTGTTGTCATCTATAACTCCCCCCAGATCGTTCTGCCACTCTAGCCTTGCTTTGGAGGAACGTGCCCGCCTAGATTCTTGCGTCAAATTATACATAGTGGTAATAATCTTCGTTGGGGAGGAAGTACGGTAAAAGAAAAAGTAAGAGATAATAATTTGGGTGGCTCCTGCATATCTTCCACAAGTAATTCAAGTAATGCATGATTAACTCTGTAAAAGTGGTATTGCGTGACCGGAGAGTGGTCATGGTCTTCAGTAGCGATGGCATCCCATCTACGGGCTTCTCCCCTACAAATAAATCTCCCATTATTTTGATGTTAAGAAGCGCTAGCGCTTTTGTTACTTTTTTCTTCACTCAATGACTACCAGTAACACCACTCCACCTGGATAAAAGGAGAATACAAGAGAGCCCCAGCTTGTGTATTTAACAAGGCCTGCCAAGCATGGCTGGTGGAATTAATGGAGTCCAGAACACTGGTACGTCTGGTGGGTGCCAGGAACAGCCAAAGGGTCAACCGCCACCTTTTCAATCTGTAAATGCAGTAGATTTTGGGGACCATGGATCTAATAATGCGCGTGCGAGCACTGCGATGATCTGTAATATAACTCCAGGTCAGGCGCATTAAGGCCTTCCGTAGAGTAAGCCAATGTGAGTATCTCCCAATTCACTCTAGGTTGCTTCCCTGGCCATGCAAGTTTTATCAGTAGTGTACGGAGAGCTTTGAATATGTGTTTTGGGAGTGTGATTGGAATATTCTGAAGAAGGAAATCTTGGGAGGAAAATCATTTTCATAAGGGAAATTAGACCCAATATTGAGAGTGGGAGATGAATCCAGCAGTTAACATCATCCTCCATTCTGGAGATCGCCTTCCCGTAATTTTCCTGGAGAACCAATTCAGAGTCAGTGTGAACTAGAATACCCAGTATCGTACAGGGTTTGTGAACCACTTTAAAAGGTAGGCCAGCTCTATTGGGGTCATTGTAGGAAGGTACATCCTGACTATGGTTGCCCCCAACTTTTTGCCCTGTGTTTTAGCTGGTTTTGGACATAGTCGACCTGGGATCCTGCCAATCAGGACCCCAGGCCTACTGCTCTCTCTTTAAAATGGATTCCATGTACCCTAGGTACATTTCCAATTGGTACTGGGCCACCTTATCAGACCCTGTAACTCAGGGCATAGGTGTACCCAGGGCTGCCAGGGACTGCAGCATGTACTATGCCACCCCTGGCTGGCCTCCTAAATTTGACACAACTGGCTGCATGACAGCTGGGGCAAAGTCGTGTAATCACCCTTTGCTGTAGGTGTAGTATACCTATACCCAACCCTAAAATGGACACACAGATTCCTATCAGTCACTCCTATGGCAGGCCTTGACAATCCTGAAGGCAGAGTGCTTGGAATCGTGTGAGATGGTGCTCTGGCATGAGCTGAGCCTGTCTGCAGCTTGCGGAACCAAGTCCTAATAGCTGTTCCATGATATCGCATACCATATACTCTTAAGTGCATTATAATCCTCGCGGTTAAATGCTATCTTTGGTATTGCTTTATCAAAACATGTCGAGTAAGGTGTCATACGAATTGGAATACTAACCCCTCGCCAATTCTGGCGACGGGGTTAGCATTCCACCCTTCTAGAGGGACACGACATGTATGTAACTGTGAACCCCGGTTAAAGTTAACTGAAGCCTCAGCTCCACAAAATGGATGCTGCCACCACAGACACGAGTCTGACCCCCTGCAGCTGGGAGTCCTCCCAGTGAGGGGAGCCTGGACAAAGGGTTTCCTGTCAGGGGCGGTGCTAGCACCGTCCCAGACATGGTTTTGTGTATCCTGGGTAGGCAGGGCTTTTCAGGAAGGTGACTGCTGAGTGGCACCCCGGTGCTCACTACGCATAGGCCGGTCTGAACCAGTTCCAGGGGCACACCAGCCCCTGGCCTGGGGAAGTCCGGCATGGCAGAGGGGTGTAACCACCGCCCTCCTAGTCCCACCCATAGGCAGGACCTAGTCACCGGGTCAGCCCCCTTTTTTAGTATAAAGATGGGAGCGGGCCCCCTGTTCAAATTAGATCATCTTTGGAATCAAGACACGACTTTCTTCGAAAGGACTTCAAGATTTCTTCCTCAAGATTCTCCCTTGTGGCTAAGGAGTAGTCACCCTGCATCCGCAGGCACCATCCTAAAGAACACTGCGGTCTGCAGCAAGTCCTTCATCACGAATCCGACGACCCAGCTCGACGAGACCCGGCTTCCCTGGCACCTCTGACCTCTACTCACCTCTACAGCCAAGCTGAGAACCGTGAGTGCGACGAGACCTCGAGGGACCGACGATCGCCAAGACTGCACGACATCTTTACTGCAAGCCCACCGTGTCCTCCACGGGTGAGTGCTTTGGGGTCCGAGAAGCCCCAACCCTGCGCAGCTCCAGCACCCAAGATCAGCCTTCCTGCATCTCCACGATCGGCGTGGGGCCCTTCTGCTGTTTGCTGTGCACCGCGTTGTTTGGCTACTAGCCGGCTGGCTTGTGGCCTTCTGAACGACGCCCGACGACATCACTGCTGCTGGTCTGGTTGCTCCAGACTGGCCCTTGCTTCCTTCTTGAAGAGAGGCACCCCGGACCCTCCTGGTCCACTCCAGACGCCATTTTAGGTCCACCACGTGGGCTTGAATTTGCCAAGGCTTTGTTGCCCAATCCTGGGTCCAGCGACGCCAACAGCTTCTATCTTCGTGGGACAGCTCGATCCTCCTTCCTGGTCGCCGACAACGCCTCCTGGTCCGTGAGATCTCCGAGCCCAGCGTCACCCACACGCCTTGTCGAGGTGGCTACCATCCGGTGCCCTCCTGGTGCCCACTGACTACTGGCTAGTAGTCTCGAACTTGGTCCCCTCTGCTTTCAGGTGTCATCTTCCATCGATCCAGGCTTGGATCCACCGAACTTTCTTCACTGGTCGCCTGCCAGCAACTTCTTTCTTCCAGGCTCCTGGTCCGTCAACGAGGATTCCCGACGTCTTTTGAGTCCTATGCAGCTGCAGCCCCTGGGCTAGGTAACTTCGGCATTTCGGTGCCCCAGCATAGCCTCACTATCCAAGGGTCAGAATCTACTTTCGTTTTCTCCCTACCAGGTCGGGTTCGCCCGAGAACACTAACTTTGCAATTCCTAGCTACCATAGACTTTGTCCCGCATCTCGCGTGAGAGTGCACACACTGCACCCGAGTCCCCTGGGTCTCCTAGAAGTAATCTAACGATTCTATAGTCAAGTCCTAGCGATTCCAAAGCCTATTAGTACTGTACTTACCTGCTAGTAATTTCGCATTCCACTTTTCAAGTATATGGTTTTCCGTGCCCCTCGGGCATTTGTATATACTGTGCTAACTTAAGTATTTTTGTAAGAGTTTTGGTTTGTGCTTAGTACCCTGTCCTCATAAAGAGTACAGGGCTGTTGTGATCTTTAATAAATAACTGTTTATTTTCATAACACTTGTGTGGTGTCCTTTCACTTGGTGTTCAAGGGGTATATGTGGTATAACAGCTGGCTTAACACGCTCTCTCGAGTCTTTAGCCTTAGACTGCTCGTATCCACGCTACTAGGATAGCTGGTCTATAAGGTTGACTTACAACCAATCATCAATCAGGGTTGCTGGACTGATACATAGTGTTCACTAGAATAGTGACCACTGCATATCAGGCCACCTTCTCACAGTCATGGCCGGGGTTAATGGGAAAATTATGGATTTAGTTCAGCTGACTCAGAGTCCGATATGGCGCCAAATCGCATCACCTCATTTAATATGGGGGTTAAATTGTCACCTGGATCTCGGACATACAGAAACATATCATCTGCGTATGCAGATACAATTAGAAGATAATTCGGGAAACAAAGTTTTCTATGCCTATGGTATTCTCCGAGCACACATGCCAAAGGCTCAGTAACTAAAGCATAAAGTAATGGAGAAAGCCGGCAGCCCTGTCGTGTACCTCTTGATATAGCTATAGGGGGGTGAGGGGTGGGTGGGGTAACCACATCAACTCTTACCCTGGCCACTGGAATGTTATATAACAGCGTCACAAAGTCAAGAAAGATCTCACCCACTCCACTCAACGCCTTCATTAATGCCCATTCTACTGAATTGAAAGCCTTCTCTGCATGGAGAAAGACAGCTGCGGCTTTAACATCTGGCCTAGTATGCTTTATGGCTCCAAATACTATACTCAAGTTATAGGTTAGTGTGTGCCCCGGGACAAAGCCCGTCTGCTCCGGGCCAATGAGAAGTGGGACCAAAGGAGTCAGCCTGTTTTTCTAAAAATTTTGCAAATATTTTTGTATCTACATTCAACAGGGAGAGTGGTCTTTAGGACGAACACTCGCTTGGGGGTTTACCTGGGTTCAGCAAGGTCACTATCAAAGCTTCCCTCATAGTGGGGGGTATAAAACCTACGTCCATCATTACTTCAAATAACATAGTCAGATAAGGGAGGAGGAGTTCCTGAAACACTTTATAAAGTAACTGTGAGCCCATCTTGTCCCGGCGCACTACCATCACGCATCGCATCAAGTGCTGTGCGAATTTAGTTAGGATCCAGGGGGGCCATTATGTGCTCTGTGCTCATTGGAAAGCCACGGAAGTTGAATATGTTCTAGATATTCTACAATGGCAGTCATCAGTAACTACTTTGGAGCTGTATAGATCCATATAGTATGTTCGGAATCTATTGGGATCTCTAAAGGATTACACAGTAGATCACCTCTTTCGTCCTGCAGCTCGTCAGATTCTCTTTTACACCATTGCAGTGAAGCCAAAACTGAGCCGGGGCGTTCCCCCTCACCATACGTTTTTGCAGTGGTGTATGTACCCAAATGCTTTACATCGCCATCTGCCACTTCATTGTATTCCTCTCCAGCAAGGAATGTTCCCTTCTAGCTAACTGCCCCTCAAGCATCGATAACCTGCTCCTCAATGATAGCAGCACTCCCGCATGTTTTGAGATAGCAACCCCTCTAATTAATATTTTAAACGCCTCCCTGACCATGATAAAGCAATCAACAGATCCAAGATGAAGGCTGAAAAATTCTGAGATTGAGGATCCCATCTCTGCTTTAAAGACTGTATCTAACAGCGAATATGGACGGAATCGCTGTGTGAAAGGAGCGCTCTTTATTGGAGAGAAATCCATGTCCAGCAGTACAGGGGAGTGATCCGAAAAGGAGCGAGGGAACGGAGTGCAATTTGTCACATGGGTGAGCAGTGGTCTGGAGATTAACCAGTAATCAATTTTGGGGTGGGTGTCGTGTGAGGGCGAGTAGAGGTGAGGGGAAAGCCCCCTACGCCTGGGGATCTCACGCACCATACGTCCAGCAGTCCCAACTGTAATGCTATATCTTTGATCCCTCTGGCTGCAACTGAAGGGCCTCTGGAGCGATCTAGGGAAGGGTCCAGTACGCAGTTGAGATCGCCACCCCAAAATTGTGGAACGTCGGATTTGTTCAGCATTCGAGCGGATGATAAGTGATCAAAGTGCGATCCTTCGTAGTTTGGCCCGTAGACATTTGCAACATTTACATCAATGCCCTGGTCAGTAAGCCCCTAACAGGAGCTTAATTATGTTATGAGAGTTACAAATGAATCCCTGAGATGCCATTTAGTACTCCATGTAACCATGTCCAGCCATACCTCTAGTTGTTGCCATATCTGCATATGTCTCCTGTTTACCTGGCAAGTGTGCACTGCAGTATCAAAAAAAAAAAAAAAAAAAACAACCCCCCCCCCTTTCGCCCAAGGCAGCATACACACCTCCCACGCTATGCCAACCCCAACTAGGTACAGACGACGCATCAACCTCCCTCCCACTTCAGCACTTCACCATGATGAAATTCAACACAAGCAACAAAAAGAAAAAAAGGACTTGTCACAAAGTGAATAACACGAGGGAGCGGATGTTACCAGACAGAACACTGTTTCCGTTTTTGCTGTCATGCAATATTAAAAGACTCATTTGCTGCTAGCAATTCCTACTATAAAGTTGTTCATCCCGATTCCGTACTCTTCTTGCGCTATAACTAAACATCTACATTTTATAGTAAACCTACAAATTTCTATGCAAATGTCATCCTTAGAACTCTGCATGCAGGACGTCTGCTCCTCTATCTTGCTGATTTTAATGGTCTGTGCGTCTATCTTAGTAATTATTTATCACTGTTAAAAGTTTACCTTGATCGCTACCTGCTATTAGTCTTTGCCACAAATTGCAAACTCTACAGGGCATATCGCCTTGTCGTCAATCCTGATGGCCCAAAGGACTGAGGCTGTGGGCGGCCTCCTCATTGCCTCCCAGTTCTTGCCGGTTAGGCTTGGGTGTGGTTCTTGAGGGCTTGCTGTACGATGTTCGGATTAGAGTAGAACTTCGTCTTGCAATTCATTGTGACTTTCAGACACGCTGGATTGAGCATTACATATTCTATATGTAGGTCTCTCATTTTCCGCTTCAGAGTGGCAAAGCGCTGCCGTGCCTCCTGTACTTTAGGAGTGAAATCGGGGTACAGAGATAGCTCAGCACCCTCATAATGAAGTTTCTGTATCTCTCTTTATGCAGGGCTGTATCTCTATCCCTGTAGTTCAGTATGCGCACTAGGAGAGGCCGCGGAGGAGCCCCCGGAGGGGGCCTAAGTGCAAGTGATTGATGTGCCCTTTCCACTACAAAGACTGGTGAAAAAGAGCCCACCCCAGCACTGTCGTTAGTAAGTTCTCTACAAAAACGATCCATATTTCCTGTAGAGGTAGTTACTGGCAGGCCCACTATGGGTATGTTATTGCGCCGAGATCGCCCTTCAAGATCCTCAGCTTTGGCTTGTCCAATAGTTTCCCCCTTTTCTTTTTGGGCTTGTGCAGTCTCTGCTTGTTGATTTACCCCTCTCTCTGCGTATTTGTCTAAGCGCTCCGACATTCGATCCATACGATAGGAGAGTGAGTATTCTCCAATCAATAGAAGAGAGGCTCTGCTGCATTGTTTCTAGTATTTTCTGCAGGGCCCGCCCCCAGTTCGGACCCAGTGGCCCCTTGCTCCTCCGCCCCTCTTCAGTGTCATCTTCCCTTAATCTCATAGATGTACACTGTTCAAATTGTAGTTTTGTCTGCGTTTTATCTGGTTCCCCCATTTTAATCCTCTGGTTAGCTTGTTCAGAATATGCTAGACCCGATTCTATAGTCAACGTCTACCAGCAGGCTCTCGTTCTAAAGAGATCAGCTTGTAAGTTCATTAACTATAAAGCCCTTTGCTATTTACAAAGACAACCATCTGACTCTCTCAACTGTTTATCGAACTTTCTGGGTTCCCCCTTGCTACTACGTGCTAGTGCGCAGTGGCCCGCCAGCAGCACACTGTATAGTCTTGCACCCGGGCCCAGAATATAGTGTTTGTTGGCAAAAAATAATAGGGGAGCGGCTGAGTTGTACTATTGCGCCACCTTTAACGATGGATGCCTTGGGGTAAAGCTCTCCGCCGAACATCGCTTAGTTTTCCTCTCCGCAGCTGCTCACTTTATAGCTCCCGGCCCTTGTCCCTCAGTTGTGGCGCACTTTGCCTTCTCAAGCCCCAAGGCAGGGTCGCAGTACCTTTTTTTTTCCTTCAGTCACTCCCTGTGCCGGGCGAACCTGATCTGCGGCTGATAATGGGGGCGAGGGCCACTCACTGATGTGCTTGTTCTGTGGTAGCCACCAACTTTCACACTAGCGCAGGGAAGGCTTCAAGCCCGCTTGCGCAGGCCGTGCACCCACCCCAAGCTCTGCGTCTGTGTCCGGTCCCAAGCTCACTCCGCAGTCCGGCTGATGCAGGCACCCATCGGCAGCCAACTATTTTATTCCGGCGGGAGCCAGGCTAGTCCAACACTGTCCCGCTGCGCCAGGAACTAGAACACCCGGGGATCGGAAGCTTTCTATAAAGAAAGACTTGTCCTATTCATGAAACCACATAAAATGTTTAATGGCCATGCTTAGGTGTGATGTATGCTTCCTATAGGAAATGCGTCTTTGTTGGGATCTGGGGCTCCAGGTCTGGGAATCTTGGTGTTTGAGCGTTCCCTGCGTGGAACATACTGTGGGGAATGTTCTTTCTCTGGCAGTTGCTGCCGGGGAGTTCCTGTGTCTGGTGGGAATAAAGTATCCTCCTACTCACCGTCTCTGTGGAGCTCTACTTCTTTTCACTGGGCCAGACCCAGCCTCCCCATCGTCATTTTAGCTGCTGTGGCCAGCCGTTTCCGTGTAACTGCCTTCGTTGGACTGCTGATTCCTCGATTTACCTACTCCTCCTCCGTCGATGTCTGCCTTCTTCCCTGTTGTTCCAATGGTCTTGATGAAGTCCCAACTCGTCTGAGTCTTCGTGATCAGGTCGCAAGGTACTCTGTACTTCGTTTTCCTTTTCGCAAGCGAGCCATCCTGCTCTCGCGTTAGCGTGTGTCAGCACCTGATCCGGTCTCAAACGTTCTGCCTGTTCCTTACGCACGTTTGCGTGGCCATTTAGTTGCTCCATTGTCGTAGCAACTTTGCTTACGCGCTCAGCTTTGTTCCAGCGCGTGGCTTACAGATCACCTTGACAACCTCACTGACGCGCACAGTTTTACTTTCAGCGCGACCACGAATCTATGCACATTCAAAGCGTGTCCTCATACTCGTATTTTCATACGCATTTAGAATGGATTTAAGAATAACTTCCTACCTTGGTTAAAAAGAAGAAAAGTTGTGCCTTTTACTTGCAATCTCTGTCTTTTATGACATCATTTTCTAATTGCAGTTTTGGCATTCTTTTTCACCGCTGATGTACACAACATCTCAACACTACGTACTAAAGTGCATAATTTATAATAACTGTTTTTACCATCTTATTGTCGTTTGCATTGCTTTTCTCGCAATTGTATTATTTCCATAGTGTATCCTTGTGGGGCAGCAACTCACCCACGTGCCAATATGGATCACATTGCAGCACCTCCACCCTTTTTACAATCTGCAGGCACACCTCCTGTAAAATGGGATGATTGGAAGGACACTTTTGAAGCCTATTTAGAAGCAATTGACGGAGAGACTTTTACGTCTAAAAAAAGAAAGCTTTATTAATTTACAATCTTGGGGCTGAAGGCAGGAGCATTTTAAAAACCTTACCCATGGAAACTGTAAGCACTTTAGTGACAGGTGGAGACAGTGGTGATTCCTTGTTGGCGGAGGAGTATGCCACTATCATCAAAACCCTTGACAAACGTTTTAGTCCTAAAAGGATCATTGTTCTTGAAAAACACAAATTTCTTCAGCGAGCGCAAATTCCTGGTGAATCAATTGATGATTTTGTGGCTGCGATCAGAATTCTCGCGGTGAATTGTAATTACAGAGAATTTAGGGATGAAATCATCCGGGATCAATTGATCGAGAAGACCTCCAACAAAAAAATTCAGGAGAAATTGCTATCGTCTGATGATCCGGACTTCGAAACTACACTCACTCTTGCCAGATCAATTGAACATTCTCAGTTTTGTGTGAAGGAAATGAGCAATCCTTCCTCTTCTGGCGAAGTCAAACTTTTGAAATGAATTTCAAACCCACCAAATTGTCGTCTGTCATAAAGTCTGTTCCTGGAGTTCCACGTTCCTCTGTTGTGACTCCCAACCAAGCCAAGCCGTTATCTAAGGATGTAATTTGTTTCCGTTGCGGTAGTGCCTCTCATCTTGGAAATGCTAAGTTTTGTTTTGCACTTAATCAAACATGCTATAACTATGGTTAAAAGGGCCATTATTCCAGGATGTGCAAAGTCGCCTCCACCAAAAGAATAAGGATCAAATTGTAAAAACCATCACTGATGACTCTGATGAAGAGTGTTATGAACTGCTTATGCTGTCCTCTTCTTCATTTCTTGGTGATGGTGTAGTAGAGTTAGCTGCTTTGGGTGGCGTTCACAAAAGGAATTCACCCTCCTGCAATATTTCTGTTAACGACACTAGTCGGACCTTTTTAGCTGATTCTGGTTCTCCTTTTACTTTAATTAATGCTGCAGATTTTGACTCATTAAGTAATGTGCAACTTGGGGAATCTTGTATAAAAATCTTTGCATATGGTGGGAAGCGGGTTGAAGTTTTAGGGAAGTTTGTTGCTAATCTCAAATGTCATTCTGATCTTGCTTCCAGCATCATATTTGTGGTCAAGGAGGGGGGCCAACCTTTTAGGGTGGGATGATCAAGGTAATTTAAACATCGTTTTGGATCCCAATCATCCTGACATGGTGATTTCTCGTAGTGAATTTTATAATTCGGCTCCTATTTTTCCTTCCCACATCATAACTCAGCTCTCTGGTGTCAAATGGGAACGTAGGTTTCCTGAAGTTTGACGCGAAGCTCGGGAAACTTATTGGTTTCCAACACCAGATTGTTCTCAAGAACGATGCTAAAGCTGTTGCGCATAAGGTTCGGAAGGTACCTTTGAGTCTTCGCCCTGAACTCAAAACAGAATTGGAACGTTTATGTGCAGCTGGTGTAATCGAACCTATTGAGGGTTCAGAGTGGCTCGCACCAATTGTTTTAGCTCGGAAATCAGACAATTGTCTGAGAATGTGTGTTGATTTACGTGACCTTAACGCCAACATCTGGGTTGACCGTCAACCCCTCCCTAATATTAATGAATTATTGACCACCTTAGACAGTGCTAGATTCTTTACTTCCCTCGATATTTCTTCTGCGTACCATCAGATTGAGCTTAGTAAAGAATCTAGGCATGTGACCTCCTTTGTTACTCCTGAAGGCGCTTATCGCTACATCCGTATGCCCTTCGGCCTTGCATCAGCTTCGGCTGTTTTCCAACGTTTAATGAAAAACGTATTTAAGGATATTCCTGGGGTTGTATTCTTTCAGGATGACATTCCCATACATGGGAAGACTGAACTTTAACATGATGAGGGTCAAACATGTTTTGAGCATAATTAAGTCTAGTGGTTTAACATTGAGGGCTGAC
The DNA here is from genome assembly GCF_964263255.1 of Lissotriton vulgaris. Lineage (NCBI taxonomy): Eukaryota > Metazoa > Chordata > Amphibia > Caudata > Salamandridae > Lissotriton > Lissotriton vulgaris. The sequence goes on from NC_141697.1 coordinate 435,332,188, forward strand.
AAATGTAAGTTCATGCAGGATGGTGTTGATTATTTAGGTCACCACATTTCTCACAAAGGTATCGAACCCAAGCTTAAGATTATGGATGCAATTCAAAACACACCCATGCCTATTAATAAGGATCAGCTTCGGTCATTTTTGGGGTTAGTGGAATATTATTCCTAATTTGTCTACAACTTTTCCACTAAAACTGCTTCTATGCGCAATTTGTTGAAAAAGAAATTCAAATTTGTATGGGATGAGGATTGTCAGAAAAATTTTATGTCGATTAAGAATGAAATTGTACAAGTTAGTCCGCTTAAATTGTTCAATATTAATGACATGCATTATTTCAACCGATGCTTGCAATGAGGGTCTAGGTGCGGTTCTTCTTCAAAGAAGAAATGATGGTCGTGAAGAAACTATTGCTTTCGCTTCTAGGACACTGAGGGGTGCTGAAGGCACTTATTCAACTATTGAAAAGGAGGCTTTGGGTTTGTGGTGGGGTATGCAGCAATACAAGAACTTTTTATGGGGAAATGAATTCATACTGAGAACCGATCACAAACCGTTAACTGACTTATTTACTACTAAAGGTGGTGGTAGAGCTACACCGCGTGTTGCCAAATGGCAGTTCAGATTGCAAGAGTTCCGCTATCGTCTTGAGTATGTGCCCGGTGTTAAAAATCATGTTGCTGATTGTTTGTCTAGATTTCCCCTTTGTTCTGAGAATGACGTTTAGGAGTGCGATGATTTGGAGATGGTGTGTGCTGTGTGTTATTTGCATGACACTGTTGGTTGTGCTCTTTCTGAGCAAGAGTGGTTGGATGGTGTAACTGGAGATAACGTGATTTTGAAGGCAATTGACTGTTTATCTGGTGTTTGGCCGTGTGACAAGGATTGTTCTCCTGAATTGGTTCCTTTTAAAAGGATCAAAGATGAATTGTCTGTTGTAGATGGCATATTACGTAGGGGTGGTTTACTCGTGGTTCCTTTTTCCATTCGGAACAGAATTTTTGATCTGGCTCATGAGGGCCTTCCTGGCATTCGTGCTATGAAGCGTAGGGTTAGACAAGATTTTTGGTGGCCAGCATTGGATAAAGATGTTGAACATTTTGCGCGCGATTGTTATACATGTGTCACAAGTGAAGTCTCAGGTGACAAGACCTTTTCCTGTTGAACCTATTGTGGTAAAGAATTTGCCTTGGTCGAAACTGGCTTTTGACATTGCTGGTCCTTTTGGTCTCATTGGTTGTTCTCCCAAGTATGCCCTTGTTCTTATTGATTACATGTCAAAGTGGCCTGAGGTTAGGTTTGTTGATAATGCCAATTCTTCATCGATCATTAGTTTCTTTCTTGATGTTTTTCTTAGGGAGGGTTTTCCAGAAGAGCTGGTCTCTGACAACGGCACTCAGTTGACCTCTTTCGAGATGCAAGGGTTTTTTAAGGATGCGGGTATTAGGCATGTTTGTACGTCACTTTATCACCCACGTAGCAATGGTTTGGTTGAGCGCTTCAACCGTGTTGTCAAGGAACAGGTGCAACTTGCTTTGGTGAATGGTTTGCATTGACGGAAAGCTCTTTGTGATAAGCTGTGGGCTGTGAGGACTACGCCTCATATTAGTACTGGTGTTGCTCCATTCACTTTGCTTCGGGGAAGAGTGGCTGGTTCCAAACTGAATAAAGAGTGGATGTCTAGAAGAATGGTTGATCCAAGCAAATTATTTGGCGTAACGGATGTCAGAGCTGCTGTACAAGCAAAGTATGATTCTAGGCCTAGTGTAAGTTATCCCCTGGATGTTAAAGTGGGTGAGGTTCAAGAAACCTGGTTTTCTCCACAAAGGTGAATCTCGGTTTTCGTCCCCTAAAAAAGTGTCTGAGGTGAAGGAATGTGTGGTGGTACTGTTGGATGGTAGAGTGTATAACAAGTCTTGCATTTCCATTGTTCCTAGGTCTATGGTGGGCGAGGTCAACAGAAGATTGGGTGCACAATCCCCTTCCGTTGATGTGTCTTCTGAAGTTGGTGGGAGGGATGATGTGGTTCTTTCTGAGCGTTCTTCTGTCCGTGTGCCATCCAGGCCTTCCAGGACTAAGCGCTTACCTGCCAAATTTCATGATTATAATATGTAGAAGTTGCGGTTTTATCATTCTGTCATGCTTGTGGCAGTTGTTTTTTTGGTTTTGTTCCCTTGCTATGCTGTGGTTATGCTTCTTTTCTTGTTCTCTTCCTTATCCATCTTGTTCCTCATTTTCCTTCCTTCCTTCCTTCTTTCTGTTTCGTCTTTCTATTGTAGGAGGGGAGATATGTTGGGATCTGGTTCTCCAGGTCTGGGAATCTTGGTGTTTGAGCGTTCCCTGCGTGGCACATACTGTGGGGAATGTTCTTTCTCTGGCAGTTGCTGCCGGGGAGTTCCTGTGTCTGGGTGGGAATAAAGTATCCTCCTACTCACCGTCTGTGTGGAGCTCTACTTCTTTTCAGTCTTCCAAGGGCAGATCCAAATGAAACACATTACATGATGAATGGTGTTATTCGCCAACATTTTTCATGTGTTTAACAGGTCGCAAGAGAGCAGGCTAGAAGGAATGTGGGAAGCCATCACACACATCCTACATGCAGGACCATAAATAACCATACATTTCAATCAATCAATCAACAAATCAGATAATATACAGCTGGCCAGAGAGGTTGCTCTGGCAATATGCTCGGAAGTAGTCCCACTGGAAAGCCTTACAGAAACAAAATATCAGCAAAACAGGTTTTAATGGCACTTCTGTGAACTGTTAAGGTGCAGTCACATGCATTGTGACTGAAGAAGATCTGGTCCTCATTCTGGGTAAAACGTTTACTTACAGCACACAAAATACTGCCAAACTCTTACAGAAAACATGCAGACAAGTGTTAGAATATTTAGCCAGTGGCAGTAAAAATCGGACATACCCAAAACGACCAAGGGTACTCAATATTATGGACCAAGATCTTGTGTGAGATCCTATAGAGGACATGGGGATTCTAATCGAGATAAGGATGGCGCAGGTTCGGCTGGGTTTGACCAAAAAAGTGGCGTTTATTAGTGTGTCTGAGGGGGCATGGTCTGGGCTAAGAGATGGGAGGATATTTTAACTTTGGCAGGGAACGGGGTGAGTGGAAGATTACATTAGGGGCTGCAAATTTTACAAGGCTGCAATGTCAGTCTTATTTTCTCTTTAAAACGTCAATCAACTTTTATATTGCAACATCAAATATTTTTAAACATCATTCATGCACCACGCATCTTGAGACAAAAATATACTTACTGTCTTTCACTGCTGCTTTTTTACCTAGAAATAAACAGTAAAACAATTACTGTAGCTGCTCAATACAGTGTCAATTTCACCATGAAGCGCTTCCTTTCAATGTTACAATGTGTTACCACATGTACAATATTTAAGAAACTTCAAACTAAAAGAAGTAATGAGGAGGTGGATGATCCTAATTTTATGAAGTTGCTTAAATATCAACATGCATTAAACATTAAAACTTTCTGTGTTGCATAAATTTGCGTCATCATACAAACATCCCTCCCACCACCTTGTACTCTCAGGACGATGGCTCGCAAGAAAATAAAAAATATTTAGACTGGCTTTATCCTCCCGTGCTCTCAACCTATCGATCAGTTTAACCTTCATTTAAGACTAACCCTTTTCTCCAGACATTCAGGAAAGGGCGCACAACCATAATTTTTCTACATCAGCCTCTTTTTCAATCCTTCCACCACCCACCCCACCATCAGAATTGATATGTGTGATCATGGCAGCTCTGTAACCAACACACGCTTGAAGGTGTTGCTTGTTCTGTGGAATGCAGTTCTGTGGCCTTGAAGTGCATTATATGAATACCCTAAAAAATATATACATTAAAAACAAGCAATAGTATCTGCAGTGACATTTAAAATGTACTATGTATGTTTAAGTCCTCTGCATCTGGCCGTTTGTATTTTTAAGTATAAAGTATGTAACACACAACTTTGGTAGCCATTGCTGGAAAGTGGTAACGTTTAGTAACACCATGGCGATTAATATAAAACAAAACTGCAAACACAAACCCTTGGGACCCTGAAAATAAAACCCAAATGAAGCACACCATTCTGGCTGCCCTTTGAGTACCTCAAACAGTAATTCATGATTAACATTCACAACTTATGATCCAAAGAAGAACTGCATTGGTAAGTGTCAAGAAGCAGCCAACTTGCAAAACTTGATGTACTGTTAAGCTAAATGCCACAAGTCTTACATAGTTAGACATTCCTTATTCACAACAATATGTAGCATGGTTACAAAGTATGTTCATACCAGTGAATTGTGTGCATTAAGCACACCCAAATTGTACGATAAAAAGACTGAAGTCTCCCTGCCAAGCACAAAGAGATGATGGATGGATTGCTGAAACTATTCAGACACTCATCCCAAGTCACAGACCTGGGTTGAATCCAGCATTGTTATTTAGCTCACTTCGCCACCCCAGTTCAGATCCTTCCATATGCAAATCAGTCTTGACCCTGTGCCTCATGGGAGCAGTCCAGACCGAACTGCCCAGCCAGGTCTTCCCTTGGACGGGAAATAAGCATCCTGGGACCGGTTTCGAGGTAACACCCTTCAAGACAGGCAAGCTTGAATCCAGTGGCAAAGTGAGCAAGGGACCCAAGTCTGAGCATACCACGCCAACTTAGGGCGAACAAAGCAAACACAAAGCGATGATGGACGGAGTGCTGAAACTTTCCAGTCACAGATCTGGGTTGAATCCATCATTGTTCTTTAGCTCGCTCACTTTGCCACCCCAGCTCAGACCCAGCCATATGCAAATCAGTTTCGACCCTGGACCTCATGGGAACAGTCCAGACCATACTGCCAAGCACATATAGGTGGCACCAGCATCTCAAAAACTAAGTAAAGATAGGCTAGACAGAATCCAGAGATACTCAACTAAGATAATGTGATGTTTACAATACTGGATACTAAAGGCATTAAACAGTAAAAAACGAAGCAGTTTTAGCTGAACACTTCGTTCTAACGGGGTGCCCAAAGGCAACATTATAAACAGTTTTTGTAGAAGTGTAAAAGCATTCATACCTTGGGGGTGAAGACGCAGACAAATTATTTTTAAAAAAACAGAAGGATTTGAAACAGACTAGGGGACTAAATAGACCTTTAACAACCCAAGAGGAACGTAAACAGATTAGTACCTAGTCAACGTAAGCAGATGTGTATGCAACGCTTTTTGAATGCACTACTGTCACTTTGCAATCTGTGCTCTGTATCATACGCATCTTTGTGCTCTCAAAATTCAATAAAACAGATCTTGAAAAGTAAAACCCGCAATTGGAACGGTGGAGACTATATAGCAATTAAATGGACACACAGTTAATTTGACTATCCTCCTCTTATCTTTTATTCAAGTCCATGTATTTCGCACTCTGCGATTTTAAAGTTCAAGCTGTACATCAGGGTCAACAATCTGTGACTTCTGCAGTACTGATGCTAGAACTTCATGCACTATCAATGTTATCAACATATTTATAAAAACGCACGTACAGCAGCAAAAACCTCACGCTCAGTCTCTGATTATTAAGGACACAGGCTTGGCAGCTATGGTATTTTTAAGTAGCCTGCTTGCAATGCAAATTGTAATGCAGAGTCAGAGTTAACAATCCATCAATGTTGTTAAATAGAGCAGAATTAATTAATCAGAGCACATTGAAGACTCTGCATCCCATTAAGGAAATCTCCAGATCCAAATATGCCAAATGAATACAGATGCAGAACACCACATACATTATAGAGACATAACAGAGCAAAGAAGAAAATACATCAAACTTACCACCATATGATAGTTTGTAGTAGAAATAGCCCATGATGGCAACACCAACCCACATCTCTTGATGTACCTTGGTGTAGTACGGCCTCATTCTGGCCCACCATGCAGTCAGTGCTTGTCCCGCCATCTGCAATAGATATTTAAAAATGTTTAAGAAGTACAAAGGTTGTTTAATGCACTCTTTTCTCAAAATGAAAGTGGTTAATTGTTCTCTATTAAGGCGATTCATATGCAAACTAAATATCCACATTCAAGCAGTAAGACGTTATCACTGGAAAAAGACGACAAGAAAACTGACAGTTGCAGGATGTCTTTAAACTATGCCTTGCATTCACAGTGAACTAAGACTGTAAGCAAAACTGAATACATATTAAGATGGTTGTGCGGGAAATCACTCACTATACATTTTACAAATGGGTTCCTTCCTAGAATGTTGTGAAAAGACATCTTCTCTTCTGGTATTACATTTTCAGATTAGGAACTTTGGCAGAATAAGTTATTCCACTGTTTTTACTTGGAAATCTGTAAAAAGTAGCAATAGCCAGAAGACCATCTTAGAAGAGGTCCGAGACTACAAACAACAAAATCTTACTGGCTAACAAGCTTTTTTTAAATCTGGCATTTACTGACAAGGCTAATTCAATCTTGCATCCTTTCTAGGCCATTCTGTGAAGTAATTTGGTTAAAGGTAGTTAGGTGACCAAGACTTCTACAAGTAGACTCCAGCTATGACTGACATTACTGGTGGATGTTCTGTAGTGTGGAAGGTTCCTGCAAGTAGGCACACTGAGGAGTTTGTATGCTAATGTAAATATTGTTGGATACTTACTTTTACTGTCAAGGCATCTCAAATCTGAATATTCGTGTACTTGTTGAATAATGCAACTAGCTTTCCAACATCAAGACTCTATTCTAAATTCTTAAAGTAAATACTGATTGTTATTTCCTAGGGGTTGCTAAATGTAGGGGTATCCTGGAGTGTGTTGCTTTGATTACAAATTTGGTATATTTAATCGGGGAGAAGAGTACACTTTTATGAGTAACATGCAAATATACAAATGTGTTACATGATATGCCTTTTTTGACTTAATATTGCAACCAAGACTTCATAGTCTACAGAAAGTAATGACTTGCTTGGCTTTTCAATGCTAGTAAAGAAGTCAGCCAGAAGATGATAGGAACTAAAGAAATGGTTAGAGTGCTCATTTTCAACTTAAGCTAGCAAGCAGCTGTAGGTACTAGAATTTCTGGGCACCACATCTTTAACTAGAGTAGTGTGGTTGGGCACCACATGTGCCAGAGGGGATTTTGATAATTGTAAAGGCACATTATGCAACTAGGGGTGTCTGGGGCGAATATCTACCAACACAGAGGCCTTCCTGCTTCTATTCCTGGCAGAGACTGCACGTCAATATTGGGATGCAGTAGGGCCATTGAGATCGACATTCACTCTTGGAGTTGTCCTCTAGAGAGGAGAACCAATTCTGAGAAGAAGCAGATTCAGCCATGAGAAGCTGAAGGGGACTGAAACCTTTTACATCAACAGAATTGTAACCTTCTAAAGTAGGATTCTTTCTGTATGATTCAAGCGGGGATTAAAGAACAAACTGGGTCATTTAGATCATTTTTTCATTTACAACTTTTCCACTTGGGATAAGGAATTTGGAAGTGGTACAAAGCTCATCCCACAAGTTCTTTCAAATATTTTTGCTTTAAGAATTTTAAAATGACAATCTGTGGCAGGGCAATCTGTAATGGAATAAGTCACAGAAGGAGATGTGTAATAATGTTTGGCTCCCAACGACCACACTTGTGAGAGGGAACATGAAAAGACCTGAGCCCGAAACTGGTAGGAACCGCCGGAGAGGGTGTGTTTTTTTTGTATTGGTGGTGGCTTTTACATTCGATAGTGGTGACACTTATAATGGTGGTGGTGTGGTGTTTTACATAAGCGATAAAGAACTGAATGTGACAAAGTTTGACGGTTGAGTGCACTTTTTAGATGCAACAATGCATAAGAGGCTATTTTGCAAGTACTCTGTAGAAGGTTGCGTGGTACGCTCGGTTTGAAGTTATGTTATGTTAATAACTTTTATTTGGCGCACAGCTGCCCCAGCGAAGGGGCGTCCTGGCGCCTGATCAAGTACCACAACATAACAGGAGGAGCTGAAAAAAAGGAATCAGTTAGCAGAGGCAAACAGGTGAGTTTTGATGGCGCGTCTGAAAAGAGTCAGGCTGTTTAGGGCACGGATGTGGACAGGAAGGGAATTCCATAAATCAGCCGCCAGAATGCGAAAAGAGCGTCCTCCCATCCTACTCAGTCTGAATCTTGGCTTAATCGCCAGTTGGTAAGATTCAGACCTGAGGGACCGCGCAGGGACATACGGAGAGATAAGGCCCGCAAGGGCGGGGGGAGAGGAAAGCTTCAGGATCTTAAATGTCAGACAGAGAGCCTTAAATTTGATTCTCTGTCTGACCGGAAGCCAATGAAGGGAGGTCAGAACAGTGGAGACGGAACATCGTCTCGGAAGGCCCACAATGGCCCGTGCAGCGGCGTTCTGCACCCTCTGAAGCCTAGTAGCCTCAGCCTGATTGACTCCAAGCAGCAGGGCGCTCCCGTAGTCCAATCGGGAGAGGATGGAGGCCTGAACCACCAGTTGCAGCGTGGGGGGTCGAAGAATTTGAGGACAGGTCTCAGTCCTCGCAGAATACCAAAACAGGTAGCTGCTGTCTTCTTTGTATGGCTGGTAAAAGAGAGATTGGAATCCAGCCAGACCCCCAGATTTTTAACTTCCGCCGCTGGAATGGGAGACACCCCCAATTCGGGAGGCCACCACTGGTCTCCCCAAAGTTCCGCCTGTTTCCCTAAGATCAGGACCTCGGTTTTCTTCGCATTAAGCTGTAGGCAGTTGTTACGCATCCAATTAGCCACAGCTATAAGTCCTGCACGGAATCTGGGCGCATTCACCTCAGGGTCCCCACTGAGTGTCACCGCCAGCTGCGTGTCGTCGGCATACGATGTCATGGTAAGGCCACATTGCCTGACGACAGCGGCCAGCGGTTTCACATACAGATTGAACAGTGTGGGGCTTAAAGCAGAGCCCTGAGGGACTCCCAGACCCAAAGGATGGAAAGAGGACTGGCCTGGTGGAATAGCTACTTTGAAAAACCGGTCCGAGAGGAAAGAGCGGAACCACTGAAGAGCCTTCCCAGCAATACCTACCTCCTCCAAGCGCCGCATCAAGATGTCATGAGACACCGTGTCGAACGCGGCGCTCAGGTCTAACAAAAGGAGCGCCGCAGTCTGCCCAGCATCCAGCACAGACCGCAGATGTTCGGTCATAAAGAGCAGGGCCGTTTCAGTGCTGTGCTGCGAGCGAAACCCATTTTGACTCTCGTCAAGAATCTTATTACGCGAGAGATGGGCAGACAGGATGGAATTCACGTGTGCCTCTGTGACCTTAGCGGTCCAAGGCAGGAGGGAGATAGGCCGGTAATTCTCCGGGAGCAAGGGGTCTAGGTTGGGTTTCTTCAAAATAGGGCTGACCACAGCTTGCTTCCAGGAGGGAGGGACCATGCCCTCACTGAGGGAGAGATTCACCAGGTCCAAGATGGGCTCACGACAAAAGGGCGGGAGGAGAGTAAAGACCTCCGGCTTCAGCGGGTCTAAGGGGGAACCAGATTTAATTTTGAGGCTAAGAGTGTTGAATACCTCGTTAGACATGGCCGGCAAGGAGGATAGAGTTTCAGATACCGAGACCTTCACAGAACTAGGAGCATCCCCGGAAGCAGATGGTATGAAACCTCGGTAAATTGTCTGCACCTTCTCGACGAAAAAGGATGCCAAACTTTCACAGTGCGAGTCCGTGCAGATTTCGCGCGAGGTAGCCCGTTTCCCCATCAGGTCTTTAAGTACCTTGAAGATTAACTTGGAGGGGTTGGGGCTATTGGAGAACTCAGCTGCATAATAAGCAGCCCGGGTTTGACAGATAGCTCTGTGGTAGGTCTTGAGCTGGGCAAAGTACAGCGATTTTAGCATGGGATCAAAGGATTTCCTCCAGGCCCTCTCAGCTTGCCGGCAGGCTCTCTTAAGCTCGGCAAGAGTCTCATTGTACCAAGGGCTGCGGGTCTTAGCATGACATTTAGACCAACGCAGGGGTATAAGAGAATCGAGGGCAGTGAGGACCCAGTTGCAAAACTGATCGTATCCCTGTTCCACATTCTGTAATGTGCCTAAAGGCTGTGCCTCCAGTATCTTAAACTCCTCCAGCTTGAGTTTACGCCAATTGCGCTTAAGGATCTGTTTATCCACAGGTTTGAATTGTGGGTTATCTAAGGGACATGACACTTTAACCAACATATGGTCCGACCAACCCACCGCCATCGGGTCAGATGTTCTAGCCCGGCCTAGGGTGGTGAAGAAAGGGTCAAGTATATGGCCTCCTATATGGGTGGGAGAGGTGACTAGTTGGTTGAATTGCAGCGCTTCAAGGTCCGCTAGCAAGGTGCTGATGGATAAAGATGACGCCTGGTCAAAATTTATGTTTAGGTCACCTACGATGTTAAAGTTAGCACAACTAGAGATCAGTGAGCTAACCACATCTACTAGGGCTGCCTTGAAGGTGGTGTCATTCCCAGGTGGACGGTAGATAAGCATGCCACTAAAGGTAAATTGATGACTAACCTTTACCATAAAAGAGGCGCTTTCACACATAGGAAGATCCTGAACCTTCCACTCAGCCAGGAAGCAAGATTTAGTCGCCATGGCTATACCACCTCCCCTAGTTGCCCGGTTCAAAGTGAACACCGTGTAGGTAGAAGGGAAGGCCAGATTTATGATGGCAGTGGGAGAGAAATACTCTTACGAGTGCAACAAAAGCACACTGTATTTTAAAGAATTGGTAACTAAATGTTTTGCAAAAAGCACAGGTGTCTGTAGTCTGAGAACATAAAAAAAGGACGAGAAGACTTCTTTAAACAGAGATATACAGTGAGAGACCCGAACAGAGACTGATATGGAAGCACTAGCAAGGTGGAGAGCAGGTGAAGTTAGAGTCGAATAATACCATATGCTTTGGAATGAGGATAAAAACTTACAATTATGAGAAGTTTGTTCGAAAGATGAATGCTAAGATGATGCTCTGGGAGGGTGGTGTGTGTAAATGTAGAGAACTAGCCTTGTAATAATGACAACGACAAACTGCAGAACGGAGGCAGAATCTATTCAAATAGGGATACTGTAAGCATTCAGCAGAAAGCAACATATTTAAGTTCAAGAAGGTAGAAAGCTTAGACAACTGCAATAGGATGGCACAGACAAGTCGTTAGTTTGATTTGAATCAGGCATAGGCAGAGGGCGTGGATGATGAGATGAGACCATCCATTACCCACTAATGGGGTTAAACACTAGTGAGGATGGATGGGAAACAGTTTAGCAACTTCAAGATCTCTTGCATGCATGGACTGCATCAATAAAATTAGTACATACAAATTAGATTTCATTCAAGAGTCAAAAAAGTTTATGATTTCATATTCAAGTCTAGAGATCACGACTTCTGTGTGCACCAGGAGAGAAGCAGCCAGCTGCTTCATGGAGAAAACTAAAAATATCGACTGACCATCATCATGAGTACAATTTTTTCTTTTGAAGGAGATAGGGGGTGGCACCAAAGTGTAGCTTCGTGACCACACATGACCCGAGTCAGTCATTACCCGCAGGCCCCCAAATCAGAGTGGTTGATTTCTGTTCCAATTTCTCAAGATACATTTCTCCTTGATCAATATATAGGCCTCTTCTATCCCTGGCTAGTGTTTGCCGGCACTGCGAACTCATCCCTCGCCCCTTTCACCATATCCATCCACCATAGCTCCCTTGCTGAAGTCCTGCTGGATTTCCATGCCATAGCTATACGGAGCTTAGCTAGAACCAGAGCAATGGTCTGAAAGCAGACAAGCTGCTTCATTCGTTTAGTAACTGTGCGCATGTCTAGCAAGCATCTAATTGGATTTTACAGCAGAATAGAGGTGGTGGGCTCAGAAATGCACAGAAATGCAATGCATTACCTAGCGCTAGAATGTGGTTCTTAGCAGACAGGTCCATACCATGTGCACACAGTGGACTGGGCACTGGCTTACATCTTCCCTATCCTGTCCGGGGTAAGATCAGCATGATGTACATAATTAAATTGGGTGAAGCAGAACCTAGCATTCCTAGACACAGTCTTTATCAAGCTCAAACAGCTAACCAATGAATTCAACTGTATTCTGGGCACTAACTAGTCTTCCACCAGTCCTTGAGTGCCTGTGACCCCCCCCCCCCCCCCCAAAGTATTCTGCAGCTGGATCCGATACAGTCCTATGATGACTTGTTTTGTCAAACTCAAATCCAAAACCATGTCTAGCTGTCCCGCAATATTGGGTAAATGTCACTAAGCCCCATATCCTACCCATGACCCCCCCCCCCTAGCGCAGAATATAAGAGGAATTGTCTGAGTCATAGAGCATATGTGGCCATCAGGTTATCAAACAAGTGCAACTTCTTGTCTTCTACTAGTTCCCTCAGATCACGATTCCAGCAGTCCTCCAGCTATCTATGCGGTGTGACTCCCATCAGTCGCCTACTTTGTGGTAGAGCCCAAAGTGGAAGATTTGGGGCATTGGGTATTGCCTACTTACCACTATAAATATACTTTCTCCAGCAAAATATGATTAACTTTCAACAGTACATTGATTCAGCCTCTGAGGACGGGGTGCTTCGGAACCACTACAATAGCAGGCAATCACCTGGCACAATGTGGACTACTATGGGGTGGTTCGGGATTCTTTAGCTTCCCCAGCCAGCGCATCGGCCACTGAAGTTGTGACGCTCCATAATAAAGCTTATAATTGAGCTCCTTCCTACTGCAGCAAGGCATACAGGGCATTTAACTGCCACCTTGCGCCTGCCCTTATGTGCGCCGTGAGTAATAGCTACAGGTATGCAAAGAATAGTTTCTTCAGTATTACTGGAGGTGCAACACAGAAATAAAGGAGCCTCGGAAGAACCAGCAATTTTGCTATCGAGACCCTACCCATTGGGAATACAATCAAAAAGGCACCGGATTGTCTGATCGAGGCCAGTGCCATCCCAAAATTATCATCAATAAGATTTCGCTCAGTGTGATATTTGTACACCCAAATATTTAATGGTGTCAGACTTCCTCTGTGATCGGCCCTTCCGGACCTCTTGCCTTTGCGGCTTAGGAGAACTATGCAGTTTGAAGAGACAACCTAATCCAGTTAACCCTTAGTCCAAATGCCCTATCAAATTCATCTAACAGACCCATGACCTAAGTGCATCAAACATAATATAGTATGGATGAAGGGCGGCATTAATTGAGTTTAGAAAAGCTCCAACATTCACATAACAATTAAAACTAACTTTTTTATATTTGTTTGAGAACCTCTCTGGCACGCTTCAAAAAGGAGGCTAAATCCTTCCTCATGGGTAAATTCCAAGGCTAAACCCATTCCACAACCACCTCAGAGACTACTGCCTTCATCCTGCAACCTCGCCCCACCAAGAAATCGGGAGTCTGTCCTCAGCAACTGTAATATTGACTATCCTTGTATACTCCCATCCCTCTTGTATCCAGCATCCCCTCCTCTCTAATTTACAGTACTCTTGTGATATCCTGCCTATTGTATGACTGACTCTGTAAAGCACTGATACCCTAACGGGTCAAGTTTGCGCTCTGTAAAATACTAAAATAAATAAGTCATAATTCCCATATTTGTTTGATGAATGCTTATTTCATTGTTTTTGTTTCTTTTTTTGCGGCTCAGATGATTGAAATGGCTTAGGTCTGAATCTGAGGATTCCAATAATGACTCAATGAGGTTCCCTTGATACTTGTAAGGATTCAGTTGGGTTCCCTGGAATCCAGTAATGATTAAGTGTGGGTCCACAAGGTTAAGAACAATTGGACTAGACGATTAACCAGGTTTGTGTATTGATGCATTTATCTGCTTTAAGTTAAAGAACAATGTAAAGATTATCTGGAACAAGAAGAATTTTCCCTTTACAACGAAAGGTAGATCACCACCTCAACTAACTTGAAACTTCATGGGTTCTTCATATTTCAAATAAACATGCCATAAAATATGCAAAAGAAAAAGCGCAATGCCAAAAAAGAACAAAAACAGTGAAGTAGGCCAACACAATATACAGCTCACTAGGCCAAAATGATTAATGGGGACATGGTGTCACCTACAGTTTGTAGTAGTGGCACATTTGTGCCCACGGTATATGTAGTTGGATTTAATTGAGCCCCAATATGCTCAGTGGGCCTTGTTTATAACGAGGTTTACAACCAATTGCTCATAATTAGGTCTGGATTAAAAGTGGAGCGAAGTAAGTGGCAATTTCCCTCTTCTAATCACATTGTGGTATCAAACAAAATCCTAAAAGCCCTTGTATCCATGGCCAGACTTCAACACGTTCCTTAAAAAGAAGAGGCATCACCTGCAAAGGAAACTAAGCTAAATGATAGTCTAGCATTGCGTATCTGCGATGTTCAGGTCGTTTCTCAAAGGAACAAACACTATTTCAGAAAATGCCACTATAAAAATATTCTTAAAGCAGGCTCATGACAGGGCGTGCTTTAACAGTGAAAACCAAAAAGAAAGGGGCTCAATCAACCTTCCATGGGTAATAAAGTTAGCTGCTAATTAATTGCAACCAAACTAAATCATTTAAATTTAAAATTGCAATAGTTTACCGTGCACATATAGCATAAATGCCATCTACAAAAACGCATGGCGGTTACTGACTCCTCCCCCCCCCCCCCCTCCGGTGCTGAAAAAATAAAAATGCATTTTTTTAGTGCATATGTACAAATAAAAGTATTGAAAACACGTCTGAGGAAATGGGGTCTATCATATGGTGTGGTTGTGAGACCTCACTGTGCAATACACTTACCAACCCCTTTAGGTCCCGTAGGTTTCTCTGTAAAGCCCCCAGCTCAACCTTGGGTAGCTGTGGCACTGAGCAAAAAGGCTTAGACAGAGAAACAAGGTTAAAGCATTTAAGCAGCACCAAATCACTGAAGAACAAATCGACAATGACTCAAGAAATTGGACAACAGACACTAAAAAGAAAAAGACCTCCGGGGAGGGGAGGGTTGCCTAGAGGAATTGATTTTACAAGCAAGATTAAGAAAACTTTGCAACTAACTCCAGCAGGCAGCTAGTCAGGGGGACCAACAAGGTCCTCAAAAACAGTAATCTACACAGAAAAAGCAGTCCTTCAGCAGTTCCAGGCATGTTATTCGTGTTGCAATGGAATCCTACAGAGTGGTATTGCTGCAAGAGATTAAGGATGCTGAGGGTGCGATACAGTCGATTGGTGTGTTCCTGTAAGAGGTCTTCGGTTACGTAGCTGGTGAGGGGGTCTTGGTTGCACGTCCCAGAAATTCCTCTCGTCTAGCCGACGCCTAGTCGCCACTGGACTACCATTTACCTATTGTCAAAGTCACAGGGTAATCCTTCCCTGGTAAGTATCTTGCCTTCTTAGACTCCAAGAACTCGGGCGGAACTCTGTGAGTTGGGTTTTGGTCCCTGGTGCTGCACACCAGCAGTTGTAGCAACTTGGAACACTTTGGGCTACCCACTTGCCCCAACAGACTTCTTCAGCTGGTGTGTCCCTGTGTTGCACAAAAAAGGCCATCAGTTAGCTCTTGGAGACTTCATGGCTTGACTGGTCTCCAGAGACAGGTTCATCCCGAGCAGGACGAGGCAGGCACAGTTCTCTCTTTTCTAGCCACCAGGGGCCGTTTTTGTCAGTGTAGTCTCTCTTTGCTGGTCCCTCAGCGCAGCAAGGCAGACATCCTTCGGTCCTTCTTCCAAGTCGGTCAAGATCGGAATTCCAGGTGCCAGGGATGCCCTATTCACCTTTATAAAATACCCTCAGGGTACGATGCGATTGGTAGCGAATAGGCTACCAGGGTCCCTCCTTCCTCATGACAACTTCCTGCAAAGTGTGGCATTTGGCTATTCCAGGATGCACCATTCTGCTCACTCCCAACATAGCAAAATCGTTCACTCAACACTCAGATCTCCGTAGCCCAATCCATAGGTGGGGCTACATACCCCAGGAAAAACTGGTTTGACAACTGCTTTCATCTCTCCTGTCCCCAGTGCCAGCGTGTCTGACTAAACAATCCAGCAGCCCATCCCCCAAATGTTACCCATTTGCCCTTTAAAGTCGGCTTCTCCTTTACAGCTCGGCTTTTTGGCGAACACCAGTGTGACTTCCTGCAGAAGGGAGATAACACCTCTGTTTAGGTTTGTTTATGTTTATGTTTATGTCGGTTTATATAGCGCCAAGTCACCAACAGGTCTCAGGGCGCTTTTGACCGCAATGACATCACAGCTCGGGCAGCAACAGGAGGCGAGCTAGGTCTATACTGAGCTCAACGCTGTTCTAAATAGGGTTGTCTTTAGGGCTTTCCTAAAGCGAAGCAGGTTTCCTTCCTTGCGAAGAGCTTCCGGCAGCTCATTCCACATTTTGGACAGTAGGACCGAAAAGGATCTCCCTCCTTTTGTTGCTAGCCTGAACCGAGGACATACAAGCAACTGAGCCTCGGAGGACCGTAGGCTTCTTTCGGGCCTGTATATGACTAGTCTTTCCTTGATGTAGGAAGGGGCTTGCCCATAGATGGCCTTGTGGGCTATGCAGAGGCTCTTAAACCGACCTTTGCGTCACTGGTAGCCAGTGAAGATTCAGCAACAGCGGGGATGCATGTGATCTCCTTGGAAGTCTGAAGATTAATCTTGCCGCGTCATTTAAGACTACCTGCAGTCTGTTTAAGGCTTTAGGTAAGCCCAGGTAGAGCGCATTTCCGTAGTCCAGCCTCGACAGTATGGTGGCAGAAACTATCGTGCGGATCGTGGACTGGGAAAGAAGTGGAACAAGTTTGCGCAGTTGTCTTATGATGCCGTTACAGGTACCTACTACCGCAGAGATTTGATTGGTCATTGAGAGGGCGCCGTCTATTCTAATGCCAAGACTTTTGACCACTATTGCTGGCTTAGGGGTGGGCCCTAATTCTTGGGGCCAGTAGAGGTCACACCAGGGGGAACAGGTGGATGACACAATTAACACCTCTGTTTTCTCTGGGTTAATCTTCAGGAGATTCCTGGACATCCAGTTGACTGTGTACCTAAGAATCTCCTGTGCCAGTGACTAGGCCCGTACGGTGTCATCTATGCTCAACAACAACTGGGTGTCGTCTGCATAGTTGAACACCTGACAGCCCATCTCAGCCAAGGTGCTTATTAGTGGTTGCAGGTATAAGTTGAACAATAAGGGGGACAAGGCAGAGCCTTGGGGTACCCCACATGTCAGGTCTTCTGCTCCTGATACCTCCTCTCCCAGCTGAATCCTCTGGGTTCGCCCGGACAGGAAGGATTCCAGCCAGAGGTAAGCAGAGCCCTGAAACCCAAACCCGGCCAACCTATCCAGGAGTATGGTATGGCTGACGGTATCAAACGCCGCTGATAGGTCTAAAAGTATCAGGGCGCTTGATTTCTTTCGGTCAGCCAACCCTCTAAGGTCGTCCAGCACCGAGAGCATGACTAACTCAGTGCTATGGTGGGCACGGAACCCTGCCTGCATCTCATGGAGCAGATGGTTAGACTCCAGGAACGCAGCCAGGGACATCAAAACATGCTGCTCAAGCACCTTGGATAGAAATGGAAGCTGGGAGATGGGCCTATAGTTTTTTAATACTTTGGGATCGGCCCCAGCTTTCTTGATTAGGGGCTTCACTCGGGCCTCTTTAAAGCTAGCTGGCAGCTGTTCCGTGTTCAATGACCTATTTAGCATGGCCAGAATGCGTTCTTCTAGGCTGAGGCGGGCTAGGCGAAACACACTAGGGGGACATGGGTCGGCTGGAGAGCCTGACTTTGTTTTCCTCATTAAGGTGTCTAGGCTCAATGAATCAATCGGGGGAAAACTAGACAAGTACATTCCACCTGGAGTTTTAGCAGGATGTAGTTCAGTGGAGCCAACTCTGGTACTTGTTATTTCTTGTAAAATAACTTCAACCTTTTCTAAGAAGTATTTCTGAAAGGTGTCGCAATTGAGGGTGGTCTCTATAGGTTGAGTTCTTTTACTTAGTACTGTGAGGATTTTAACCACATCGCTGCTGCACATTTTCCCCTCCGGTGCTGAAGACTTCAGATTTACATCATTTCATGACGAGCTCAGCTCGTCATCAGCACAGCTCCACTGTGCCTCATGACGAGCTGAGCTCGTCATGAGCATGGAAAGGGTTAAAAGTTTCCTTCTGAACATTATCTGCCTTGTTAATGCGAGTTTCGTAGAATGTCGCTTTAGATTCCTGTATATGTTTTTTATAGGCTCGAAGCAACTGCCTGTATTGTTCACAGGATTCAGGATCTTTTTTTCTCCTCCAGTTTCTCTCAGCATTTCGCAAAGTTTTCCTATGCTCTCTTAGAACTGGTGTGAACCAGGGGGCTCCCTTCCCACCGCTATTCATTTTCTGGGATTTCACTGGTGCAATCTGATCAATTGCCCTTGTTAGATCACCCATTAGATCTCTACACTCTTGGTCTATGTCGGCGACTGGCGCCATGGGTCGAGTGAATTCCCTGAGCGACAGAGTCAATGTTTGTGCATCAACATTTTTCCATTGACGAGTCTTTTTAATTTTTGGTGGGGGCTGTGGGGGTTTTGCGCCAATAGGGACATCGCAATATATCAGGTGATGGTCTGACCAGATACAAGGGAGGACTTTTACTGAGGTGATCTTGGGATCTAACACCCAGACTAGGTCAAGGATATGGCCCTTTATGTGCGTAGGGGAGTCTACCAGTTGCCTGAAACCAAGCGAACACATTGTTGTCTCCAAAGAGCTAGCTGCTGGCTCCTTTTTCTCCTTGTCCCAGTGTAGATTAAAGTCTCCCGTGACTACTATGTTCTTATAACGTGAGCATATATCCGATATGCTGGCCATAAATAAGTCGTTAAAGGCCGAGGTGGAATTTGGTGGGCGATAGACAGTGAGGATGATTAAACACAAATTGTCAAACATAACTTTCACTGCCAGCATGTCGGCCAGGTCCATTGTTTCTGCCAAGATTTTAATTGCAGCTAGGTTTTTCTTAAAGAGTATAGCTACTCCTCCCCCACGGGCATTCCCTGCGCGATTATGCCAGTGTATGTCATAACCTGATGGAACTGCTGCTATAATGTCTGGTAGTGAGTTTTCCCCGAGCCAGGTCTCAGTCAATGTTAATACATCGATTTCTCCAGCTTGGAGTAAGGTGAAAATCTCAAGACTATGGCATTGCAGTGATCTGGTGTTTAAACTAGCCAGATTCAGGGTATGGGGATGGGAGGTGGACTTACTGCTACATGAACGGCGAATAGAGAGTTCCTTTAGTAAGGCTAGCGTAGTTGGATCCAGGGACTGGGTTCCCCTCTGTAGGTGGTATAAAGCATCCAGTGTGTACGAAAGTCCGCAGCCAAGAGTCCCAACCCCTGCACCCGTTCGGGCGCAGACGGGCGCAGACGGGCTGGACTCAGGCGCGAATCAGGCGCGAATCAGGCGCGAATCAGGCGCGAATCAGGCGGGTCCGCTGCGCGCGTCCGCTGCGCGGAGTCATGACTAACCGTTTTTATACCTGAGGCTAGAGCGCCGAGTAAATGTAGCCCTATCAAAGATGGCCGCCGTCAATTTCGGCCGAGCACAATCAATGAATGGCCCTAGAATCGGCCACAGGTATCTAAATCACCCCAAAATGCTAGGGAGGGATCGTGTGACTGTCCTGGGTATTGTGGGTGTCTATGCTGGCTCCGATGTCAGTAAAACGGGGGGGTCGGACACAAAGGAACAACAGTGTAATGCAGTATAAAATGTCTAAAATACACAGATTTAAAAGTTTAGCAGCCAAACTGCTGTGGTGCCAATGCTAGAATCAAGCTATCTCTCTCCCATGCAGCCCGGAAATTTGGGCATATTATGACTGGTTGGGGAAATTGGTTACTCTGTAGGCATCAGAGATCAAGAGGTCCATTGGAGTCCACATGAACAGTCATAACGAGAGTGGCGGGATGTGGGAGAATCACACTGACTTCTCATGTGCTATTTGTTTTTACTTCGAATTATCCGAAGATCTGGAGTGGGAACATGACCTGTTGCAGGAAAGATCACAAAAGCGCCTCATGAATTTGGTTGAGAATGTTTTTCTATGTTTTCTGGTGATGTTCTGCAACATAGATTATGTTCATGTATCGCCTTCCGATTAATCCTGGAGAACTTTCTGCACAATTTGGAGTTGTCGGCGATCCGAGACATAACTGATAAGGATCAGTCACCGACAGTTGTTTGTGATGATCCTTCTAAGGTTTAAACTGTGTCATTTTAAGTAGTGACATGTCCCTTGCACACTAGAAATTTGAAAATAATGTCTTCCGAAAAGAAAAAAAAACGAGACCAGCTCGGGATGTGTTGGAAGACGCGGAAAGAAAGTCAACGACATTGCACACACATACTGCCATACCAGGGAATGACGGACGAATTCTCCAGGTCCAGTTTGGTGCCTGAGGATATTCACATGGTGAGGAATCTGGGCTTAGAAGTATCCATCAGAAAAGGTGCAATGATGTGGCCGAGTCATTTTGTAAGTGTGCTCATGCATAATGATTATGAATGCGTGTGCAACTGTCACCACACACGCACTTTCATACGAAATGACGTGGACGCCATTTTTTTTTAATCTACTGATCAAGATGGAACAGTAAAAATAAATAAAAATGGAAAAATAGTGTGAAAGATTTGCAGCTGGCCCTCCCCAAAACAAATACATCAACACACATTTATATACTCATGCATAAAAAATAAAACTGCGTTGATAGGGGCAACAGGGGAGAGGAGTGGGTGGGGTGTTAAACAAAAATGAACGGCGGGTTGAAGACAATAGCAGTGCATGAGGAAAGAACGAAACACAGGGCAGGAAGAAGCATACAAGGAAGAGAAAAACAAGGGAGTCAGGGGAGAAGCGCCCAGGTGACAAAGTAACATCGACCACGGTGGGTGATAGGGTAATGGTGGAAGCATGAAGGAAACAGCTTGAAAACACATGCATTCTCGGAGTGCATAACCAAAAAGTAAAAAAACGTACCATATCAGCGAGATGTGGGAGGACAGAAGTCCGACAAAGGGAGAGATGGTAAAGAGGCTATGCTCTGGAGGGGGACACAAACAATATAGGTAAAGAAAATCTATCAAATAAGCATAGGAGGGAGATAAAAAAAAATAGAACCATTGGACAGGGTTTAGGCTCCTTTAAGCTATAGGTAAACCCACATTAGGTTTTTCGTAACCAGACAGTTTACGCTATCTGGGAGGCGAGACCTATAAACAAAATACTTTTATTAATGTTGTTTTACAGTCATACTAGCTGTATTTTTTTTTTTTAGTTTGAACAGAAGCATTTAACATTGTGATTAGATACTGCTGCTCATCTGCCTGCTTTAAAGTTTGGAAGAAAACAAATCTTGATTCCGACAGTGTTCTACAGCACATTAATTTGCCATTTTTGGAAGGAGCTTTAAGGATGTACAAGTCCAATGCAACATTCACTATTATTTTGCATAAGAACAACAATCTTAAGAAAGACATTATAAAAGCCTGCCAGTTTAACAGTCACCACTTTAACACTTATGCTAATTTCAGTCCACATCCTGGTAGTGAAGAGCAAGACTCACTCATCTGCAGAGGTTGGATAAGTTACCATTCCAAAAGGATACTGCTGCAGATTGTAGTCATGTCTCACGAATCAAACACTTGGGAATACTTGTTTACTGTGGCAAAGGCAATAAAATCAGGGATTTTACTAAAATAATGAAGGAAAATATTAACATTGTACTGTATCATTTATGTATCGCTTACTACCCCTAGGTTAGGTAAGGTGTTGAAGCACCTGCTCGCACCAAGTAGGATGTATGGTTAGAAAAATGCTGTATTAGTATTGATGGAACAGGGATTCGCACATGAAGCGACTTGCTCGTACTCATGAACCTCGAACAATATTAACGAAGTAACCAACCTGCTTGTTTACTAATTTCGCACATCTTACATTTACATGAAGTATCCGAGCGAAGCTTGCTTATGTGTTTTCTAATCCTAATACGCTTGCGTCTAATATGGCTGCTGCTACGCGGGAAATTCTACTGCGCATGCGTCTCATACCCACGTGACATGACGTACTCGCAGCTTTGAAGGGAACCCTGTCGCATCTGCGGACTAGTGTTAAAATGGCTGTTCTGTGTTCTCACATGCGAGAGGCTTGCACTGCTGCTTTTGCTAAGCTATTCGTTCTGCTTAATCCTAATGCTATAGTTTATTATAAAGTAATGGGTATAGAGTAGAAATTCATGGTATACAGTGTAATCATTTATTTCTAAGTTCTAAATTGGTTTTTTTTACTTTTCATGTATCGCATTCCTTGGGCCTGGGAGGTGCTTACTACTCTATCTTGAAAGTCCTTTCCGCACACGTCACTCTGCAGAGGGAAGATGAACTCTGTGGCATTGAACCCCAGCCAGATGGCAGCAACAGCCAACATGCGCCTGGGAAGACTAACCCTAACCCAGCTTGAAGAAGCTGAACTGTACTGAAACTTATTACATTGTATTTAAAGTTAAATTCACCATTGTTAGCTGAAAGGCATAGGTCATGAGAACCTGAAATTTAATGGGCGTAGACAAAATTTAAATAAGGAGACTGAGAAAGTCCAAAATTTACGTGGTGTGATGACCTGTCCTCCTCCTTTGTCCAATCAAAATTGGGGATCCTTACACTTGCAACATTGGGGGGTGGTACACTGACCTGGAAAACAGTATAACTAGCGTAGGTTTAGCTAGAGAAATTGTCCGACTTGTCTGAATAGCTGACCTGTCACTAACCCAAAGCACTCAATAGGTGACTAAGAGCAGAGAGCTGCAAAGCACTCTGTCGGGAGGTTTGAGAACCCAATCGGGGTTTGGGGAAGTGAAAGTGCTAGTGAAGACTTTGTTGGTGAAAGTTGTAACCCAATCCGGGTTTTGGCAGATTCCTTGCAGAGAGGGAGTAGCGCAGGCGTTGCAACCGAAACTGCAGGTGCTGGTCTTAACCTTTGGTGATCCGGTCCGGATTCAAATTTTGGGATTTCTCCTGTCCTTTCCAACTGACCCGTGGCCAGGGTTGGTCTTCACACTACTCTATGTAAATATAAATCCGTGTGGGTAATTATCTTTATAAATCGCGTCCTTTTCTTTACCCTCCCTGAAATAGTGCAAAGTTTTGATTGCATATGTTCCTTTTCTTTCCCAGTCCCTTGGTAAATGAGATTTTCATGCATTACTGTCAAGTAGCGTGTGCCAATTTTTCAACCCACCTTTAGTCAAGGTAAAATTTGTTTCCATAATAGTATATGTTCCTTTTCTTACCCTCCCTTTAAGGCAGGGGTCTTCAAACTGTGGGGCGCGACCCCCAGGGGGGCCATGAAGGGGGTCACGCATTTCACAGTCAGACTTCTGCCCTGGCCTACAGGGCTTCAGCTTCCCTCCTCCCCCTTCCTGTGTCTCAGCACGGGCTGCTGCAGTGCAGCTCGCGGTGATGGGGGCTCGGCTGGGCAGTGTCTGGAGTCTTATCTCCGGCAGGCCTGAGTTTTTCATAGGTCTTTAAAGGCCATTTGCATATTTACATGCCTTTGTTAACTAGTTACCCAGGCTTCGTTTTTGTTATGGTTCCAGTACCCCTTGGGCCCCCAATCCGCCTCTTCCTTACATTTGTATTTTTACACTTACTGCTGTAGTGTGAGAACGCATTTAATGAAAAGAAATATAAAGTTGGGTTGCCTGAGGAAAAATGCCTGCTGTGCGTTGTTTAAAGAGCCTGCTGAGACCTGCTCTTGACACTAAATAGAGTTATAAATAAAAAAAGTATATATTAATTAGTTATGTGACTTTTCTGTCTTTGTTCTCTTTAATTTTCAGTCATGGATCATTGAGGCAGCCCTAGAACACAATTAAAAGGAACACAATTAAAAGTGCTTTCTATTTATATTTGCTGTTCTAAGTATTCACAGATAAGTGCTAAAAAAAACAGCTTTAGGTGACTGCATATTTAAGGGCCATCGAAATAATAAGCTGGTAAACCGGATCATAAGACTGGAAGTTTGTTGCAGGATCAGCACATTTTTTTATTTCCTCCACCCTCGATGCCTGATTAATGCCATTATAGCAATAGTTTAACTTATATCTGAAATCCTACGCTTCAAGTTTCTGTGAATGCACCCTGCATTCAGACAACGCACTCCTCTTTCTCGCCTTCACTTTCATGCTCACCCTGCACTCACAGCGATCGCCATGCACTCACAGCGATCACCATGCACTCACAACATTATCCCGCTCACCCTGCACTCACACTGATCACAATGCACTCACACTGATCACAATGCACTCACAACATAATCCCGCTCACCCTGCACTCACACCGATCAACATGCACTCACACCGATCAACATGCACTCACAACGATCAACATGCACTCACAACGATCAACATGCACTCACAACGATCAACATGCACTCACAACGATCAACATGCACTCACAACATTATCCCGCTCCTCCCTGCATTCAGAGTGATCACAATGCACTCACACTGATCACAATGCACTCACATCATTCACCCGCTCACCCTCACTCACACTGATCACCATGCACTAACACCATTCACCCGCTCACCCTGCACACAGTGATCACAATGCACTCACAGCAATTGCCATGCACTCACACCGGTCACCATGCACTCACACCGGTCACCATGCACTCACACCGGTCACCATGCACTCACACCGGTCACCCGCTCACCCTGCACTCACAGTGATCACTCTGCACTAAAAATGCTCTTGCATTGTTCATCCTGTACCTCACCATGCAGTCACACAAGTGCACTACTCACCCTGCACTCATGTGACACTTCACTCACCTGTCCCCCCCCTCATTGCTCAATCTGTAGCTCACTCAAACAAGGCCATCACTAACCATGCATTAATTTGTCCCACTCTGCACTTACAGCCGAACGTGTGGAGTGGGAGGCCCTTCACAAAGGTTGACTAGACATCTTTCTGATATTAATTGCTGTATTTTGGATATAAACTGGTACTGATGTGGTGAAATCTTTCCTCAGTGTTACTGTCTTTAAAACATTTCAAAATAATAAAGCAATGCTATCCCAAAATACGTGGCATCACAGAATATTATTTACATTTTGTACACACACAATTTAGTCAAGCCTGTCGCATCATTTGGTCCTCACCTGCCTCATAATTCCAGTAGCCCTGCCTACAGGTTTAGAAATTTTTGTCAGGAGGGGTCCTTACACCTGAAAATGTTGACAGGGGGTCTCGGCATCCAAAAGTTTGAAGATCTCTGCTTTAAGGAGATAAGCTGAA
The DNA here is from genome assembly GCF_964263255.1 of Lissotriton vulgaris. Lineage (NCBI taxonomy): Eukaryota > Metazoa > Chordata > Amphibia > Caudata > Salamandridae > Lissotriton > Lissotriton vulgaris. The sequence continues at coordinate 435,357,525 of NC_141697.1, forward strand.
TCTATAGTGTGTTCCAATTCTTACCTTCCCTATAGTTATTGAGCTAAATCTGAATAATCGAATTGCATAAGTTGTGTTCTCCTTTTCAAACTGCCAATGGATTACAAAAGTCTTTGGGTTCAGTATGTTCCCTTTCTTTACCCTCCTTTAATCAAATTGCGAAAGTCTGTTTCCTAAAATTAGCATGTTCTTTATTTCCACCTTCCCTTTATTTCAAGTTTATTAAATGGTTGGCATAATTTATCTTTTACATAGCTATATGCTGTTTCTGATCTGGACTATTGATAGTTTGATTGCTTTTAACCTACGGCATATGACTTTTGATGATGATTAAATAAAAGAGTTTGAACCTACCCTGAGTCTGTGGTTATTATAAAATGCAAATATTATGGTAATTTGAGTGCCTTTCTTTATTAAACTCCCTGATTCATCGTGTTTAGGTATATAGTGACAAGGATTGGTAAGTTGCTGGTATAGGAATTAGTGCAAGCACAAACTGATAACAGAGCGTGTGTCACCTGGCTGAGGTAATAAAATTAATGTCCTTTTCGAAGTATGGGCCCAGGCGAGTATTTGTGAGATCGTACCCGGGTGACCGGCTCGCTCTACCAGTATTTAATCTACGAGGGAAGTGTTACCATATCGTGCCTGATGACCACCGAAAAGGAGTTACGGTACAAGGAACTTGGTGGTGCGATTGATGATAAAAGTACTAAAAATAATATTTTTTATAGCAAGTAATATGCCACCATCACCGATTTGCAGGTCCCTCAATTGTGGTGGTATTCTTTCGTTTGTTTTCAATCTCATTTCCTACGCTGAATGTGACAAGGTCATCCACTCTAATCTTCAGCATCAGGGTGAGAAACAGATTTTGAGGAGTGAGTGGGAATCAGAGAAATTCGTGGACAATATGTAAACATATTCTCCTTTATAGGATTACAATTACGTGGAGTCAGCTATTGAGTAGATTAACAAAAATGAAATGTGTTATAGACATACTTTTGTCATAACAGGATGTTGGTACTCTGGGTTTGAGATCAGCTGCATCTACTATGTTGAAGTCCTCTGAGGATTAGCAAAGTGTAGCAGATCTTTCGGAATGTCGCAGACTTGGCTGGTTAGTAACACTATAGTAGTTAGTTGGGTGGACTGGTATAGCTTATGTCTACGCCATCAGTGGCACAATGAAAATAAAGTTAGTTTCAGTGCACCAGTTCTCTCAGAATAGGTGTAGTGACGGGCTGGAATATGCACACTTCAACATTCTAATGATAAAGGCACAAACCATTATAAAAATGTATGTAAATAAATCAGCATACTACAACAGGGCGGGTACAATTGTTAGATTCGTTCTCTGCAGTACAACCACCTTGGGGCGCAATGTCTTATGAGTATTCTAGGGATGTGCCATCATTTTGTGACGCAAGTCACGCAACTAGTAAGTAGTCTTGGTATTTTTCAATATTAGCCACCTATGTAGGGGCGTTTAAGAAACGCTTATTGCATTCTTTTTTATTTCCCAAATTATTTTCAGGGGTTTGTCATTCGTAACTATATGTTTTTTTGTGGGGCAACAATGAAAGGAAGACTCAATCTTCTGCTTGGCACTTACAAATGTCTTATTTATAAACGCTAGGCACGTTAAATGCTATACTGCAACCCACTGGCGAGATAGAGCTATGCACAGTTATAGTTAGGGAAACTCGAAAAAATACAGCGAGAACCGTTATGGACCACACATGGTGGACATGCGCATAATCCCATTTTCAAGTGCAATAGACTGCACTATGTTTGAATGGTTGCATAGGGAGTTGGTGCCGACACAGCTCTTGCAAATCAATGGGAACATTAACCACTCTCGATATATACAACACAGAGGCCGGAGGGTTGAAGTGTCATAGGGATTGCATTCTCTGCATGAATGACTGTACATCCAAAGCACAGACCCAGATCAACCATACCTTTTCCGCTAGTTAAAAGACTCCCCCTGTATGCCGCTCAAGCGCTCACAAGTGTGAAGACAAAAATCGCTAATCAGAACACTAAGAACAGAAAATAAACTCTGCTCACCTTGTGCTGACACACACCGGCAACTTTAGGTTGAACGCCGTAAACGAGGAAGGTCACAGGCAGCAACAGTGGGACACGCAAGGAGCTTCGGGTAAGACGTACTTCCGTGATCATAGAGAATCTCAGGAAGGGAGTGGCTCCCATTATAATAAGAACAGCGCGACGTGATAGCGCCCCTGGTGGCGAGTTACTTACCACTCCGGTTTAACACAGAAAAGGAAGACTGCAGACTCCTGCCTCAATCGGGTCTATTCTAGCATGTATGGTGTATGCGCTATGTAAAATTGCCAAAAATAAATTTTCGAGGGCTGTCATATGCTCTCATCTCTACAAGAATTACTTACATATCGTTAACGTTTTATGTCAGAGGTAATTCTTGGAAGGGAAGATGTAAGCATGCGTGACAGGCACCAAAATTTCACATTTGTCTTGCTTTCAGCAGATCATGAGTCTGTAATCAGAATTGGGTTTCTGCATTAGGAATCTGTGGGGTTGGTTCTCTCCCCCAATAAGACGCTGGAGCCTGTATTCTGTTTGTGCTGTTTATTAACTTATTCTCCCCAAGGAGCGCCGAGCACGTCCTACGCTTGGGCCGGCTCTCGCGCTTCTCCCCTGGCTGCGCGCGCAGCCAACATGGCCGACCGCACGTCACGTAGCCTACGTGACGTGCAACACTAGAGCGCTCACTACATATCTCCCTTTTTTCCAAATATAACAATGACTTACAAATTTCCACTGATGTCATAGTCTCTGAATCTCGCCGGCTTGACCACCGCCCTGCCCCTCCTGGTCAATCTTACCGGGGTTGTGGCGGTCACTCCTTCGCTTCTGTTTCCGCTCCCTAGCGCAGCCGCGCTAGCTTCTCCAACACTCCGATTCTCTTCAGTCAGCTGCTCCTGATTGTTTCCACCAGTCTCTGCATTTTGTTGTACTTCTCCTGTGTCCGAGTCCTCCCCCCAATGTTCTTGTGGGGCCTCTCTTCCATCCTTATCTCCTCCGTCTGTTCTGTCGTCATTCCAGCATAAGACTTTATTGCACCTGGCCATGCGGTCTTGCGACCATACGTTTCCATCGCTCAGCAAGGCTGCCCTACCCCTTACTTCCATCACCTGCATGGGCTTACTGTATTTACTTTCTCCTTTCCTTTGTAGCACCCATTCTCCCTTTTCCAGTACTGTGTGCTTCACATTCCTCCTTGTGTCGTAGTGTCTGGTGTACACTGCTTGGGCTCTTTCCAAGTTGGCTCGCACCACTGCTGGTGACCACTCACTCTTGATTATCTTTTCCTTCCACACCCTGTTGTCTTGGGTAAATGGCTTGCGACCTCTCAAAATCTGAAATGGGCTGTAACCGGTCCCTGTGGGGGTAATCCTGTATGCCCATACCATATGCCATATCTCCTTTTCCCAGTCTTTGTTGTCTGAGATGGCGGCTTGAATCGATCCCATCACCACTCTATTGAAACGTTCCACCAACCCGTTCCCAGCGGGGTGGTATATGGACGTGTGCTTCGCCATGATGCCATTCCTCTGCATGAATTGGGACCATTTTTCTGATCGGAACTGGGGGCCATTGTCGCTGAGGATGCATTTTGGGATGCCTTCCCTTACAAACGTGTCCGCCATGAACTTTACAATAGTCTCTGTGTCCATCGCTTCCTCTATCCTCAACTCCGGCCACTTGGAGTATCGATCCACTATGACACAGATGTATTTCTGTATTCCATGTGCGTTTAGGACAGGGCCTAAGATGTCTACAGACAGTTCCTCCCATGGATTCTTCGGAGGGTCCAATTTGCCCAGAGCTGGGAGCAGTGGTTTGAGTGTCTTGTCTGCGCCTTGACACCTTGGGCACTCCCTGACATGCCTCTCGGCCCTTATATCCATTCCCGGCCACCAGTAGTTCTGCTTGGCCCTCAGTTTCAACTTGCCGATGCCCAGGTGTCCTTCATGTAGCGCGTCCAGTAGTTTGGGGATGATGTTGGTGGGTGGTATGACTTTCTCACCCCTAAACATAAATATGCCTTGGTCGTCTATCGATAGTTCTTCTCTGACCTCGAAGTATGGGTTGAGTTCACCCCGGGTCTGCCTCTTGTCAGGCCATCCTTTTGTGACATGAGATTTCACTTCTTCCAGCACCCAGTCTTCTTCGTACGCCTGTTTCCACTCCTGGCGACTAATGGTCATTTCTTGGTCTTCTGTGAGTGCCACCCACTCTTCTGTCCCCACTTTGTCTTCCACACTAGGCTCCATGGCTGCTGCCCTGCTTAAGTAGTCTGCCACTCTGTTCTTGGTCCCTGGGATGTGCTCCACGTCGTATCTAAACTCCAACAGTTTTAGCGACATCTTTGAGATCCTTGGCGTTGCGTCGGCATGGCTGCTCGACGTAAGTACTTTCAGCAGGGGCTTGTGGTCCGTTCTCAATCGCAACCTTGTACCCCATAAGAACTGCCTGAACCTCGACGTGGCCCACACTACAGCCAGCATTTCCTTTTCGATCACACTGTACTTCTTTTCAGTGTCACTCAGGGTGCGGGACGCGAAGCTTAGCGTCTCCAATCTTCCTTGGCCTCGGTCTTGCATGAGGACTGCTCCTAGTCCCTTATCGCTGGCATCGGTTGTTAATTCTGTGCTTCCTTGGGGGTCATACCCTTGCAACGGAACTGCTCCTGCCACTTCCTTTTTCACAATGTCAAATTCTTCTTGAGCTTCCTTCGACCAGCGAAATTCAGTGTTTTCTCTCGTCAGTAACCTCAAGTGGTGGGTCTTGGAGGCGAAGTGCTGCACGAACTTCCCGTAGTACTCTGCCATTCCGAGGAACGATCTAACGTCTTCCTTGTTGGATGGCGGGGGCGCTTCACAGATCGCCTTCACGTTTTCTGCCTTTGGGGTTACTCCTCGCACCCCGATTTCATGCCCTAGGTAGGTCACCTTCTCCATTCCAATCCGGCACTTGGTCCATTCTGCCGTGAGGCCCTTCTTTTCCAGGATCCCTAGTACCTCACCCAGTTTCTTGTCGTGGTCAGGTCTGTCTCGTCCCATCACCAATATGTCGTCCTGGAAGTATTGGACGCCAGGCGTGTCCTTGAACAATTGGTGCATACGTTTTTGGAAAACTGCTGCTGCTGAGGCCAGCCCGAATGGCATGCGGCGGAATTGATAGCATCCAAATGGGGTAATGAATGAGGTCAATCTGCGACTCTCCGGGTGCAGAGCGATCTGGTGATAGGTGGAAGTTAAGTCTATGGTGGAATACCACCTGATACCCCTAGTGCTGGCCAACATCTCCTCTATCCTGGGTAAGGGGATTCTCTCTACCACAATGTTCTTGTTCAGTTCGCGCAGGTCGACGCACAGTCGGACCTTGCCGCTGGGTTTCTTAACTACCACCAGTGGCGCCAGCCATTCGGCGCACAAGATGGGCTCGATGATCCCTTTCTTCTCCAACTCCTGTAGCTCGCTCTTCACCTCGTCCCTCACCGCCAACGGAATGTTCCTCACTGTGTGGGCCACTGGTACTGCACCCTCCTTGAGGATAATCTTGTGCGCGAATTTATCCAGTTTACCCACCGTGCCCCCGAAGACGGTTGGAAAGTCCTTTATCCATTTATCAAGGTTTGGCCCAGCCTCCTGTTCTGTCAGCAGTATTTGTTCCTTGCCACCCGGGTCCAATTTGATGCCTAAGTCACCTTGGTCGAGCCAACCCAGGACTGAGGGGCCTTTCTCGGACACGTAGAGCTTGCAATGGGCGGATCGTCCTCTGAATTCAAAGTTTAGCAGCCTGTATCCAGCCATTGGTATGCGGTCCCCATTGTAAGTGACCGGGCGGATGTCCAGTTTCTCGAGCTCGGGGCCCAGCTGTGGTGCGAACTTCTCCTCCCATACAGCTCTCTGGACGATAGTGTAAGGTGATCCGGTGTCTGCCACCACTTGAATTGCAACGCCTCCTATCGCCATTTCCAGGACTGGCTTCATCGTCCTTATCCCGTCGACCCTCAGAACTTGGCCTTCCACACTCAGAACTTCCTCATAGATGCAGAGTACTGTCACTACCTCCTCCTCGGCCCCGTCTTCATCTTCATGGCCGACGTACTTCACGGTACCCTTGGAGGCTTTCTTCCGACATACCTTCTCATAATGGCCAACTATTCCGCAAAACATACATTTGGCACGAAATGCGGGGCACTTCCTGTCGTGCGCCTCGTGTGACCAGCTTCCGCACCTGTAACATGGCCTTTTGTTACTTCCCGCCGGCTTACCAGGGGGGCCAGGGTTACCCTGCCATCTGCCCGAGCCCTTCTCCGACGGCCTTCTGTTCTGGTGGTCTCTGCGGTGTTCTTCATTGTCCACCTTGTTCACCACGATGCTGGGCGCTGTTTCTTTCCTCGTGTCCGCTGCACATCGGCGCGCTAGTTCGGCCCTTTTGACGATGACTAGCACATCTTTAAGCGTGGTGTCGCCGCTAGCCCATAACTTGTCCTGCACCGTCGTGCACGTGGTGTGCATCACTACTTGATCTTTTATAAACTCATTTTCCCAGTTGGCGTACCTGCACGAGGATGCCAGCCTCCTCACTGCCGCCACGTATTCCTCCACCGTCTCTCCTGGCTGTTGCTTCCTTTGTTGGAAGTTGAACCTGTCCACTGAGACACATACAGATGGTTTGAAATGTTCGTCCAGGTCTTCTATTGCATGGGCGTACACATCATCGTCTGTGGCCTCTCTCTTTTTCGGAACTAGGCTTTTGTAGATCCTCAGGCCCTCTGGGCCCAGGTTCAACAGCAAGATGCGTTTTTTTCTCGGTGGTTTGAACTTTTCTTCGCTTTTGTCTTCTAGGACTTCTATGAAGTTGTCTATGTATTCCTTCCAGTCCTCCCATTTCATGAGTGGTTCCCCAGGCCTGGGTAGGAACTGAACTGGCGCCATTGCGAACCCCGCCTGCGCACTCATCTTCTCGCTCTTGGCTGTTGGTTGCGCACTTCCTAGACCTCCCGGGCTTCCTGGCCCTTCCTGGGGTCGGGGACTGTCCCTTTCAGCCCCTTCCCGCTTGGGTGAGGTATCCAGCGCGGTTCCCCTTGGGCCGTGGGTCGTGGCCCGCTTTTGGCGCGCTTCCTGCCGCGGTTCCAGGCAATCTACTCACTGCGGATTGACTGCTCGCTCCTCCGCGTTCTAGTCGGCTCTGCCACGCTCCTTGGGGTAGTTGATTGGGGTGACGTCGATTGTTCAACCCCTTGTCCTTCTGGACGATTCGCTTCGTGGTTCTGTTCGGTTCTGTAGGCACTGCTGTTTTTCCAGTGTTGTGATGGGGGGTGGGGGTGTCTGCTATCCCACCCTCGTCGCCATTGTGGGGTTGGTTCTCTCCCCCCAATAAGACGCTGGAGCCTGTATTCTGTTTGTGCTGTTTATTAACTTATTCTCCCCAAGGAGCGCCGAGCACGTCCTACGCTTGGGCCGGCTCTCGCGCTTCTCCCCTGGCTGCGCGCGCAGCCAACATGGCCGACCGCACGTCACATAGCCTACGTGACGTGCAACACTAGAGCGCTCACTACAGAATCGGGAGGCGGGAGACTAGCCTTGAAATCGGAAGTCTCCCGATTGAATTAGGAGGGTAGGCATGCATGTATTGGGTTTGGCAATCGGGTGGAGGTGGTGAATAAGACTTTAACTTCCACTGGGAGAAAACTCTTAAAGACTGTCAGGCAAAGCAGTTTGATGAGGCCATGATATCGCTAGACCTCGGCCAACGGGTGGTGGGCTCGACACATGAGAAAGGTCACACATTGGACTTAATCTGGACGGCTGTCCCGATGTCTAGTCCAATTACCATCTCCCCCTGTTCATGGTCAGACCACCACCTATTGCAGGGTCAACTCATATTCCCATGGCAAGCAGAAAATCCATCATCAGGATGGAAAATCCTAAGAAGCTGGAACAAGATCAGAGCAGATGATCTGGTAGCCATCCTAAATACACCCGTCCCACTTACACAACCCGAGGGCGACATAGAGGTCGCTAGCCTCAATCTAACACTAAAGCTCAAGAAGGCCATTGAAGCAACAGCACCTGCACGCAGGGTGAGAATTGTGGACAAGGGCAATGGTGCCCCATGGTTCAACGATGTTCTTAGACTACTGAAACGATCCCTGCGCAAGAGCGAGAGAGCATGGCGCAAAGAGTATGAACCCAGCACCCGGGCCATGTATGCACTGGCATTTGCCACCTACAAACAGGCGATCATTTCTAGGAAAGCCGAATTCTATGAGGGCAGAATCTCTGCGGCAAGTAATCTCCAGAAAGAAACCTTCAAGGTTCTGACCGAGCTAAGGAAAAACAAGGAGCAGAATTTCTCCTTTACTCAAGAAGACTGTCACAAATTTCAGTCTTTCTTTACTAATAAAATATCGGATCTCCTGACAGAAATCCATCATACCCAGAGCTTTAGCTGCCCTGGTAGCCCTTCACTGTCACCCCCTTTGATTGTCCACCCTCTTAGCACGCTACCCCCACTCACTAAAGAGACTCTGGCAGACCTGATGGGGCAAGTGAAATCAGGGTCACCAGTGAACCCTTGCCCACCCAGAATACTTAAGCTAGCCCTGCCAGTAATAGAGGACAACGTACTCTCCCTCCTGAACAGTTCCCTGGAAACAGGACAGGTCCCCACTAATTTCAAGGAGGCTCGCCTGATCCAGCTTTTGAAGAAGCCTGGTGCAGACACCAAGATCTTGAACAATTTTAGGCCTATTTCACAGCTGCCTTTTCTAGCCAAAGTAATCGAACATTACAACAGAACAAGGGAACCCTTAAGGTATAGCATAGGGACCTTGGGCATTACATATTAAGGAAGACAGTGGTCCCTATAAATCAATGGTACAGAAAAAAGAATTATCATACACTTAATTAGTGGTATGTCTTCTGTCCGTTCGGACAGGATTTTTATTTTTTGTTAACTGCAGATAATGTCTTGCTTAGAAAGAATGTCAAGCGGGCACAGCCGTGACCCTTAACATAATAGACACAACAACAAAGAAGCAGTATAAACAAGGCAAGAGAATCCGTCTGCGCACTTGTACATCAGTAAAGCAGACTCAGAGAATACAAAAAAACCACACCATTGCATTATCAAATTATACATGAGTACTTTGCATATGGGGCTAAAAAGTCGACGACGTTTCGATGCCTATTAGAATAAAGGCATCATCATCAGGACAAGAAATGTTATTGTTATTGTTATTGTTATTGTTATAGTGGATTTATATAGTGCCGGGTCACCTACAGGTCTCAGGGCGCTTTGACCACAGAACATAACATCCGGGATATAAAAGGGTGGAGTGCTTAAGCTAGGCTGAGTGCTGTTCTGAACAAGTTGGTTTTCAAGGCTTTCCTGAAACGGAGTAGATTCCCCTCCTTTCGGAGTGTTTCAGGCAGGGCGTTCCAAAGGTTCGGTAATAAAACCGAGAAGGATCTCCCTCCCATTGTGGCCAGCTTAAAACGAGGACATACAAGGAGTTTGGCATCAGAGGACCTGAGATTTCTTTCCGGTCTATATATCTCAATCCGTTCCTTGATGTAGGTCGGGGCCTTCCCATAGATGGCTTTATGGGCTATACAGAGGCTTTTAACACCTTCGCTGCTAGGTGTTTTCCCCTCCTGTGCTGATCTTGGATGATTCCCATTGTTCATGACGAGCTCAGCTCGTCATCAGCACAGCTCAACCGTGCATCATGACGAGCTGAGCTCGTCATGAGCATGGAAAGGGTTAAAAACAGACCTCTGTCCAATTGGTAGCCAGTGTAGACTTTTTAATAGTGGAGAGGCATGCGTTCTCCGCGGAAGGTTGAAAATAAGTCTAGCGGCGTCGTTTAGGACTACCTGAAGTCTGTTTGTTAGCATTTTTGGCAGGCCTAAGTAGAGCGCATTGCCATAGTCGAGTCTTGACACTATGGTGGCCGAGACCACTGTGCGTAGCATCGACTGGGAGAGGAGAGGGACTAGTTTGCGCAACTGTCTTAGAAGACCTGTACAAGTGCCAACCACGGTGGAAACCTGGTTGGTCATTGAGAGGGCACTGTCCAATTTAATGCCCAGGCTTTTAACCGTGGCTGCTGGCTGTGGGGTTGGGCCCAGCTCCTGGGGCCAGTACATGTCACTCCAGAAGGAGCACTTGGGTGGTACTATCAGCCCCTCTGTCTTTTCCGGGTTAATTTTAAGCTGGTTGGTGGACATCCAGTGGACCGTATATCTAAGTATATCCTGCGCGTGTGACTGGGCTTGTGCTGTGTCATCTATGCCCAGCAGCAGCTGTGTGTCATCAGCATAGTTAAACACCCGACAGCCCATCCCCGCTAGTGTGTTAATCAGGGGCTGTAGATATATGTTAAATAGGAGTGGGGATAGTGCTGAGCCCTGGGGGACGCCACAAGTCAAACTTCCCACTCCTGATACACTATCTCCCATCTGGATTCTCTGGGTTCTCCCAGATAGAAATGATTCCAGCCACCGAAGGGCTAAACCCTGAATCCCAAACCCAGCCAGCCTATTCAACAGAATGGAATGGCTGACAGTATCGAACGCCGCTGATAGGTCTAACAAAATCAGGGCGCTCGGTCTTTTACTGTCAGCCATCCTTCTGAGCTCGTCCAGCACCGAGAGCATGACTAACTCGGTGCTGTGGTGTGCACGGAAGCCTGCCTGCCTCTCATGGAGTAGATGGTTAGACTCCAGATAGCTTGACATAGATTTTAGTACATGTTGCTCGAGTACTTTGGACAGGAAGGGCAGCTGGGATATGGGTCGATAATTTTTTAAGGCATTGGGATCTGCCCCCACTTTTTTTAGCAGCGGTCTTACACGAGCTTCTTTGAAGCTAGTTATTGTTGTCTTGGACAAGAGTGAAAAGTAAGCCTTATTGTTACATTTACTTCAAATACATTTTTACAATTAAAAGAAAAGAGGGGGAAAAAAGGAAAAAGAAATAAAGAATATCATGAATAACAGGCATGTATTAACGATCCCGTTGTTACATCCTATGTAAAAATTACTAATAGTTCATATGGTCTTAGATACGTGGTAAGAAAAATGGACGGCGGCGCAGTGATTGTAAAAGAATTGCTGTATAAAAGGTTTCATGCACTAATCTCTGTAATACATGGAATAGTGTGAGGAGATATTTTTTTAAAAAAGACTGATTTCGATCTTTACACATTTTACAATTTAAACGCTGTGACAACAGAGTGTTTGACCCTCTACCGGCGGTAACATATTCAGTCTGAATTCCATGAGGAGGAAGTTTAAAAACAGTGTGGATTTCAAGTGCCGGCGCAGTGATTTTCAGAAAAGAAAACATGAGGAGACAGTTACATGCATTGCTAACAGCGGAACTAATAGTCTGAATACAGACCGCTGCTGATTTCCGTGTAGCGATTTCGGGGCCGTAGAAGTAAAAATTATTATCGGCTGCATGCAAGGCAGTGAACTAACTGCGGAGACAACGGAGTGTACGGGGGTGATCGAGCGTGCAGTGAATTGCCGCGGCTTCCTTTGAAGGGATTAACACTCACGTAGTAACAGTATGGCATTCCTTAGAGATATCTACGTGATCGAGGCAGCTTTAGTGAATTAGCTGTGGAACAAGACACGGGGGGTTAAAACCTTGTCAAAACACACCGGGTGCATCTGCCGTGGGCGATAAAAAGGGAAATTTACCTGGTAAGTCGGGTGCGAACCTCGACTAAAGGTCCTACGGTATCGTATTCACCGGGGAAAATGACTCGGACATGTTAAAGCCACAATGAGCACAATGGCTACCTATAGGGAGTAAACAAATGAGCCTGGTTACACGGGTGTGTACCAATAGCTTTGCTTGGCAACAGGATTTGCAAGTGGCAGAGGCGTACTTACAATGAAAGTGCAACAGCACTGCTGCTGGTGTGGTAATCCGGTCCCTGATGTGCTCGGTATCCTGAATATTATCGGGATCGGGGGGGTGTAGACAGCGTGAAAGGACTCATTCGTGTCAGTGTGGTGAGGGGGATAGTTTACGGCGGCCATCTTATAGTGGTGGGTAGTATTTACAGTGAGCATGCAGGAGTTTGCAACATGAGAATAAAGCAACTACATATTTCAGAATTACATATACATAAATAAGGTTTTTTGGCTTTTTACAACAAGGATGTCCAGTCCTCCAGCCGATTCAACCCATTCCGAATGCTATTAGTTCGCAGTATCCAGTGAAGTTCCTCCTTGTTTAACAATTGGGACATGTCTGCTCCCCTTGGGGGCGTTTTGATGATTGTAATGACTGTCCATAAGAGATCTTTTTCGCTGTGTCCATTTGCAGAGAAATGTTCCACGAGAGGTGCATTCGCTGTTTTGCATTTAATCCTGCTTCGATGCTGGCCAATTCGAAGTTTCATTTTTTGAGTGGTTTGACCTATGTAAACAAGCATACATGGACAGAAAATAGCATATACTAAATTCACAGAATTACAATTAGAGAAATACTTCCGCTCAAATTTGATGTTACCATATGTAACGTTTTTCCTTCAATTGTGGTATCACAGCAAATACAGCCCCCACATTTAGTGTGACCTGTGAGTGGTGGAAGCCCCCAAGCATCATTTAAGGTTGTTTTCAGAGTAGGCGGTGGAAGAGCTGCCCTAACTAAATGATCTTTAATATTTTTTGCACGCTTGAAGGCGAACATGGGCTTGTCTAATGTCAATTGCCCCGCATTGAGTACTGGCCAGTGCTTCAGTACGCTTTTTCTTATAGCGTTAGAGGCTGGTGAAAATGTTGCGACACAGATAAGTCTGTCCTGTTCTTTCTTTTGCTTGGGCTCCAGAAGGGTATCCCTTGGGCAATACCAAGCTCTTTTGAGAGATTTACGTACCAGTTTGCGTGGGTACCCTCTGCTTCTAAGTTTTTTGCTAAGGATCTTAGCCTCAGCAAAATAGTTGTCTCTGAAGTAACAGTTACGCCTAATACGGAGAAACTGGGAGAAGGGTAAGGAGTCGCGAAGTGCCCGGGGGTGATGACTGGTATATTCGAGCAAGGTGTTGCGCTCTGTGGGCTTGCGATGTAGTGGGGTAGTTAGGCGGCCTTCAGTGTGTTTTATTTGTAAGTCAAGGAAAGAGATCGACTCTTTACTACTGACCGTGAGGGACAAATTTACGGTCAAGTCAAAGGAACCTCCATGGGAGCAATTTTTGCTCCGAACCTGGCGATTCTTTACATGGATCACCTGGAGACCAGTACCATTCTCCACGCGTCCAATCCTTTCCACAATGGAATCTCCTTGTGGAAAAGATATATTGATGATATTTTTCTAATATGGAATGAGTCCCCTGAAAACCTGCTAGCATTCCTACACTGGCTAAACAACAACAGTGGGGGTCTCTGCTATACTCTGTCCAGTAGTAAAGAAGCAGAGGGTACCCACGCAAACTGGTACGTAAATCTCTCAAAAGAGCTTGGTATTGGACTAGGACTAGGACATCCTTGTTGTAAAAAGCCAAAAAAACCTTTTTTATGTATATGTAATTCTGAAATATGTAGTTGCTTTATTCTCATGTTGCAAACTCCTGTTTGCTCACTGTAAATACTACCCACCACTATAAGATGGCCGCCGTAAACTATCCCCCTCACCACACTGACACGAATGAGTCCTTTCACGCTGTCTACACCCCCCCCCCCCCTGATCACGATAATATTCAGGATACCGAGCACATCAGGGACCGGATTACCACACCAGCAGCAGTGCTGTTGCACTTTCATTGTAAGTACGCCTCTGCCACTTGCAAATCCTGTTGCCAAGCAAAGCTATTGGTACACACCCGTGTAACCAGGCTCATTTGTTTACTCCCTATAGGTAGCCATTGTGCTCCTCGTGGCTTTAACATGTCCGAGTCATTTTCCCCGGTAAATACGATACCGTAGGAGCTTTAGTCAAGGTTCGCACCCGTACCAGGTAAATTTCCCTTTTTATCACCCACGGCAGATGCACCTGGTGTGTTTTGACAAGGTTTTAACCCCCGTGTCTTGTTCCACAGCTAATTCACTAAAGCTGCCTCGATCACGTAGATATCTCTAAGGAATGCCATACTGTTACTACGTGAGTGTTATTCCCTTCAAAGGAAGCCGCAGCAATTCACTGCACGCTCAATCACCCCCGAACACTCCGTTGTCTCTGCAGTTAGTTCACTGCCTTGCATGCAGCCGATAATAATTTTTACTTCTTCGGCCCCGAAATCGCTACACAGAAATCAGCAGCGGTCTGTATTCAGACTATTAGTTCCGCTGTTAGCAATGCATGTAACTGTCTCCTTGTTTTCTTTTCTGAAAATCACTGCGCCGACACTTGAAATCCACACTGTTTTTAAACTTCCTCCTCATGGAATTCAGACTGAATATGTTACCGCCGGTAGAGGGTCTAACTCTCCGTTGTCACGGCGTTTAAATTGTAAAACGTGTAAAGATCGAAATCAGTCTTTTTTTAAAAAATATCTCCTCACACTATTCCATGTATTACGGAGATTAGTGCATGAAACCTTTTATACAGCAATTCTTTTACAATCACTGCGCCGCCGTCCATTTTTCTTACCACGTATCTAAGACCATATGAACTATTAGTAATTTTTACATAGGAAGTAACAACGGGATCGTTAATACATGCCTGTTAGTCGTGATATTCTTTATTTCTTTTTCCTTTTTTCCCCCTCTTTTGTTTTAAATGTAAAAATGTATTTGAAGTAAATGTAACAATAAGGCTTACTTTTCACTCTTGTCCAAGACAACAATAACGTCATTTCTTGTCCTGATGATGATGCCTTTATTCTAATAGGCATCGAAACGTCGTCGACTTTTTAGCCCCATATGCAAAGTACTCATGTATAATTTGATAATGCAATTGTGTGTTTTTTTTGTATTCTCTGAGTCTGCTTTACTGATGTACAAGTGCGCAGACGGATTCTCTTGCCTTGTTTATACTGCTTCTTTGTTGTTGTGTCTTTTATGTTAAGGGTCACGGCTGTGCCCGCTTGACATTCTTTCTAAGAAACACATTATCTGCAGTTAACAAAAAATAAAAATCCTGTCCGGATGGACAGAAGACATTCCACTAATTAAGTGTATGATCATTCTTTTTTCTGTACCATTGATTTATAGGGACCACTGTCTTCCTTAAAAAGTAATCTAACAGCACGTTCTCCCACACCTCTCGATCCACCTCGAAAATAACCACCTTTTAGAATCGAACCAGGCCGGATTTAGTGATTGAAATCTCTATGCCTGTCAAAAACAAAAAAATGCATACCTAGTGGTATGACCCACGTAACAGACCCAAAACCCACAGAGGAAAACGTGGCAGCAAACGAAGATTATCGGAGGAAACACAGATCAGGCACACAGAGGAACTAACAGATCCGGGCAATACGGTTCAAGTATTCAATCTTTCCTCTTTCTCCTTGACTGCAGACATGATCTCTTTACTTGGCAAGGGTTTGAGCTTTAATCCTTACGCTACTGGAGACATCTGCCAAACTAAAATTGACATTTTCAAATTTGTGCGGAATCTAAAACTGAAGAAACACTTTGCTGACCAACCTAACACCTTTAGACAGTCCAGGAATACTCCAAATGTATTTGATAATGAATTAATGACTATTAAAGATGTTCAAACAACTCACCTGCTTCTTTCTTTAACCGATAGAGAAGAAAGTCCATATGACATGGAAAAGCTGTTAGAAGAGCTGGATGTTGAGACTGACTATGGGATGGCTAGTGGCCTCAAATGCAAATCCAAATGGACCCCAACACTATCAGGGGGAAATGCCATAGACAATTTTCATAGACATGTCCTTGAAGATCTTAATAAAGTCAATACTAAAAATTTGAACATGAAATTCAAATATAAAGACAATCTGGCAAAGGGCGAACGCTTAGCACTCTCCACTCTCAGTAACAACCCTGATATCATCATCAGGGAGGCAGACAAAGGGGGCAATGTTGTTGTTATGGATCTCGCTGACTACAACAACGAGATATTGAATCAACTTAATGACAACTCATGCTATGAACAACTGACTCATAATCCTATGGGTCCGTTGACGATTCGTATAAACAAACTACTACTCAATTGGAAGCAATCTGGTCTTTTGGATGACGACGAGTACCTTTATCTCAAAGTTTCTAAACCCACCTTTCCATGGTTGTATACACTACCTAAAATACATAAAAACCTTCCCTTTCCTCCTGGCAGACCAATAGTCTCGGGAATAGGGGGTCCCACTGAGAAATTATCTGAATATGTGGACCTTTTTTTAGGACCCTTAGTCAAGAACTTACCGTCACACATCCAGGACTCCAAGCATATATTGAGCATAATGGCTGATATTGAGTGGCAACCAGGCACGTTACTAGTGACGATGGATGTGACCCTTCTTCAAGCGCCTTGAGACCCTCTGGGTATGTAGCGCGCTATATACATTTTGTGACTTTCTGACTTGACTCTCTTTACACCAGTATCAATCCTAAACTAGGGATGCAAGCTATGGAAAAATACTTTCGAACAGACCAGCTTCGTTGTGGGCGCACACGAAAATGCTGTTACAAATGATGGAACTGATCCTAGAGAACAATTACTTCATCTTTGACCGAAAATGGTTTCGCCAAAAGAGGGGAGTAGCCATGGGCTCCAAGTTTTCACCCTCCTTTGCTAATTTGTTTATGGGAGCACTCGAAACTGATCTAATTTGGGGAACTAAAGGAGCCAGATATATCGACTCCATTGTTTTCTGGGGTCGGTATATCGATGACTGTTTTCTTTTGTGGTCAGGTACCGAGGACCTACTTCTATCCTTTTTTGATTATCTTAATAACAACACATGGGATATCAAATTTACCATGCAACACAGCCAAGATAAGATGGAATTCTTAGATCTTGAATTTTATGTCAAAGACAATGCTTTACAAAGCAAGCTCTACAGGAAACCGACCTTGTGTAATTCCATTCTCCATGCTTGCAGCTCTCACCCTATACACCAGATACAGGCAATTCCTTATGGGGAATATCTCAGGGCGAGACGCAACTGTAGTGAACCAATCGAGTTCGAGAACTGTATAACTAATATGAGAAATAGATTCCTTAAGAGAGGTTATTCCCTGAAATCACTGGAAACTGCAGAGAAAAGGGCTAGACGCACCTCAAGATCAGATTGCTTGAAGAAACGCACAGAGCCTGATTCTTCCACCCAGAAGATAAGACTAATCACTGAATTCAATGCTTTGAATAATGTTATCAAAAAAAGTTTCAACAAACATTGGAACTTACTAACAGGTGATACTGCTCTCAAAGAATGGATTTCTGAGAGACCAGCCATCACATACAGAAAGGGTTTCACACTTAAAAACAAACTCAGTCCCACTGTTCCGCACAACACCGCTTCGCATGACTGGCTCACCACAAGAGGGATTGGCTTTTACAAATGTGGTTTTTGTTCCATGTGTATATGGGGCAAACATGGGACAAAAATATTCAAGGGCTTCGATGGAACTAAATACAACATCAAACACAACATTACATGTCTAACCAGATTCGTGGTCTACATCATTGAATGTCAATGTGGCAAAATCTATGTAGGCAGTACCATCAGGCCCTTGAAAGAGAGAATGGCTGAACACATAAGAGCCATTCAGAAAAGAGATCCGAAATACCCAGTGGCCTTACACATTGCAGAATGTCAACCACTGGAGGATGAAGTCAATGTGCGGTTTTTCGGAATAGACATGATCCCTCTAAATATTAGAGGGGGTAATCGAGAACTCATACTGAGGCGTAGGGAAGCTACGTGGATCATGCGTTTGCAATGCGTGGAACACGGACTTAACTATGACCAAGAACTTCAATTCTTTCTGGGTAACTGAACACCCGATATGTTATGAGATCTGAAACAGTATAGCAATCATGAATGTTATGTATGACTATACCCAATAGGTTATACATAAACCTTTTCGAACTGGGGTGTAGAACTTTTTGGACAATGCCCTTTTAACACCAGATTAACATTTATTACCTATGAGATGCACTCACCGTATGAATCAAGAATGTATACTATCTCTTGTCAAACAGATATCACTAAGTGGCTTTTCTTGTACTGCATTGACAGTTTGTATTATGTTTATAAGTGTTATGTCACCAGTAGGAACACTTATTAGGCACCCTTTTCACTCTTGGTGTACACTTGCCACTATACAACCTTATAACCAACCAGGTTTTCCATATTATCCCAATGATACTATTTCTTCCAACATGGAGGACTTGGAGTCGTCATACACGCTCTAGTCTTTCAGACAAATATCGTATAAAGGCACTTCCTGTTTCCGGTCACATGTCCGTCTTTCGAAACACGGCGACCGGGAACACACAGAGGAGGGATACCACAACCTTGGTGAGTCAAGATACATTTTGATCTGCCCACACACGGGTAGATTAAAACCTAACCAGTGATATTCTATTCGCTCTTATCGCTTACCGCCTCACATTGTGTCATTGTCCTTACAGTTCGCAACCCACAGAGGGATCGAACCTTAACTATTTTCTGGAAACCTTTAATTGGATCCCCTCCCGGTACGGCTTGGTACACACACGTATCCAGGTACGTTTCCTTTTTGTCTATATGTGACAACATCACAACTGAGTCCAATAAGCTGTACACAATATATTTTTTAATATCTATTACAATCTCCTTTGTTACACAGTATACCTTTGTGTTCATCCACCATACTTGGTTGGAGAACTTATATACAGATGAGGAACCGATTGCTCTAAGCTCCAAGCAGAGAATCATTGCTTATATTCCGATGTTTATTAACTTCATTTACTGGTAAGCAGGACTTCCAACAATTCTTTAAGCAACCCACCATATGCAATTGCTTGCCTCACTCTTATGCCTCCCACGTTTTCAATACACAGAACTATCTACCCGAAGCTAAAGTGTCCATTAAGTCCGACCTACTGACCAGTGGGTCATACCACTAGGTATGCATTTTTTTGTTTTTGACAGGCATAGAGATTTCAATCACCATTTTTCACTAGTAATCAATGCACCTTGAACTATTGATCGTCACGGACTCACTCACACCGTCCATCAATCAATAGTGACACTTGCCCGCCCTGAGCCTTTCCAAATGTAGGATTGTGGTGAGCACGGCATTTTAGAGAGCACAATAGATTTTATTCACATCCTTGAATGCGTTCTCACCTATCCACTATGCGCCGTAATTGTTTTAATAAGAGTTTTGAAGTAGCATGTTTCAACTTTCCGGAGAATTGACGCTAGACACTAAAACAATTCGTGGGCAAATAAAGGCTTCACATTCATGCACTTCAAGACCTATCTTCGTCACGTACCGCACAAAATTTTAACATGTTACACATGTGAGATATGCTATATCTACGTTGTTTTCTGTTTTATCAGCACTGAAGAGTCGTGTTGACTCAACTCTAACACGACGAAACATGTGTCGGCTGAATATGGATCAAATAAACAACCTTCCTAAAGGATAAAGACACAAGGATCTGCTGTTGTTTATTACTGAACTGTCACTTACTTTGTTGAGACGATTTTCTGTCTTTGAATATACTAATTTGTGGTTGCGAGAGCTTTGCTTATTTAAGTTTGGGAGAGTCTGTTGATTTTCTAATTGAACGGTTAAGGGCTTCTCCGTTCGCTCTTCACGCACCGCACCCTTACTTGTATTTAAATAACCTTATAACGTTTACTCTAGGCAGAGCGCCCTATATCCTCTGAAAGTCTAAAAAACCCTTCACAGCTAGCCAGGCCGGATTTAGGGCCCATCACAGCACAGAATTGGTTATGCTTTCCGTGCTGGATGATCTGAGACTCAGGGCAGACAAAAAGACTCTGTGTTCCCTGGTGCTGTTAGACCTCTCCGCAGCATTGGACACGGTCAATCATGACCAGTTACTGTCGCGGATGGGGGACCTCGGCATTCAGGGCAACGCACACGCCTGACTAACTTCATTTCTCAAAAACCGTTCTCAGAGAGTCCAACTGGCAAATTTGGTCTCCAACCCAGCAGGTCTCTCATGTAGAGTTCCTCAAGGCTCTGCACTTTCACCTCTTCTTTTTAACGCCTATCTGCAACCTTTGATCTCTGCATTAAACTAGATGGAATGCCGGCTTTACAATTATGCAGATGACACTCAAATTAATATTTAAATTGACAACTCGGGGGCGTGGCCAAGATGGCGGCCGGAGCGGACGCCTAAGTGAGTGGCTCCTCGTCCTGAACCCCCTTTGTGCCCCCTTACACTTAGCTGAGCCCCCTATCTGTTTCTCTTAGCGGTGATTCCTGAAGTTACGGGTGAGCGGCGACCTGTTCGCGGCAGGCAGAGCACCTGGGGTCCGCTCCGCCGGCGTGTGTCGGTGCGGGCTAGAGAGACGCCGGAGAGACGCCGGGGAGAGGGCCGGGGTCTCTGGTGACCCACAGACGGACTGCTCCCTGATCCGAGGCTAGCTGGAGTCCTGGCGAGAGTTGCCCCGCAAGTAGCCGCTACCCAGACAGAACGTGCGATAAACAGAGCTGAAACCCGCCGACACAATCCTAACAGAGGTGTGTTGGCGAGCGGGGCCCGGACATTGCTAATCGAGGCTCCGGCTCGGGCCTACACGGGCGGACCCTCCGGCGGTCAGGGCCGCTACCGGACGGTACAGCGAAGCATCTGCCAAAAAAGGGCCATCACAGAGGTGAGGAGCAAGGAGTGGGACAGACTCGGGGGGCCTGGAGATCGTGCCCCCGGTCGGAGGAGTAGAGGGGCCCTCTCGGCATCGCGCCTGAAATGCCGCAGCGAGTCAGAAACGGGCGGCAAGCAGCAGAAGGGATCAGTACCAGCGGAGGGTGGACCCGGAGGCTGTTGAGGAGCGGGGCCCCGCTGGGTCTCCACGAAGCACCGGGGTGGAATTTGGAGCTCTGCCCTCGAGGGTCGCACAGACTCGGGGGGCAGGAATCGAGCCCCCGGTGCGAGGCCTAGCGGGGCCTGCTCGGCCCCGGACCCCATAGCACAAGTGGGGCGCGAGAACGGGGGCAAAAAGAGGGCCCCATCGTAATTACAAGAGCGAGGAGCCCGAGCAGCGATCCCGGGGGCCATAGGGATGCGGGCTGCAGCCTGACGGAGAGAGCGAGGCCCTGGGGAGCGAGAGTTGATACTCCGCAGGATCCAGCCTGCCTGCGTCAAGCAGAGCCAGACCCGGAACACAGTAGGCGGCAGGAGGCGACGGGACCCCGCGTTGGTGGCGGAGGCTACACGCAAGGACGGTGTGGCACACCAGGTGGAGTACACGAAGTGCATAGATATAAGACCGGCGGACAACCTGCGCCGGATCGCGCGCCTCTCCCCAGCCTGGACTCACCAAGGGTGGGGGATCGCAGAGGGGCTCCACTGGCCATCCCTCCCACGCGTGGGGCCTTCCTGCACCGGCACACTAGCGGCCCTCCTGGGCAGAAGCGGCCATAAGTCACGCCATGTCGAACCGCAAGGGAGGACGGATGATCCCCGACATGCTAGCCAGAGGCACTCCCAAAGGAGCGAAGACTCCGGAGGAACACCCCAAAACACAGCCGGAAGGGTAGACCCCCATCACGAGGGCCTTCATGGAGACTCTCTTCGGCGCTCTCAGAGAAGACTTCC
Source organism: Lissotriton vulgaris (assembly GCF_964263255.1). NCBI lineage: Eukaryota > Metazoa > Chordata > Amphibia > Caudata > Salamandridae > Lissotriton > Lissotriton vulgaris. The sequence continues at coordinate 435,379,305 of NC_141697.1, forward strand.
AGGCGCTTAAACAGGAAATGGCGGGGGAGCATAAGGAGCTCAGGCGCGATGTCGACGGCCAAGGGGAACGTGTGGCAGCAGTGGAGGACTCAGTGAACATGAGGAGCGGGGAGATCGAACTCCTGCAACAGGAGATCATTAGGCTACAGGACCAGCAAACAGACTTGCAGGCGCACAATGAGGACCTTGAGAACCGCTCCCGTCGCAATAACATACGGGTCCGAGGGGTGCCATCTAAATCGGATCTAAATCGGCCTTCCTGCAAGAGCTGTTCCGAACCATACAGCACACAGAGTGGGCCTAGCACGCCGGGCTCCGGCTCCACCGCCTGACATCCTGGCCTTCCTGCCTGACTACCCACTAAAGGAACGCATTCTTAAAATGGCGAGGCAGAAACAACCTCTTCAATTCCGGGGCTACATGGTGGCGTTCTTTCAGGACCTGTCGGCTATCACACTGCAGAAGAGGAGAGCGTTCAGGGTGGTCACGACCTTCTTGAGGGACTAAGGGGTCCCCTGCTCCTGGGGCCACCCCTTCAGGCTCATCTTCAAGTGGGAAGGGGTCCTCCATCAACTTCGATCCCTCCGGGACACTTGTGCGCTGCTGGGTATCACCCTGGAGGCTGACGACGGAGAGGAGAGTCCATCCATGCGGTCCTCCCCAACGACCTCTCAGAACAGAACGGGCGACGGCTGGCAGCGGGTGAGGCGGGGTATACAACCTTTAGCACGCATTTTTTACAACGCACTACCATTACAACGCAGGCATTACCACGCATACCATTACAACGCATTGCACTGGGGGGCGCTCTAGGATAGGGAATAAGTTTAATTTTCTATCCAACACCTTCCCCAGTGTCCACGGGGACTGGAGTTGGAATAGAAAATTATACTTACCACTATCCAGCACCTCTAAGCGCTATGCGTTGTAACGGTATTCGTTGTAAATACCGCGTTGTAAAGGTATGCGTGGTAAAAGTATGCGTGGTAACGTCATACATCCGTGAGGCGGCGGTGCTCCCACAAAAACAATCTCAAGCCGGACTCCGCAACCAAAGCTCAAGAGCACGCAGCGGCGGTCCAAGAGGTCGCCAAGGACACTTCCGCCGGGATATGATGTGACACTGATGGGGGGTTTGAATGAATGCCTTTTACTAGCAGGGGGCCGGGGGCCACCGAGGCTGCCTCGGTTACACGTTTCCTCACTTCGACATGACGCCACGGGCCTGCAGAGAGAGACTGCACAGGACCGGGACAATGATTCCTAGTTTGTGGTTTGAGTTTCTCAGGGAGTTCCTTGTTGGGGTTAGGGAGGGATCCGGGTGGGACTTGGGAGAGGGGTGGGAAGGGGCTGGGGAGGGGGTAGAGGCAGGAGGCGAAGGGGGGGGTTGAGATGAGAGTGAGGGAGGAAGGGAGGGAGGAGGGGCAGGAGTTGGTCTTTTGAGGTCAGGGTTTGGGGGTTGGTTGTTGTGGGGGGTCCAGAGCTCCAGTCTTGTTTACACACATTGGTTACACCTCACCACTGCTTAGTTCTTGCTGTCCGGGGGACTCCATTCCATTCATTGCTAAGGGTTGCTTGCCGGGTCCAATAGCCTCATCCCACCACCTCACATGCCACAATGCCTAACACCTTTAAAGTATTGACACTCAATGTGCGGGGACTCAACAATCCAGTTAAAAGACTGGCGATCCTCTCTTCATTGGAAAATACATGCGCGGATATCTGCCTCCTCCAGGAGACGCACCTGCTGGCCTGAGATTCTCACAGGCTTCGCACACGAGCGTTCCCGGGACAATACTTCTCCTGTGGGACCACTAAAACTGCCGGGGTAGCACTTCTAGTAGCGAGACATTTTAAAGGGGAAGTCCTCCACAAAATAGCAGAGATAAGGGGCAGACTCCTGGTGTACCGCGTGGTCCTGGGAGGAGTGACTTTCACAATAGGCTCTTTGTACAGTCCCACTGAGGGTCAGGAGAAATTCCTACACACTGCCCTCACAGAAATAGCGGCGACTTCGGATAGACACATTATAATAGGCGGAGACTTAAATGTCGTGTTTGACGCAACCTTAGATCGGTCTTCTCCACGGACCTTCCACGCTAGAAGCCTCTCGGCCGCTTGCACGGACTGGCTACAAGACCTCGATTTACATGATCTGTGGCGGCGACAGCATCCCGGGAAAAGAGAATATTCCCATTACTCTGCAGCACACAAAACGTACGCCCGCATTGATCATTTTCTAGTGACGAGTCCGGTGTGTTCTCTCACCTCATCGGTTGATATGGGAGTCATATCCTTGTCGGATCATGCCCCGGTCTCCATGACTGTTACCACCCCGCCATCTCTACCGCCTCCTAGAGTGTAGCGACTCAGAGACACGCTCTTGCATAGACAGGATGTGGTGAAACAGGTTCAGGAATCCATACAGGACTTCCTACAGCACAATGCGAACTCAGACACCACGCTAGCAACCCAATGGACCGCATTGAAAGCTGTCCTTCGGGGAGTATTTATCGCTATTTCCTCGACCGACAACCGAATGCGGACAGAAAAAAGAGAGGAACTCACCCTAAAAGTGCAGGAACTCGAACGCATGCACCAACGGACAGGGGCCCCAAGAGTCTGAAAACAGCTCAAGGTGGCGCGGGGTCATCTCGCAGCTCTCTACACTGACCGGGCAGAATATGCGGCACTAAGGCTGAAACATGCCTATTACACTGGTGGAGATCGGTGTGGGCGGTTATTGGCCAACCGGCTTAGACTAGCCCAACAACGTCAGAGGGTGAAAGAAATTGCGCGCATTGGTGGGTCTATTGTGTTAGAGGATGCACAAATAGCAGAGACGTTCCAAGACTTTTATGCTGAGCTTTACGAGGGCACGCCTCCGAATGTCGCAGCCGCAACCAGGTATCTGGACTCGGTCGCGCTCTCCTCTCTGGCGCCGGAACAGTCGGACTGGCTAGAGAGAGACATCCGCATCGAGGAGGTAGTCACTGCAATCGCCCGTCTTAAGGTAGGGAAAGCACCTGGGCCAGACGGCTATTCCTCCTCCTTTTACAAGACTTTCTGCACCACCCTAGCGCCTTTGCTCACTCGCCTATTTAATTCATTTGCGGACCTGGGAGCCATCCCACCAGATCTCCTGCGTGCCTCTGTCTCGGTTATTCCAAAACCGGGGAAGGACGGCACTAAACGCGGGGCATATCGACCAATTTCCCTCCTTATTGTTGACCTCAAACTATACACCAGCATCCTCGCCACGCGTCTGGCCGCCCATCTGCCAGGCTTGGTAGACCCTGATCAAGCAGGCTTCGTCCCTGACCGCCAGACAGTTGACAACACTAAGAGGGTCACCCACCTGATTGAAAAAGCTTCCAGAATACCTGGGGAATACACAATATTGGCGGTCGACGCTGAAAAGGCGTTAGACCGTGTGCACTGGCCTTACCTGGAAATGGTACTAGCCAAATTTGGGATAGGGGAGAAATTTCGAACCCTAATTTTCAACTGCTACAGCGCGCCCTCCACAGTAGTGAGAGTCAATGGCTACACATCGACCGCGTTCCCCATCGAGAGAGGGACGAGACAGGGGTGCCCATTGTCACCACTCCTCTTCGCCCTCTACATGGAACCCCTCGCTTATCGAATCCGGCAACGTCAGGATGCTATTGGCATCAAATTCGGCGGCGATCTTCATACCATCAGCATCTACGCGGACGATGTCCTACTTACCTTGGACCATCCGCGGACGGCGCTACCGGCGTGCATTGCTGAGCTTGAGGCGTTTGCCACGGTGTCCGGGTTCAAGATGAATGCGGACAAATCTATAGCATTAGGCCTGTCTCTTATAGCCTCAACACAAACTTATCTGCAGTCCCTTCTACCAGTTCAATGGGCTACAGATACTGTTCCATACTTGGGAATCCAGCTCACCCCGACCCTGAATAGAATGGTCACGGCCAACTATACTACTCTGCACACTCGCATCCACGGAGAGTTAGATCAGTGGAGACATCTACCTCTATCCTGGCTGGGTCGCATTGCGGCGATTAAGATGACCGTCCTGCCGCAAATGTTATATTTCTTTCGTGCCCTACCACTTCGGCCTCCGGCAGGCTGGATAAGACAAACCCAATCGGACCTCGCCAAATTTATTTGGCAGGGTCGGAAGCCCCGATTGAAGAGAACGCTCGCCACTTTAGCTCCTGAGGAGGGAGGTTTGGGCGTTCCTGACCTGCATAAATACTACCAGGCGGCGCAATTGCGCTACTTGGTGGAATGGAGCAGGTGGGAGTCTGACAAGCACTGGCTCTTCCAGGACCAGGCGGTGGCGGGGCGCCCGCTGCAAGAGATACCATTTCTACCTCGAGGTTATAGACCTGCCAACCTCTATGCGTCCTCTATCACCCGGGTTCCCCTGGAAGTCTGGGATGCGACTAACACCCTTCACGGCCTGACTACATTCCCCTCTCCACTCACACCCCTGGTGGACAACCCTGACTTTACCCCCGGAATGACTAAAGGGGTCTTCGCTCACTGGAGGCCGGCAGGTTGACGCTTCCTGTATCATATATATAGCTCGGATGGGGTGCTTCCTTTCCAGCTCTTTAAGCAAGAATATAACCTCCCCGAAACAGAGCGTATGAGATATTTGCAGGTGCGTCACTGGGCGTTGCAGCCGCAAATACGAGAATCGGCTGATAGGGAATTCACTCCCTATGAGAAATGGCTTTTCTCACGCACCTCCAATTCCAAGCTCATCTCAGACCTTTACAAATTGATCCAGACACCAACTACACACATCTACAACCCGGGCAGGGTACGATGGGAAAGGGAACTGGGTAGATCCCTGAGTCATAAGGAATGGGGGAATATTGCATATAGGGCTAGGCACTCAGCGTACCACATGGGACTTACCGAGACACTCACAAAAATATCTCTATACTGGTACTACACCCCTGAGAGGCTATCCGAAATGGATCCTTCAAAGATAAACTCTGCTGGAGAGGTTGTGGGCACACCGGCACTTTGGTACACATTTTGTGGGATTGCCCGCTCATCCACTCATACTGGACACACATCTTAGATGAAGTTGACGCACACTTCCAGACAGAAATACCCCGCTTTCCCGCTTATATACTGCTGGGCCTCCCCAATGCATTGACTTACCCACTGCGCTCTCGTAGGGGCCGTCAAATGGCCATAGCCCTTGGGTCGGCTCTGCAGAACATCCTTGCACACTGGCGTACCACCACCGTCCCTACCACCACAGGCTGGCTTCACCGGATGTGGCATGTGCTGGGTATGGAGAAGCTGTCACTCACCACTGCAGGGAAGGGGGATAAATTTGAGGAACTTTGGCAGCTCTTTAGAGCCCTACTTCTGACTGAATTCACGGAGATAACTTGTCCTAAATATCTCAGATTGCTGCGCCTGACGGCACCCAAAGCTACGGACCCTTAAGCACTCGAGGCATGAGGCACTCAGAAGTTGAACAAATGAGCTGTGGGGAGACTGCTGGGAGCTCTGGACCGGGTGGGGGGAGGGGGGATGGAGGAAGGTTTGGTTGGAGGGGTTGGGCTAAGGGTGGGGGGGAGTTTTTCCTGGATTTTCCTAGTTCTAATACGGTTTTGGTTCAGTGCATTTTCATCCCCGACAAGTCGGACATTGCGGTTATTGCCAATATTGCTTTGAAGACCGTGCCTCCGCTGAGAATTACTATTCGTACCTGGTGTAACTACACTGCTTACTGTACTAAATTGCACTGTCTTCCAATAATAATAAAAAGATTTAAACTTTAATTGACAACTCACCCTCGGCATATGTTAGACTGCAAAATATACTAAAATTTACGGTCAATTGGATGTCCGCCAATTCGCTAAAGATAAACCCGGACAAAACAGAGGTGCTGGCGATTAGTACAGCGCCCAGCCCCTGGAATGACCTTCTCTGGCCCGAAGAACTAGGGCCCTCTCCGGTACAAGCGGCGGCTGTGAAAAGCCTGGCATTCGTGTAGATTCTAAACTTTCCATGATAAAACATGTCTCCTCAGTTGTAGGTACCTGCAGAGGTCTACTAAGACAAGTGCGGAAAATATCCCGACTCCTGACCTCAGCCACCCTCAGACGGGCGGTATCAGCTATGATCTTGTCGCGCCTGGATTATGGCAACTCGTTGTATGCTGGCCTCCCCCAACAACTGTTGGCCAGATTACAAATAGTTATGAATGACGCAGCAAGATTAATCTTTTTTTATGTTGAAAAGCTTTATTAGTATAATAAAAAGATAACAACTGACAAAAGGAAAGAAGATACAAAATATATGGGAGAATAAAAAAGCATAGCAATCCTAATGTCAAATTGGAGTACAGAAAAGCATTTTATGAATTTTGAAGGGAAAAGAATAGGGGGAAGAGAGAGAGAAAGAGGAGAAATGAAGGAGGAAGGAAAAAAACATAAAGGTAATAAAATAGGTACAAGGCAATAAAAGCAATCTGCAAAAACTGTACATTATATTAAGAAACAGTGGAAGAAAGGAAGAAAGATAATAGAGTGAGATATAAACAGAAAAGAAAATGAATTAATTTAAGGAGGTTTAAAATTCTCAGAATTGATAAACAACAGTTTCTTTTTTGTAGCTAGATGATCTAAATAAACAGTGAGGGGAAGCCAATAAAGTTCAACATTACGAGGAGGTTTACAGAATGAGGCAAAAGTAAACATCCTGTCTATGAAAGTGACATAGAGAATTCCACCAATGTTGTATGGAGACATTTGCAAGAGATTTCCAATTGGAAGAGATATGTTGAAATACAAGTTCAAGCAAAAGGTCAAAGAGACCACAAGAGTGTGAGGGTAAAGAAATTGCGTCAGAGAGACTACCTAGAAAAAGAATAGGAGTAGTATGGAGTAGAAAGTGAAAAAATCTGGGAAATGCAATGCCAACCTGTTTCCAAAGAATAGAAACCATAGGACAGTAGAAGAACATGTGTAAAAGGTCAGCGTTAGGCGAATGACAAGTCCAACAGGTAGAGTCAGAAGAAGTGGAAGAGAAACGAGAAAGGGAAAGAGGGGAAAGATAGAGTCTATGATACAGAAAGAAGAGAGATTGAGTGAGAGAAGCGGAGCGAGAGACCTTCAAGGATTTGAGCCAAAGTCTATCCCAAAGGGAAATGGGCCAAACAAAACCTAGATCCGCTTCCCAGGAGAGTTAAATTTTAGATTTAGGGCCTTCCAGGTTAGGAGAAGAAAAAATTTTGTATAGAAGAGATGCTTTAGGGAGAGTAGAAAGTAAGGTCAAGAGAGGGGAAGGAGGGATGGGGGAAAGCGTAGAAGGTAGAGAATAATAACGGTCGAGAATAATTCCCATAAGAAGGGTATATTTATGCACAAAAGAACGAGGGCAAGAAAATTGAAGTTGAAAAAGCAGAAACGAACGGGGGGTGATACCATCAAAGATTTGATGGATCCATATAATACCCCTTCATCTCCAAGAGGTCCAACAGATAGGTCTATTATTGATAAGAAGAAGCGAATTATACCAAATGGGTTGTTGTAAAAAGGAATCACGTGAAAATATTTGAAAGACAAAATAAGGGTCGGAGGAGGGAAGAAGTATATTTAAATAACGGAAAAGATTCATAGGGGGATTTCGAGGAAAAACGGACTAGCTCTTCAAAGGAAAAGGGGGACAGAAAAGTATGTTCAATAGAGAGCCAAAGGGGAGAGAAAGGAGAAACTTCGCGTGAAAGCCAACGTGAACCTTGACGAAGAGAGAAAGATTTATGATATAAACAAAAATCAGGGAGGTTAACACCACCATTGGATTTGGAGCTACGACGAGAAAAGAGAGAAATTCTAGATTTTTTACCTTTCCAAAGAAACTTGGAGATGGAGGAGTCAAGACGTTTGAAATATAGAGCAGGAATATGGACAGGTAGCATGGAAAACGTATAGATAAGAATGAGAGCAATCATCATCTTAACGGAATCAAGTCTACCCCACCACGAAAGAAAGAGCGGGTTCCAAGAGGAGAATAACTGGTCAATCCGAGACAGGACAGTGGACAGATTCAATTTGACAGAGGAAGTGATAGAATTAGAGAACCAAATCCCAAGATAAATAATTTTGGTGCTATTCCAAGCAAAACCTGTAGAGGAAAAGAAATGAGGGAGACAGAACTTTGTTAAAGGAAGAATTTCTGTCTTGTCCGAATTGATTTTATATCCAGATACAAGAGAAAATGCATCAAATTCAGCTAATAAAGGGGGAATAGAGGATTCAGGATCTGAGATGAATAAGAGAATATCATCAGCATATGCAGAAAGTTTCAACTGGTGTTCCCCATAGGGAAAACCGGAGATAGAAGTATTCTGGCGAATGGAGGATAAAAAGGGTTCAAGAGCTAAAACAAAAAGAAGTGGAGATAGAGGACAACCTTGACGGACGCCTCGTTGAAGAGTGAAAGAAGAAGAGAGATGGCCATTAACAAGAACAGAAGCCTTGGGAGAGGAATATAATAAAGAAACAAGAGATATAAATTTGGGTCCAAAGCCATGCCATTGAAGAGAAGCAAATAAGAAGGACCAGTCTACCCTATCAAAAGCTTTCTCAGCGTCAACTGAAATGGCAGCTAAAGGGAAAGACAAAGAAGGGGCTTTATTGAGGACATTGAGAAAAAGACGAGAATTATCAGAGGTAAGCCTATCTTTGATAAAGCCACATTGCTCTTTGCCAATGAGATGAGGCATAAAAGAATCCAATATTAAAGCTAGTAATTTGGCGAAGAGTTTATAGTCAACATTGACTAATGAGATGGGACGATTAATTTTTGCAAAACTTCGGGTTTCTGCCATCCTTTGGAACCAGACAGATGGTAGCATCTTGAAAAGTACCTGCAGCAGAACCCGAAGAAGCAAAAGACTGAAAAAGTGTTAACAGTTTGGGTAGAAGAAGATCAGAAAAGTGTAAATAAAATTCCACTGGAAAACCATCAGGGCCAGGAGTTTTACCTTTAGTAAGGGAAGAGAGAGCCATAGAAAGTTCATGAAGAGTAAGATCAAGATCAAGGGAAGCAAAATTAAGATGAGACATAGATGGCTTAGGGAGTTTTCCAAAGTAAGAAGAAAGCATAGAGGAAGAAGGAGGAGATTCTGGAGTGTAGAGCTCTTGGTAGAAGAGTTGGAACTGTTCAAGAATCTTATCAGTCGTGTGAAGGAGAGTGTTATAAGATGAGAAAATAGATTCAATACAAGTGCGCTCCTTGCAGGACTTAAGATAGTTAGCCAAAAGCTTGCCAGATTTGTTACAACCTCTGTAGTAACGTGCACTACTTTAAAGAAGGATAGAGGAAGCATTATCCGTGGAAATGTTGTTAAAGGAGATTTTGGCGCGAAGAAGATCCGGAGACATACATTTAGCAGAAGAGGTATAGAATTGATGTTCTAATTTCTTTATATGAGCAAGAGAAGATTTCCGTTTCTGAAGAAATTGTTTCTTTTTCCGAGAAACAAAATCGATGATAAAACGTCTTGCTGTGGCTTTGAAAGAGTCCCAAAGAATATGAGGAGGAACATCAGGGGAAGAATAAGTGAGGAAGAAATCAGAAGGGGAAAGTGCGAAAGGAGGAGGAGAAGTTAGGATCAGTAAGAGGTGAAGAGTTAAAACACCACAGGGAGGACTTGGGGTGAGGGGGCAGTAGGTCAATGTCCGTGATAATGGGAGCGTGATCTGAAATTACAATAGGTTCAATAGAGGTGGATAAGCGATTCTGAGTGAGAGATTGAGAGAGAAAAATATAAACCAGTCTAGAGGACGATGCATGAGGGTGTGAGAAAAAAAGAGTGATCAAGAGTGTCTGGATGCGTGAGTCGCCAGGAGTCAGAAAGGTTGGTTTGAGATATAGTGTCCAGAAATTGCTTATGGGGTTTGTGGGGATTAAAGCGAACAGAGGACTTACGGTCCAGGAACGCGTCAACAATTTGATTACTGTCACCACCTAAAAGAAGGAAATCGTCTTTGTGTTGGATACGTTTGCTCGTGATGACCGACCAAAACACCCAATCGGGTTGCGTGGGACCATAAACATTAAACACAGTTAAGGGAATAGAGTTAAGCAAAAATTTAGCTAAGATCCAACGACCTTCCAAATCTTTTTCTTCCAGTAAAACTTTACATTTGAGCTTTTTGTGAATTAAAATGGCAACCCCATTCTTTTTGTTGTCTGTTGGTGAAAATAAAACATTACCCACCCAACTCCTCTTCAACTTAAGAGATTTAACATCATTGAGATGAGTTTCTTGTAAAAGAACAATATCAGGGGTATAGGAAGATAAGTGAGAGAGTACCCTCTGTCTTTTAATGGGATTAACAAAACCCTTTACATTCCAAGAAATGACTCTAAATTGTTAAACAGAGTAAACAAGATAAAGAACTCTTAGTAACAGGAACATTATAAATATTATGAAAAAATTCAAAACATGTGAAAAACAACTTGCACGAGAAAGAAACGAATAAGAATAGAGAGAAAGAACCGTAGACAACTCGAAATGAGAAGAAGCAAAGGAAAATGATGATGTGGAAAAAGCTAGGAAAAGAGAAATCTAAGAGGAAAGGAGAGAGTACGAAGAGAAAAAAGAAACCAAGGATCAGAAGGAGGAAGCCAAAACTGAGAGAGAAGAAAGAGAAAGTGAAAAAAGAGAAAGAATGGAAGAAGAGGGAAAGAGAGAAAAAGGAAGAATAGAAGAGACAGTACAAATCCAAAAGGACAACTGAAGAGAAATACCTGAGTGGGACAAACAAACAGGGAGGGGGGTCGAGGCGACACCGAACAAGGCGAACCGCTTGAAGGGAGGGAACTCCACCAAACCAGGACAAGGAACTTGGAGGAAAGAAGCAACGACACAGAGTAAGGGAGGAGTATGTCAGGAACCTGCATACGGGTAAATAAAAGAACCAAAGGAATATTAAACACAGTACTTTATAACATGAAAGAACAAACCAGAGGAACAGCATTACAGCAGAACATAGGAAGATAGAACACAGAATAGTACAACATCATAAAAGATTGTAAATCCAGCAGGAGAAAGAACAATCAATCAGCCTGTAGGGGGAGAGGAAGTGTCTCCATGTCGCCGTTGGAGTGTATCTGGATAAAGTTCTTGAGTTCATCAGTGTCTTGAAAGGTCCACGTTTGGTTTTGATGTGTAACCTTGTAAATGCAGGGGTGGAACAAGCCATAACGGGCACCAAGAGAGCATAATGGAGCACGGAGACCAAGAAATTCTTGGAAACATCATTGGAAACATCCTGGGCAAGGAACACCCTCTGACCTAACCAGGAAACATTACGTTTGGCTCGAGCTGCAGATAGAACAGTAAGGAGATCAGTGAACTTCAGAAACAGAATAATGACTCCTCGAGGTTTAGAAGACATAGAAGACCTGGGACCAAGTCTGTGGGCCCTCTGAATCGATAGGGAAGTGGAAGAAGGCATATCCAAAAGCTTTGGGAGAAAGGAGGTGAATAACTAAACAGGATTATCACCTTCCAATGTCTCCAGTAGACCATAAATACGAAGATTGTTTCATCTGTTCCTGTTTTCCAAGTCCTAAGTATGCTGCTGCAAGGCCAATACTGATTTTTCTAATGAGGAGATGCGTTGAGCCTGTGACGGAATCTCTAGAACCTGCTGCTCTACAGAAGATATTCTACTATCCATCGATGCCCACTTCTCCTTTAATAGCTGCATGTCATTATTGGTACCCTCCACAAATGGGCGTAAGGCTCTAATCTCTTCTAAAATGAGTTCCATGGAGATAGGAGATGAAGGCTTATCTGGAGACGGAGGATCATGCTTGAGACGTCTTGAAGAAGAGACTGGAGTTGACGCTTTAGAGGACATTGTCTGAGCAGAAGAAGAGCGGTTTGGAGCAGCGCCAGCCATTGATGGTATATCAGTAGACGTTGTAGAGGACAAGGACTTAGAGCCTCGTGAAGGATTTGATGAGATGAAAACAAATTTAGGTTGGCGCAGTCTGCCCATAAGACGTTGGAACGAGTACCAGGAAGGACAAGAGAACCAATTTTCAGAGAAATGGCACAGGCAGCAATGTAGAGAGATGTGAGAAGAGATAATAAACTGTCAGTACACTAGTTCCAGGGAGAGAGGCATTTGTTATACAAAAATGGCACAAAGGAAAAAAATCTAATCACATTTGAGAGGTAGTGAGCTACAGCACTGAAGCCAGCATGAGTAAGAGACTGCAGGCACAGGACAGCATAACTAGAGGCAAAGGCAGGTATCCATGTAGGGAAAGCAAAAACATTCAACCTCGCAGACCATTGCAGGTAGAATTCAAAAATAGCGCAGGAATTCTCTTGACAGCTCCACCAGTACACAATATAAAATGGCGGCCAGGGTCAGTATGAGTGAAAAACTGCAGGCACAGCACAGCAGAACTGAAGGTCAAAGGTCGGTATCCATGTAGGAAAAGCAAAAATATTCAATCTCGCTGACCATGGTATGCAAGATGCAAAAATAACAGATGATTTCTCCTGACACGTTATCACCTCAGAAAACCAAATGGCGGCCGGAGTTAATTGAGCAGAAAAAGTGAAAAGAGCTCACTGTAAGTAAAGACATGAGGCCAAGAGAAACAGGTACTTCTGCCATGCTTCAAAAAAGAGCATTATTGGACCCAAGTCGAATATGCCATGTAGCCGGCAGAGAAGCGCTGACAGGCTGTTTTGTTTGCAATTACCGCCATAAGTGCGCTGGGGATGCTCAGACGTGGGTCCCAGGCACTCCACACCACTGGAGTCAAGCTAGCCGGGCTGATGAGAGGTGTTACCTCGAAACCAGTCCGGTCCTCGGATGCTTGATTCCGTTCTGGGAAGGACATGGCTTTTGTAGTTCGGACTGGACTGTTCCCATGGGGCACAGGGTCAGAGCTGATTTGCATATCGCCATTGTCTAACCCAGGGTGGTGTGGAGTGCAAAAAAACGATGGATTTGCGCCCAGATCTTTGGACTGGGGTGAATGTGTGACATTGATCCACATTCTGTCGATCACCTGTTTTGTTTGCAATTACCGCCATAAGTGCGCTGGGGATGCTCAGACGTGGGTCCCAGGCACTCCACACCACTGGAGTCAAGCTAGCCGGGCTGATGAGAGGTGTTACCTCGAAACCGGTCCGGTCCTCGGATGCTTGATTCCGTTCTGGGAAGGACATGGCTTTTGTAGTTCGGACTGGACTGTTCCCATGGGGCACAGGGTCAGAGCTGATTTGCATATCGCCATTGTCTAACCCAGGGTGGTGTGGAGTGCAAAAAAACGATGGATTTGGGCCCAGATCTTTGGACTGGGGTGAATGTGTGACATTGATCCACATTCTGTCCATCACCTGTTTTGTTTGCAATTACCGCCATAAGTGCGCTGGGGATGCTCAGACGTGGGTCCCAGGCACTCCAACCCACTGGAGTCAGGCTAGCCGGGCTGATGAGAGGTGTTACCTCGAAACCGGTCCGGTCCTCGGATGCTTGATTCCGTTCTGGGAAGGACATGGCTTTTGTAGTTCGGACTGGACTGTTCCCATGGGGCACAGGGTCAGAGCTGATTTGCATATCGCCATTGTCTAACCCAGGGTGGTGTGGATTGCAAAAAAACGATGGATTTGGGCCCAGATCTTTGGACTGGGGTGAATGTGTGACATTGATCCATATTCTGTCCATCACCTGTTTTGTTTGCAATTACCGCCATAAGTGCGCTGGGGATGCTCAGACGTGGGTCCCAGGCACTCCAACCCACTGGAGTCAAGCTAGCCGGGCTGATGAGAGGTGTTACCTCGAAACCGGTCCGGTCCTCGGATGCTTGATTCCGTTCTGGGAAGGACATGGCTTTTGTAGTTCGGACTGGACTGTTCCCATGGGGCACAGGTCAGAGCTGATTTGCATATCGCCATTGTCTAACCCAGGGTGGTGTGGAGTGCAAAAAAAACGATGGATTTGGGCCCAGATCTTTGGACTGGGGTGAATGTGTGACATTGATCCACATTCTGTCCATCACCTGTTTTGTTTGCAATTACCGCCATAAGTGCGCTGGGGATGCTCAGACGTGGGTCCCAGGCACTCCACACCACTGGAGTCAAGCTAGCTGGGCTGATGAGAGGTGTTACCTCGAAATCGGTCCGGTCCTCGGATGCTTGATTCCGTTCTGGGAAGGACATGGCTTTTGTAGTTCGGACTGGACTGTTCCCATGGGGCACAGGGTCAGAGCTGATTTGCATATCGCCATTGTCTAACCCAGGGTGGTGTGGAGTGCAAAAAAAGATGGATTTGGGCCCAGATCTTTGGACTGGGGTGAATGTGTGACATTGATCCACATTCTTTCCATCACCTGTTTTGTTTGCAATTACCGCCATAAGTGCGCTGGGGATGCTCAGACGTGGGTACCAGGCACTCCACACCACTGGAGTCAAGCTAGCCGGGCTGATGAGGTGTTACCTCGAAACCGGTCCGGTCCTCGGATGCTTGATTCCGTTCTGGGAAGGACATGGCTTTTGTAGTTCAGACAGGACTGTTCCCATGGGGCACAGGGTCAGAGCTGATTTGCATATCGCCATTGTCTAACCCAGGGTGGTGTGGAGTGCAAAAAAACGATGGATTTGGGCCCAGATCTTTGGACTGGGGTGAATGTGTGACATTGATCCACATTCTGTCCATCACCTGTTTTGTTTGCAATTACCGCCATAAGTGCGCTGGGGATGCTCAGACGTGGGTCCCAGGCACTCCACACCACTGGAGTCAAGCTAGCCGGGCTGATGAGAGGTGTTACCTCGAAACCGGTCCGGTCCTCGGATGCTTGATTCCGTTCTGGGAAGGACATGGCTTTTGTAGTTCGGACTGGACTGTTCCCATGGGGCACAGGGTCAGAGCTAATTTGCCTATCGCCATTGTCTAACCCAGGGTGGTGTGGAGTGCAAAAAAACGATGGATTTGGGCCCAGATCTTTGGACTGGGGTGAATGTGTGACATTGATCCACATTCTGTCCATCACCTGTTTTGTTTGCAATTACCGCCATAAGTGCGCTGGGGATGCTCAAACGTGGGTCCCAGGCACTCCACACCACTGGAGTCAAGCTAGCCGGGCTGATGAGAGGTGTTACCTAGAAACCGGTCTGGTCCTCGGATGCTTGATTCCGTTCTGGGAAGGACATGGCTTTTGTAGTTCGGACTGGACTGTTCCCATGGGGCACAGGGTCAGAGCTGATTTGCATATCGCCATTGTCTAACCCAGGGTGGTGTGGAGTGCAAAAAAACGATGGATTTGGGCCCAGATCTTTGGACTGGGGTGAATGTGTGACATTGATCCACATTCTGTCCATCACCTGTTTTGTTTGCAGTTACCGCCATAAGTGCGCTGGGGATGCTCAGACGTGGGTCCCAGGCACTCCACACCACTGGAGCCAAGCTAGCCGGGCTGATGAGAGGTGTTACCTCGAAACCGGTCCGGTCCTCGGATGCTTGATTCCGTTCTGGGAAGGACATGGCTTTTGTAGTTCGGACTGGACTGTTCCCATGGGGCACAGGGTCAGAGCTGATTTGCATATCGCCATTGTCTAACCCAGGGTGGTGTGAAGTGCAAATAAACGATGGATTTGGGCCCAGATCTTTGGACTGGGGTGAATGTGTGACATTGATCCACATTCTGTCCATCACCTGTTTTGTTTGCAATTACCGCCATAAGTCCGCTGGGGATGCTCAGACGTGGGTCCCAGGCACTCCACACCACTGGAGTCAAGCTAGCCGGGCTGATGAGAGGTGTTACCTCGAAACCGGTCCGGTCCTCGGATGCTTGATTCCGTTCTGGGAAGGACATGGCTTTTGTAGTTCGGACTGGACTGTTCCCATGGGGCACAGGGTCAGAGCTGATTTGCATATCGCCATTGTCTAACCCAGGGTGGTGTGGAGTGCAAAAAAACAATGGAATTGGGCCCAGATCTTTGGACTGGGGTGAATGTGTGACATTGATCCACATTCTGTCCATCACCTGTTTTGTTTGCAATTACCGCCATAAGTGCGCTGGGGATGCTCAGACGTGGGTCCCAGGCACTCCACACCACTGGAGTCAAGCTAGCCGGGCTGATGAGAGGTGTTACCTCGAAACCGGTCCGGTCCTCGGATGCTTGATTCCGTTCTGGGAAGGACATGGCTTTTGTAGTTCGGACTGGACTGTTCCCATGAGGCACAGGGTCAGAGCTGATTTGCATATCGCCATTGTCTAACCCAGGGTGGTGTGGAGTGCAAAAAAATGATGGATTTGGGCCCAGATCTTTGGACTGGGGTGAATGTGTGACATTGATCCACATTCTGTCCATCACCTGTTTTGTTTGCAATTACCGCCATAAGTGCGCTGGGGATGCTCAGACGTGGGTCCCAGGCACTCCACACCACTGGAGTCAAGCTAGCCGGGCTGATGAGAGGTGTTACCTCGAAACCGGTCCGGTCCTCGGATGCTTGATTCCGTTCTGGGAAGGACATGGCTTTTGTAGTTCGGACTGGACTGTTCCCATGAGGCACAGGGTCAGAGCTGATTTGCATATCGCCATTGTCTAACCCAGGGTGGTGTGGAGTGCAAAAAAACGATGGATTTGGGCCCAGATCTTTGGACTGGGGTGAATGTGTGACATTGATCCACATTCTGTCCATCACCTGTTTTGTTTGCAATTACCGCCATAAGTGCGCTGGGGATGCTCAGACGTGGGTCCCAGGCACTCCACGCCATTGGAGTCAAGCTAGCCGGGCTGATGAGAGGTGTTACCTCGAAACCGGTCCGGTCCTCGGATGCTTGATTCCGTTCTGGGAAGGACATGGCTTTTGTAGTTCGGACTGGACTGTTCCCATGGGGCACAGGGTCAGAGCTGATTTGCATATCGCCATTGTCTAACCCAGGGTGGTGTGGAGTGCAAAAAAACGATGGATTTGGGCCCAGATCTTTGGACTGGGGTGAATGTGTGACATTGATCCACATTCTGTCCATCACCTGTTTTGTTTGCAATTACCGCCATAAGTGCGCTGGGGATGCTCAGACGTGGGTCCCAGGCACTCCACACCACTGGAGTCAAGCTAGCCGGGCTGATGAGAGGTGTTACCTCGAAACCGGTCCGGTCCTCGGATGCTTGATTCCGTTCTGGGAAGGACATGGCTTTTGTAGTTCGGACTGGACTGTTCCCATGGGGCACAGGGTCAGAGCTGATTTGCATATCGCCATTGTCTAACCCAGGGTGGTGTGGAGTGCAAAAAAATGATGGATTTGGGCCCAGATCTTTGGACTAGGGTGAATGTGTGACATTGATCCACATTCTGTCCATCACCTGTTTTGTTTGCAATTACCGCCATAAGTGTGCTGGGGATGCTCAGACGTGGGTCCCAGGCACTCCACACCACTGGAGTCAAGCTAGCCGGGCTGATGAGAGGTGTTACCTCGAAACCGGTCCGGTCCTCAGATGCTTGATTCCGTTCTGGGAAGGACATAGCTTTTGTAGTTCGGACTGGACTGTTCCCATGGGGCACAGGGTCAGAGCTGATTTGCATATCGCCATTGTCTAACCCAGGGTGGTGTGGAGTGCAAAAAAACGATGGATTTGGGCCCAGATCTTTGGACTGGGGTGAATGTGTGACATTGATCCACATTCTGTCCATCACCTGTTTTGTTTGCAATTACCGCCATAAGTGCGCTGGGTATGCTCAGACGTGGGTCCCAGGCACTCCACATTACTGGAGTCAAGCTAGCCGGGCTGATGAGAGGTGTTACCTCGAAACCGGTCCGGTCCTCGGATGCTTGATTCCGTTCTGGGAAGGACTTGGCTTTTGTAGTTCGGACTGGACTGTTCCCATGGGGCACAGGGTCAGAGCTGATTTGCATATCGCCATTGTCTAACTCAGGGTGGTGTGGAGTGCAAAAAAACGATGGATTTGGGCCCAGATCTTTGGACTGGGGTGAATGTGTGACATTGATCCACATTCTGTCCATCACCTGTTTTGTTTGCAATTACCGCCATAAGTGCGCTGGGGATGCTCAGACGTGGGTCCCAGGCACTCCACACCACTGGAGTCAAGCTAGCCGGGCTGATGAGAGGTGTTACCTCGAAACCGGTCCGGTCCTCGGATGCTTGATTCCGTTCTGGGAAGGACATGGCTTTTGTAGTTCGGACTGGACTGTTCCCATGGGGCACAGGGTCAGAGCTGATTTGCATATCGCCATTGTCTAACCCAGGGTGGTGTGGAGTGCAAGAAAACAATGGATTTGGGCCCAGATCTTTGGACTGGGGTGAATGTGTGACATTGATCCACATTCTGTCCATCACCTGCTTTGTTTGCAATTACCGCCATAAGTGCGCTGGGGATGCTCAGACGTGGGTCCCAGGCACTCCACACCACTGGAGTCAAGCTAGCCGGGCTGATGAGAGGTGTTACCTCGAAACCGGTCCGGTCCTGGGATGCTTGATTCCGTTCTGGGAAGGACATGGCTTTTGTAGTTCGGACTGGACTGTTCCCATGAGGCACAGGGTCAGAGCTGATTTGCATATCGCCATTGTCTAACCCAGGGTGGTGTGGAGTGCAAAAAAACGATGGATTTGGGCCCAGATCTTTGGACTGGGGTGAATGTGTGACATTGATCCACATTCTGTCCATCACCTGTTTTGTTTGCAATTACCGCCATAAGTGCGCTGGGGATGCTCAGACGTGGGTCCCAGGCACTCCACACCACTGGAGTCAAGCTAGCCGGGCTGATGAGAGGTGTTACCTCGAAACCGGTCCGGTCCTCGGATGCTTGATTCCGTTCTGGGAAGGACATGGCTTTTGTAGTTCGGACTGGACTGTTCCCATGGGGCACAGGGTCAGAGCTGATTTGCATATCGCCATTGTCTAACCCAGGGTGGTGTGGAGTGCAAAAAAACGATGGATTTGGGCCCAGATCTTTGGACTGGGGTGAATGTGTGACATTGATCCACATTCTGTCCATCACCTGTTTTGTTTGCAATTACCGCCATAAGTGCGCTGGGGATGCTCAGACGTGGGTCCCAGGCACTCCACACCCCTGGAGTCAAGCTAGCCGGGCTGATGAGAGGTGTTACCTCGAAACCGGTCCGGTCCTCGGATGCTTGATTCCGTTCTGGGAAGGACATGGCTTTTGTAGTTCGGACTGGACTGTTCCCATGGGGCACAGGGTCAGAGCTGATTTGCATATCGCCATTGTCTAACCCAGGGTGGTGTGGAGTGCAAAAAAACGATGGATTTGGGCCCAGATCTTTGGACTGGGGTGAATGTGTGACATTGATCCACATTCTGTCCATCACCTGTTTTGTTTGCAATTACCGCCATAAGTGCGCTGGGGATGCTCAGACGTGGGTCCCAGGCACTCCACACCACTGGAGTCAAGCTAGCCGGGCTGATGAGAGGTGTTACCTCGAAACCGGTCCGGTCCTCGGATGCTTGATTCCGTTCTGGGAAGGACATGGCTTTTGTAGTTCGGACTGGACTGTTCCCATGGGGCACAGGGTCAGAGCTGATTTGCATATCGCCATTGTCTAACCCAGGGTGGTGTGGAGTGCAAGAAAACGATGGATTTGGGCCCAGATCTTTGGACTGGGGTGAATGTGTGACATTGATCCACATTCTGTCCATCACCTGTTTTGTTTGCAATGCTTCAAAAAAGAGCATTATTGGACCCAAGTCGAATATGCCATGTAGCCGGCAGAGAAGCGCTGACAGGCTCTGAGGAGCCGCGGCTCGTGAAAAAGTCACGGCGGGACCCAAAATGACGCCCGGAGATAACGCGAATGTCGCGTTAGGAATATCTCAGCCTGGACGTAGCCAAAGGTGCTGCAAAAGAACATTCAGGGTCCTTGGAGGTTCCGGCGTGCAGGCAGGCCAGTTACGAGTGGCACAGACTTCGTTTCGCGCAGTTAGGGAAAGTAAAGAATCCCAGCGCGGCGGAGCTCCACAGTCAAGCGGCCATCCCGAGTGGCGCCGAAGCCACGCCAGCAAGATTAATCTTTAAAAACCCAAGACGGGCACACACTACACCACTGTTACGTGAGCTCCATTGGCTCCCAATTAGGCAGAGAATCACGTTCAAGGGCCTCTGTACCACACATAAAGCTCTGTACGGACAAGCCCCGAGATACATCAAGGAGCGCTTAGTCCCCTACGCTCCCAGCTGGACTCTCCGATCAGCAGATGCCACCCTCCTGGTCTGCCCCCGTTTTAAACTATCCGCTATGGGAGGGCGAGCTTTCTCAAATGCAATTCCTGTGGCCTGGAACAACTTGCCAGTGAACTTGCGCAAGGAACCGAACCTCCTACCCTTCAGGAAGAAGCTTAAAACCGTGGTCTTCCTGGAGGCTTGGGGCCCGTCCTAGCAGCTCCCTGCCCCTTCATTGAACCTTTGTGTACCCTCTGACAAGCGCTTAGAGACCCCTGGGTGATAAGGGGCTTTACAAATCTAAATAAATAAAAATAAATAAATAAGAGATCAGGTAGGGGTGGTGAACAGGAGAGCGGTGGATAAAAGATTGGTAAAAAAAGAAGTGTTATGAAGCGGCCAATGACAGCACATACATTCTAGCCGAGGATCAGCACTGGAAACGCTTACTGTATGAATGCCCCCTCATAAAGCTAAAACATAGGTAACCGTATACAACACCTAAAATGGAAAAGTGTTGCTTAAGCATGCCATCTTTGTACCCAAACATTACTAGACTCACCAGTCTGTTGGGGGTGGGAAATTGCATTCACAGTTCAGTTGTTTAAATAGGGGTTGCTATGCGGACGCAGTGCTTATCGTTTGGACATGCTATTTTTTTCTATTTAATGCAGTTTTATATAGGGCGAACTTTATCCAAAGGTGTCAGAGCGCTTTACAAATGATTCAGGTAAGTTGCATAATGTACACAAAATACACTAAGCACGGTAACAATTTACAGATATAGTTACAAAGGTATACAAGAAAGACTGAGCACGCTAACAAGTTACATATATGCTGTTCCAACTCTAACTATTTGCATATTTATATTGCAAAAAATAAAAGATGGCAGTATTAGGTTAAAAGCAGGAGTAAATACATATTTGCAAAGTTGATATCATGGGAGTGCTAGATGACCGTAAGGGTCAAGAAATGGGTTGAATTATTCCAGGAAGTGCCTTTCGAGGAGAAGAGTTTTAAGATCAGTTTTGAAGGTCCGGAAAGAGGTGGTGGTTCGGAGGGATGGAGAAAGTGAGTTCCAGATTTTGATCGCATTACCAAAGAAGGATTGAGTCATAAATCTTTCCCCTTTGAAGCTGATGAAGCTCCCACTCGTGAGTAGACACTGTTGTCCTGCTGAGAGTGTCTGGATGATTGCGCGAAATGCTTTGAGTGCAAGGAAGATGGCTCTCAGCTCTAACAGATTGATGTGCCAACATCTTTGCTGAGGGCTCAATTTGCCGCTGATTGTCAGCCCCTGAAGATGAGCTCCCCAGCCTTCGAGGGATGTGTCCGTGGTTATCGTAAAGCTTGGCGCACCCTAAAGGAACGTGCAGCCCTGTTGAAGATTCCTTCTTTTTATCTACCAGAAAAGGGAACACCGAATGCAAGGGGTAATCTTGATGAGATCCTCGAAGGAGCCGGAGACCTGCAGCTATTGTAAGCTGAGTTCCTCCTGAAGAGGCCTCATTCTGAGATGGCAATTCGGTATCAATGGAATGCAAGACGATACCATCCCCAGAAAGGATTTTAACCGTCCGACTGAAACTGACTTTTTTGAAAGTAGATCTTGAGCCATGTTCTGTATCTTGTCTTGTCTCTCGTCCGAGATGAAGGCTTGGAGCAGCTGGGTGTCTAAGGTTGCTCCCAGGAAAGCCCGTCTTTGGGATGGTACCAACTGGGATTTGCTGATGTTGATGGAGAGACCCAGAGACTGAAAGAGGGTTAGACACTGCTGTACATAATTGTCTGCGTCCTCGTAAAAACTGGCCTTGATAAGGGAGTCGTCTAAATATGGGAATATTTGTCTCCCCTCCAGCCGGAGGTGCGCCGCCACCGGGGCCAAAACCTTGGTAAACACCCTGGGTGCCGAGCGCAGCCCAAAGGGAAGAACTCTGAATTGATAATCGCTGCCAGCCACTCTGAATCGCAGGAACTTTCTGTGGGGAGGTAAGATGGGGATGTGGAAATACGCGTCTTGGAGATCCAAGGTGGCCATGTAGTCTCCAGCTGCTTGAAGATGCAGTATTTCTTGTAGAAACAACATTCTGAACGTTAATTTCTTTAGATATTTCTTTAGGGCACGGAGATCCAGAATCAAACGCCATTCTCCGGATTTCTTCTTTACCAGAAAAAATCTGGAGTAGAATCCTGTTCCCCTCAGAGTTTGAGGAACCCTCTCGATTGCTCCTTTTTTCAACATCAAATTGATCTGGACAAAGACCTCTCTAAGATGAGCTGGAGGTGGACCTTTCGGGGGAGCGTTTGGAGGAAACTGTTTGAATTCTAGGGCATGGCCGTTGGCCACAATGTTCAGGACCCACCAGTCCGATGTTATCGATGACCATTTTGAGTAAAATTTTGATATTTGTCCTCCAATTTTTACTTGAGAGTGGGGCAGTAGCGGTGGCAGGTGATAAGTCTTATTGACGTTTGCCCTTTCCGCGGTAGGCCGGTTTTCCCCTGTTCTGGGAATAATTATTTCTTCGTTGGCCGTAGGACTGATAGCGCTGGGTTTGGTAGCGCTGATTTCCCTGCCTGTAGGAAGATTGTTGTGTATATCCACCTCTGTTGGAGGACGATCCACGTCCTCTCGCTCCTCGAAAGGACGGTTTACGAAATTGCAGGGTGCCCAAGGATTTTGCTGTTTCTGTATCCTTTTTTATAGTCTGCAAGGCTTCCTCCACTTGTGGGCCAAACAGAAACTCTCCGTCATACTGCATATCTAATACCCTTGTTTTTACTTCTTGACGGAAGGAAGTGGATCGTAGCCACCCCTGTCTACGCAAGACAGCAGCACCAGCCAATTGCCTGAACCCAGCTGATGCAACATCGACCGTCGAGTCGATCATCTCAGCCGAGATTCTTTCCCCTTCCTGCAGGATTTTTAGCGCCTCAGATTTAGAAGGCTCAGGAAGTAGATTTATATATGGGGAAATATCCGACCACATCTGCCGGTCATATCTGCCCAGGATGGCCAATGAGTTAGCAGCCCGGACCGTGGTAGCTGCCATCGTTGACACACGTTTACCAATGGCATCCAAGCGCCTGCCATCTCTATCCGGTGAGGCTGCAATTGGAGATAAAGTGTTCCTAGATCTCTTTTGGGCCGCTTGAACAATGACTGAATCCAGTTTTGGTTGTCCTATAAGGCAAGCAGTAGATTTTGCAGGTGCCTTATGTGAGAAGGTGGCCTGATATGCAGTGCTCACTATTCTAGTGATCACTATGTATCAGTCCAACAACCCTTATTGATGATTGGTTGTAAGTCAACCTTATAGACCAGCTATCCTAGTAGCGTGGATACGAGCAGTCTAAGGCTAAAGACTCGAGAGGGCGTGTTAAGCCAGCTGTTATACCACACATATACCCCTTGAATACCAAGTGAAAGGACACCACACAAGTGTTATGAAAATAAACAATGTATTTATTAAAATCACAACAGCCCTGTACTCTTTATGAGGACAGGGTACTAAGCACGAAAAAAAACTCTTACGAAAATACTTAAGTTAGCACAGTATATACAAATGCCCGAGGGGCACGGAAAACCATATACTCTGGAAGTGGAATGCGAAATTACTAGCAGGTAAGTACAGTAGTAATAGGCTTTGGAATCGCTAGATCTTGACTATAGAATCTTCAGATTACTTCTAGGAGACCCAGGGGACTCGGGTGCAGAATGTGCACTCTCACGCGGGATGTGGGACAAAGTCTATGGTAGCTAGATTTCACAGAGTTAGTGTTCTCGGGCGAACCCGACCTGGTAGGAGGAAAACGAAAGTGGATTCTGACCCTTGGATAGTGAGGCTATGCTGGGGCACCGAAATGCCGAAGTTACCTAGCCCAGGGGCTGCAGCTGCATAGGTCTCAAAAGACGTCGGGAATCCTCGTTGACGGACCAGGAGCCTGGAAGAAAGATGCTGGCAGGCGACCAGTGAAGAGAGTTCGAAGTGATCCAAGCCTGGATCTTGAAGATGGATGACACCTGAAAGCAGAGGGGACCAAGTTCGAGACTACTAGCCAGTAGTCAGGTGGCACCAGGAGGGCACCGGATGGTAGTCACCTCGACTAGGTGAGTGGGTGACGCTGTGCTCTGCAGATCTCACGGACCAGGAGGCGTTGTCGGCGACCAGGATGGAGGAGCGAGCTGTCCCACGATGGATGAAGCTGTCGGCGTCGCTGGACCCAGGATTGGGCAACAAAGCCTTGGCAAATTCAAGCCCACGCGGTGGACCTAAAATGGCGTCTGGAGTGGACCAGGAGGGTCCGGGGTGCTTCTCTTTTGGAAGGAAGCAAGGGCCAATCTGGAGCAACCAGACCAGCAGCAGTGATGTCGTCGGGCGTCGTGAAGAAGGCCACAAGCCAGCCGGCTAGTAGCCAAACAACGCGGTGAGCAGGCAAAAGCAGAAGGGCCCCACGCAGATCGTGGAGATGCTGGAGGGCTGATCTTCGGTGCTGGAGCTGCTCAGGGTTGGGGCTTCTCGGACCCCAAAGCACTCACCAGAGGGACACTCAGCGGGCTTGTTGTGAAGAAGTCGTGCAGTCTTGGCGATCGTCGGTCCCTCGAGGTCTCGTCGCACTCACGGTTCTCAGCTTGGCTGTAGAGGTGAGTAGAGGTCAGAGGTGCCAGGGAAGCCGGGTCTCGTCGAGCTGTGTCGTCGGATTCCTGAGGAAGGACTTGCAGCAGACCGCAGTGTTCTTGATGGTGCCTGCGGATGCAGGGTGACTACTCCTTAGCCACAAGGGAGAATCTTGAAGAAGAAATCTTGATGTCCTTTCGCAGAAAGTCGTGTCTTGATTCCAAAGATGATCTAATTTGAACAGGGGGCCCGCTCCTATCTTTATACTAAGAAAAGGGGCTGACCCGGTGACTAGGTCCTGCCTATGGGTGGGACTAGGAGGGGGGTGGTTACACCCCTCTCCCATGCCGGACTTCCCCCAGGCCAGGGGCTGGTGTGCCCCTGGAACTGGTTCTGACCGGCCTATGCGTAGTGAGCACCGGGGTGCCACTCAGCAGTCACCTTCCTGTAAAGCCCTGCCTACCCAGGATACACAAAACCCTGTCTGGGTTGGTGCTAGCACCGCCCCTGACAGGAAACCCTTTGTCTAGGCTCTCCTCGCTGGAAGGACTCCCAGCAGCAGGAGGTCAGACTCGTGTCTGTGGTGGCAGCATCCATTTTGTGGAGCTGAGGCTTTGCTTAACTTTAACCGGGGTTCACAGTTACATACATGTCGTGTCCCTCTAGAAGGGTGGAATGCTAACCCCGTCGCCAGAATTGGCGAGGGGTTAGTATTCCAATTCGTATGACACCTTACTCGACATGTTTTGATAAAGCAATACCAAAGATAGCATTTAACCGCGAGGATTATAATGCACTTAAGAGTATATGGTATGCGTTACCATGGAACAGCTATTAGGACTTGGTTCCGCAAGCTGCAGACAGGCTCAGCTCATGCCAGAGCACCATCTCACACGATTCCAAGCACTCTGCCTTCAGGATTGTTAAGGCCTGCCATAGGAGTGACTGATAGGAATCTGTGTGTCCATTTTTAGGGTTAGATATAGGTATACTATATCTACAGCAAAGGGTGATTACACGACTTTGCCCCAGCTGTCATGCAGCCAGTTGTGTCAAATTTAGGAGGCCAGCCAGGGGTGGCATAATACATGCTTCAGCCCCTGGTAGGCCCTGGGTACACCTATGCCCTGAGTTACAGGGTCTGATAAGGTGGCCCAGTACCAATTGGAAATGCACCTAGGGTGCATGGAATCCATTTTACAGAGAGAGCAGTAGGCCTGGGGTCCTGATTGGCAGGGTCCCAGGTCGACTATGTCAAAAACCAGCTAAAACACAGGGCAAAAAGTTGGGGCAACCATAGTCAGGAGGTACCTTCCTACACAACCCCCCCCCCCCCCCCCCCAAACGAAAGGAGATAAGGCTATCCTTGTCCAGGTAAGCCTCTATTACCTAAGTGGCCATATAAGGAAGGACCAGCTCTGGCTTGGTTTCCCCCTGTGTCATGGTCCACTAAGCAACCCCTCACCCTAAGGGTATCTGAGGGTCTCCACCATAGGGAATCTCTGTCTCTGGTGTGTCTTGGGAAAGTAAAAGGCTGATGCTGGGATGGAGTACTGAAGTGAGGCTCCTCTACCTTTGGGCTCAACTTCCTCCAATCACCATCCATCATGTGTGCCTTTCTTTCTTTAGCTGAGATGCACTGAGCTCTCAGGGTCAGCCTCTGGCTACCTAAAGCTGGAGGCTGAGTCCCTCTGTTTGGCTTACTGGAGGGACAGGTCAGGTCTGGGGTTTTTAGGCCCCATGTTTGGCTGTGCCCAACAGTGTCCAGCTGTGGGAGGTCCCTAACTACTTTTAAGGGGGATCCCTCAGGAGTCTGATTTATTTTCACTTGGCTAGGTTTACCAGCTTCAGTGATCCTAATCTGCTGATTAAGGAGTTCTTTTGGACAGGGGGCCCTTTGGGGTCCACCACTGGCCTCCCTGACCTCCACAGCCCTGGGCTGACTGAGGCAGGGTAGAGAGGGGCAGGTTACCTGCTCCAGACTGGGTCCCACCTTGGAAGGGTCCACTGACATCAGGGGCTCTGCCAGGCTAGGCCTGACTACCTCTGGGGCAGTTCCTTCACAAGGGGTCAGATCAGTTCCCTGAGGAGGCTGATCCTTTCCTAGAGTCTGGTGGGAGGGAGATTTCTCTTCCTCCTCAATGCTCTCTGTCTGAGTGGAGTGATCCATTGTTTCAGGCTTCACAACACTATCTGTTTGAGTGGAGGCTGAGACCATTACAGCCTTGCCAACCTTTTCAGGAGGGCACTCAGTTTGTGTTTGGGCTGTGACTGTCACAGCCCTCCTATCCTGTTCAGGAAAGTCTGTCTGAGCCTGGGCAGTGGCTACCACTGCTCTTCCAACCTTTTCAGGGAGGAATGGTGCTTGGACTGGGGCTGTAGTTATTACTGCCCCACTAAACTTTCTGGGTAGGCCTATCATTCTGGAGTGAGTTTCTTGCTCCACCTCAGCCCATGCTGAGATTTCCAGGTCATTCCCCAGTAAGCAATCTACAGGTAGGGTGTCTGTCACTGCCATTCTCATGGGCCCTGTGACATTACCCCAGCTGAGCTCAATTACTGCCATGGGATGCCTTCTTTTCACTCCATGAACGTCTGTCACCTGGTAAGTGAAACCAGGAGTCAGTTGAGCAGAGGGGACCAGATGGTCAATCACCATGGTGATGCTGGCCCCTGTGTCTCTGTATGCCTCAACTTTCTGACCATTGATAAGGGGCTCCTGTCTATACTTTCCCAAAATGTGGGAACCAGTAGTGAAGTTGGCAAACCCCAAGCCAGTCTCACAGACAAGAGTTGTTTCAGCGGTCCTGGCTAGGCCATAGTCCACCTGGTTTCCCAAAGTAATTCCCACCACATTCTTGGGGGCACTCCCACCACCTGGGGGATTACCACTAGTGGTAACAGGAGGTCTGGGAGTATTACCTGGGGGTATGTTTTCCTTATTGCTATTTTTAGGGCAACTGATATCACTTTTGTAATGGCCCACCTGTTTACAGGTATGGCAATAAGGTTTCTTTTGGGTTTTGGGAGAAGTAGGGGACCCACCCTTGTCAGAGGATTTTTGGGGCCCTGTGGTTTGATCAGCAGATTTATTCCCACCCTTCTCTTGAGGCTTGGTTGATTCCTTCTTTTGGTCACCACCCTGGTTCTTAGGCCTGACCCTGGTTCTGACCCATTTGTCTGCCCTCTTACCCAATTCCTGTGGAGAGGTCAGATCAGAGTCTACCAGGTGCTGGTGTAATAACTGGTTCTGACAATTACTTAAGATTTGCTCCCTCATAATTAGATTGTACAATCCTTTAAAATCAGTAACCTTACTACCCAGTAGCCAGCCTTCAAAAGCCTTAGTGGCACAATCAACAAAGTCAGTCCAATCCTGAGACTGAGTTTTCTGGGTGTCTCTGAACAGCATCCTGTACTGCTCAGTGGTTAAACCAAACCCATCAACCAGTGTATTCTTCAGGACTTGGTAATTGTTAGCATCCTCCACTCTAGTAGTGAGGAGCTTATCTCTACCTTTACCTTCAAAGGAGAGCCACAAGATAGCTGCCCACTGACTCTGGGGAACACCCTGCACAGTGCAGGCCCTCTCCAAAGCAGTAATCCATTTGTGGATGTCATCCCCTTGTTTAAAGGGGGGCACTATCTTATTCAGGTGCTTTGTATCAAAACTCCTTTCCCTATTGCTAGGTACAATGCTGCCACCAGTGGGTTTTGGCCCACTCAATTCTTGCTCTCTAGCAAAGGCAAGTCTTTCTTTGGGCAGGGCAAGTTCTTCTCTTTCAATCCTCAGATTGACTTCCCTTTCCTTGGCTTCATAGATTCTCCTCTGAGGGGAGGTCATCCTCCTCAGAGCAGAGGCCTGAGAGCCATCGGTTTGAATGGATCTGTTAGAGCCTCTTGATAGCGACCTAACTCGTCCATTCACAATGTTAAGTTGGCCTGAGAGGGGTCCCAGGGATCTCCTAGTACCATTCTCATGCCTGCTTAAGTTGTCCCTAGTTAGCTGACTAACTACTTCTGGACCTTTGTCTGCCTCATCCCCAGATGTCTCCTGATCATCATCCTCCTCACCTGAGAGATGGATGAGATCTGGGTCACCCCTGGTTCCTTCTAGGGCAGGCATGTCCCCTTCTGGATGAGAAGAGCTAAGAAGTTTCTCAGCCTTTCTAGCATCATAAGTCTCTAAGAGACCAATCAGAAATGGGATTGTGGGGTTAGACCCCTGTTTTAGCTTCCTGGAGGTACACACTTGTCTCATCTCCTGGAAGCTAAGGGCTGCATATCTAGAAGAGGCCTGTGGAGGGTCCTCAACCACCAGAGGGGTCTCAGTAGACTCTCCGAGGTTAGACATGCTTCTAGTGTGGTGTAAGTGATGCACCTACCTACACTATGTGTTTGCCTACTGATCCCTTGCTAAGAGTTGCAGCCAAGGTGTGCTAAGCCTTGAGGAGCTGCAACAGCTGGTTCAGTAGAACTCAGAGTATTCTAAGCTAAGTTATATGTACCTGAAGTACTTATGTGATCTTTCAACAAGATATTCTTAGGATACGTGTGGTAAAACAACAGCAAGCTCAAATCCCACCGCTGCCACCAATGTGAGAAGGTGGCCTGATATGCAGTGCTCACTATTCTAGTGATCACTATGTATCAGTCCAACAACCCTTATTGATGATTGGTTGTAAGTCAACCTTATAGACCAGCTATCCTAGTAGCGTGGATACGAGCAGTCTAAGGCTAAAGACTCGAGAGGGCGTGTTAAGCCAGCTGTTATACCACACATATACCCCTTGAATACCAAGTGAAAGGACACCACACAAGTGTTATGAAAATAAACAATGTATTTATTAAAATCACAACAGCCCTGTACTCTTTATGAGGACAGGGTACTAAGCACTAAACAAAACTCTTACGAAAATACTTAAGTTAGCACAGTATATAAAAATGCCCGAGGGGCACGGAAAACCATATACTCTGGAAGTGGAATGTGAAATTACTAGCAGGTAAGTACAGTACTAATAGGCTTTGGAATCGCTAGATCTTGACTATAGAATCTTCAGATTACTTCTAGGAGACCCAGGGGACTCGGGTGCAGAGTGTGCACTCTCACGCGGGATGTGGGACAAAGTCTATGGTAGCTAGATTTCACAGAGTTAGTGTTCTCGGGCGAACCCGACCTGGTAGGAGGAAAACGAAAGTGGATTCTGACCCTTGGATAGTGAGGCTATGCTGGGGCACCGAAATGCCGAAGTTACCTAGCCCAGGGGCTGCAGCTGCATAGGTCTCAAAAGACGTCGGGAATCCTCGTTGACGGACCAGGAGCCTGGAAGAAAGATGCTGGCAGGCGACCAGTGAAGAGAGTTCGAAGTGATCCAAGCCTGGAGCTTGAAGATGGATGACACCTGAAAGCAGAGGGGACCAAGTTCGTGACTACTAGCCAGTAGTCAGGTGGCACCAGGAGGGCACCGGATGGTAGTCACCTCGACTAGGTGAGTGGGTGACGCTGTGCTCTGCAGATCTCACGGACCAGGAGGCGTTGTCGGCAACCAGGATGCAGGAGCGAGCTGTCCCACGATGGATGAAGCTGTCGGCGTCGCTGGACCCAGGATTGGGCAACAAAGCCTTGGCAAATTCAAGCCCACGCGGTGGACCTAAAATGACGTCTGGAGTGGACCAGGAGGGTCCGGGGTGCTTCTCTTTTGGAAGGAAGCAAGGGCCAGTCTGGAGCAACCAGACCAGCAGCAGTGATGTCGTCGGGCGTTGTGAAGAAGGCCACAAGCCAGCCGGCTAGTAGCCAAACAACGCGGTGAGCAGGCAAAAGCAGAAGGGCCCCACGCAGATCGTGGAGATGCTGGAGGGCTGATCTTCGGTGCTGGAGCTGCTCAGGGTTGGGGCTTCTCGGACCCCAAAGCACTCACCAGAGGGACACTCGGCGGGCTTGTTGTGAAGAAGTCGTGCAGTCTTGGCGATCGTCGGTCCCTCGAGGTCTCGTCGCACTCACGGTTCTCAGCTTGGCTGTAGAGGTGAGTAGAGGTCAGAGGTGCCAGGGAAGCCGGGTCTCGTCGAGCTGTGTCGTCGGATTCCTGAGGAAGGACTTGCAGCAGACCGCAGTGTTCTTGATGATGCCTGCGGATGCAGGGTGACTACTCCTTAGCCACAAGGGAGAATCTTGAAGAAGAAATCTTGATGTCCTTTCGCAGAAAGTCGTGTCTTGATTCTAAAGATGATCTAATTTGAACAGGGGGCCCGCTCCTATCTTTATACTAAGAAAAGGGTCTGACCCGGTGACTAGGTCCTGCCTATGGGTGGGACTAGGGGGGGGGGGTGGTTACACCCCTCTCCCATGCCGGACTTCCCCCAGGCCAGGGGCTGGTGTGCCCCTGGAACTGGTTCTGACCGGCCTATGCGTAGTGAGCACCGGGGTGCCACTCAGCAGTCACCTTCCTGTAAAGCCCTGCCTACCCAGGATACACAAAACCCTGTCTGGGTTGGTGCTAGCACCGCCCCTGACAGGAAACCCTTTGTCCAGGCTCTCCTCGCTGGAAGGACTCCCAGCAGCAGGAGGTCAGACTCGTGTCTGTGGTGGCAGCATCCATTTTGTGGAGCTGAGGCTTTGCTTAACTTTAACCGGGGTTCACAGTTACATACATGTCGTGTCCCTCTAGAAGGGTGGAATGCTAACCCCGTCGCCAGAATTGGCGAGGGGTTAGTATTCCAATTCGTATGACACCTTACTCGACATGTTTTGATAAAGCAATACCAAAGATAGCATTTAACCGCGAGGATTATAATGCACTTAAGAGTATATGGTATGCGTTACCATGGAACAGCTATTAGGACTTGGTTCCGCAAGCTGCAGACAGGCTCAGCTCATGCCAGAGCACCATCTCACACGATTCCAAGCACTCTGCCATCAGGATTGTTAAGGCCTGCCATAGGAGTGACTGATAGGAATCTGTGTGTCCATTTTTAGGGTTAGATATAGGTATACTATATCTACAGCAAAGGGTGATTACACGACTTTGCCCCAGCTGTCATGCAGCCAGTTGTGTGATAAGGTGGCCCAGTACCAATTGGAAATGCACCTAGGGTGCATGGAATCCATTTTACAGAGAGAGCAGTAGGCCTGGGGTCCTGATTGGCAGGGTCCCAGGTCGACTATGTCAAAAACCAGCTAAAACACAGGGCAAAAAGTTGGGGGCAACCATAGTCAGGAGGTACCTTCCTACACCTTATATTTCTTATCGATCCGTGGCAGGACCGTAGGTATGGAAGCTGGGGTAGACATGACCGTAATACCCTCCTTCCAGATGAAGTCTATAATAGGTATAGATTTCGCATGCTTTCTTGGCTGGTCTTTAAAATCATACAGAAAGCATTCCTGCTCCGTATGTTCCATGTCTTTATGGAAACGCTTCGTAGCCCGCTCCATGAGAAGGTGGAATCCACCCACAAACACTGGTGGTGAATCTGAGGTAGCCGGAGGAGATGGAGAAGGAGTTTGTACTTGGTAATCATCCCACTCCGACATCATGAACCCGTCATCAACCTCTCCTTCCTCTCTTTCTTCTTCGTCAGAAGAATGTTGTTTGTCCGGCTGGTTGGACGGTGCAGGAGGAGGAGACCTTGGAGGTCTTAAGTCTGGTAAAGGCGTTTCCATCGCAGGTGTAGGAGGCACAGAGCCTGTAGATTCTGATGGCGGAAAACGCCTGTAATAGTCGTCCAGCATGCATTGAAGATTGGTGAGCAATGCAATTGGCACCTGAGCTGCAGGGACATTTGTTACCTGTGGTGTCATTAGTTCAGGTGAATGATGATCGTCTTGGTCGTCCTCCTGAAACTTTATGTTCAGTTCGGAAGGACTTGTCGCCATTCCAAAGGTTTCTTCGATGACAGAATCCTCCTCACTGTCATCAGAGTCAATAAGCCTGTCTGGAACCTGCAAAGGTACCATTTGTGGTGAAATATGCAGAGGTGATAACTGTTCCAAGGTTGAACCACGTCTCTGGAGCAAAGGCGGTTTTGGCGTCGACAGAAAAGCCGTAGACGGCGACCACACTTGCAGAGTGGTACAAGAGGATAGCTGCGGCGTCGACGGTGGGTCCACCAAAAGACTTGTTGACCTCGATTTGGCTTTAGACGACAACGAGGTCGTCGTCGACAGTGCAGTTATCGTCGTCGACATAGATGGTTCCGTCGACGGTGGTGTTTTCGTCGACGATGTTGGCTTCGTCGACGGTATTGGCTCCGTCGGCGGTATTGGCTTCGTTGACGGTATTGGCTTAGTCGACGGTATTGGCTTAGTCGACGGTGTTATCTTCATCGTCATCTTTGTCGACGATGGTGCCTTCGTCGTCGACGGTGCCTTCGTCGATGACGGTGCCTTCGTCGATGATGGTGTTTTCGTCGACGGTGTGGTACTCGTTGTCGAGCCCGTCGATGGTAGTTTCTTCATCGTCGGAAGAGCAAGCGTCGATGATGTCGTAGACGGGATCTTTTTCAGAGTAGCCGTCGGTGAGGCGCCGACGATGGCAGAAGATGAAGACCCTGCCGTCGACGAGATAGGTCTAACAGTGACATAGACCATCGTCGGCAATGAAGACGCCGTCAACATAATCATCTGTGGTTTAGGAGATGAAAAAGTTACCGTCGACGTAGATGTAGCGTCAACGGAGATCTTCGTCGACGAAGGAGTCGACGACGGCGTCGTCGACGACAGGGGCTGATTGTGAGGTAAAATCTTCTCAGATGTCTGAGGTAACTTTTTGGTGGATCTTCTTGGGGGCGTAGATGGACAACCTTTCTCCTTAACAGGGGGAGTAGCCTTAGATGTGGAAGGCCTTTCAGACCCCTTAGTTGGTAGTTGTTTCTTAGCAACTTTAGCCCCAGGAGAAGTTAACACCTCAGCAGCAGCTCTCTTCCTAGAGGCTGAAGTAGACCCAGAGGCAATACTGCCTACCTCAGAAGCAGGATAATCCTTAAGCTTTTGTAGCCACAAAAGCAGGCAGTCCTCTCTGTCCCTGAGGGTCTTCTGAGGGAAGGTTCTACAGATCTATCAGTCCTTACCTTGATGTTCAGGATAAAGGCAATACATTTTTTTATGCATCTGCCAAACCCTAACCTCTTAATAGTGCACTGTGGTGGAATTGATTTTGGGACTATGACTGGGGTTGGTCTGGAAATGCTTTTAAAGGACACCTTTCATCAATTGATGACACTTTTTCCCCAAACTGCCTTGGTATATTCCAATATATGCCAATGACAGAAATCCACAATTTGAGAAAGCACGGAAACATGTGAATAAATCTGTTTCTGCTTACATGAGAACATTTACAATGGGTTTAATATACAACAATAACTTGCGTTACAACATGCAAGACATCTACAGAGGAGATGGTGTGCACTTCTCCGATGAGGGGAATAGAATATTCCTCCTGAATTTAAAACTGTGCATTGGAACCTACTTGTAAGTACCTTAATTAGCCACAGAACGCAATAGCTCTTTTCATTGCTTCCCTACCTCTGATCATTCAAAACGTTTATCTTTTTCTATTTTTTTTTTCACCAAAGTACGCTCCCCGGTTCGCTTACCGGTGCGCGTACCGGGCGCTCCCCCGCGAAATTTTTCAAACTTTTACTTTTTATTTTTGCATATATCACCGTCCTAAGCCCCCCTCAGAAAACCTAGAGGGTCACAAAGTGTCTACCGTGCCCCCTTCTACCCATTCCGAACATTGTTTGTCCTCCTTCTTGTGTCTCAATTCTACCGATACACAAAATGGAGGACTCCCGTAACGCTGCCGGTTCGCGTACCGCGGCGCGCACCGGTGAGCGCTCGCTAAAAAAAGGTGGGAAAGTAATTTACAGAAAAACCACTAGAGACACTTTCATCAAATATAGAATAGGCCCAACTACATAGCAGTCCCTATCATTTACCCAAATTTGATGGAATTCCATTGAGAAAATTATGCTGTAGGCCTGACTAAATATCCTGAGGTAAATTACCTAACAAAAACACTTATGAAGTGTTAGAATTGACAACCAATTAAAATGCTACTTTCATTATCTTCTATTATTTCATGACATTTGATTGGTTATGTACCTGAATATATATAAAGAAAGAGAGGGAAACACAGCCATTTTGACTACTACTTCCTGAAGTACATTTCAAGTGCATTTCAACTGAGAACTTAAACTTCTTTTTGAAAGGTAAGATGTTATTTTAAAAACTGAAGTATGTTGTGCACTTTAAGTTAATTAGGAAAACATTTTCTGATAGTTATATACTATCCCTCTGTAATAGTTATAGAATAAGATAGACTTCTCTGTTATAGTTATGGATGGAGTTAGGCTATAATTATGAATTTACTTAGGCTTTATCACATACACTTTTTTATATTTCTACTTCCAGTCTGATACCATACACTGCCCAAAGATAAAATCCCTGTTAAAAAAAACAAACTACCTGTCTGAACTTAAACCCAACAGTGCCCTATCTCTACTGATATATTTTTTTTAAAATTCAAATTACAGCACAAAAATGGAAGGAGAGCCAAAAAATACCATCAAAATTGTTCTGGAAAGCAACAAAGATACAGATATTGAACCCAATGACTCTGAATTCTTTGATGAATCACGGGACTATGAACTTCTTCAATGTGTAGAATCAGTAGATTTTCTGATTGAAAATGAGGACATTTCTGACAATCAAATATTAGAAGTTCTTTTAAATTTTGAAAACGAATCTGAGAAATAAATTTATATTTAATAATTCAAAAATTGTTTGAGACATTATTCATTTTTATATGTATTTTTTAAACTAGTACCAAATTGATTATAATGTAAAGTCAGACTTTAAATATACTGTGCAACTTTTTTGTGTAACATAGTAAGTTTGCTCATAGTTACTTCCTTTCTCCCACTATTTTATCTCCAATGTGTATTTAACATCTCTTTTTCATCTCCTGCCTCCATATTCTTTCTGCTTTCCTCACATACTATGCTATGCTATGAATTCCATATACCACAATAACTTCTGAAACAACATGCAAGATATCTACAAAGGAAACGGTGTATTTTTATTTTTAGACTCTACATTGGTACCTACATGTTGGTACTTAAATAAAAAAAAATTAAAAAAAATACAACAAAAAGAACAATCAATATACATACATTATTTGAACATTCTTTCATTATATTTTCCCTATATTACGCTACCCGGACCGCTTCCCGGTGCGCGTACCGAGCGCTCCCCCCGCAAAAAAAACCGATAATAAAAATTATTTTTTTTTGCCCCGCGGGGCCCTTTTAAAGCCCCCTCATCAAACCTAGGGGGTCAGGGAGGATGTACTCTGCCCCCTTATGCTCATTTCCCCCTTTGTTTTTGCCACATCTTGTGTCTCGATCCTACCGAGACACAAGATGGCGGCCGCTCCGGACTGTTTAGAATGTTCACAGTCACCGGAGAGCCAATCCGCTTCTCCTCGCGAAGTTCTGTTACGCATCAGGTAGGCGAACCGGGGCGTTAACCGGGACGCTGTCACAGATATATCTGTTTTTTAAAACGTTAATTTCTCAAAATCCACTGGAGCACATATATTGAGACATAGCAAAGGCACGTCGGGCAAACCATATCTACAATTTTGCCAAGTTTCATGTAAATCCATTCAGCCGTTCGAGCTAAAAGTGATTCCAACCGCCCTATGGAAAAATGAATGGGAAAAACGCGTTTTGGGACCCCCCTTTTTTCTCGGCCCCCCCAAATTTTCAGGGGCTGCTCAGAAACAAAATGTGCCATTTTCCTGAAAATTTCAGCCAGTTCCGTCCACAAACGCCAAAGTTATTCGACATACAATTTTCAGAAATCCCATAGGAAAAAAATCCTAACTATATAAATAAATATTTGGATGGAGGACTTTAACAATGTATAGTGTCTCACTAAATATAGTGGATAGTGACTAAACTGTGTGAATATCTGTACCAGTTTGTCAGTTGTTGTGTAAACTGGTTCTCCAGTTGGTTACTAGCTATGTGAAAGTCTATATTAGTTATTGATTAGTTAATTGAGTATTTGTTTGGGAGAGTGAATGTGTGTGTGGTTCGGTGGAGGGTGTGTGACTGCCCAAAGATGTGTGAATAGTTGATTCAGTAGATATATGAACTTAAAACTACATGTTCTAACAGTTGTTTGGGTGAGTGAATATCTTTATGGGTGTGGTGACAAGCAAATATATTTCTCAATGGTACATGTCCAACAAACTAGAAAAATAAAATGCAGTGTATTTGTCAGTTGTTTTATATAAATAAGTATACATAAGACTCAATGATTGTGTGATTGACTGTATGGATAACTGTATACTTGTAATAATGATTTTATAATATTCCAAATATGACTTACTATCTAAATGAATAGATGAAGTGGTGTTTGTATAAGTGTGTAGCTAAGTAAGTTTGTAAGTATGATCCATAGTTTGCATAAGTGAGTAGGATAACTTCATATGTGAATAGGTTGTGTGCTGGTGTGTAATGTCGATATAGGTGTATAAGTATTTTTGATAGTGTTCTATTGTTCATTGACAGCATGTATGAGTGAATCTACAGGTAAGTGATTAGATATGTGTATACCTCTAGGAATCAATGAGTGGGTTTTTTAGATACTTGTATTGCTGTGTCAATGGATTCAAATATGATACTCTGTATTTTACAAGGAGTGAAGAAAGATTTTACTAGTGTATGAAAAGGTGTATGTGATTGTCACGTGGATGATGTCATCAGTGATGTCATCATCGATGTCATTTGAGATGTCATCAGTGATGTCACTGACCATGTCATGAATGATGTAATATGTGACATCATCAGCAGTGGATTGCGGGTGTGCGAAATATAGTTAGTACAACTAACTATATAGGAGCAATTTCAATGTTTTTTTAAATGCTACTTCCTAACTATATAAGGCCTGAAACCTATGGTTTTTTCAGTGAATATATATATATATATATATATATATATATATATATATATATATATATATATATATATATAAACACAAAGTTCGTAGCTGGTCCCAAGCCACTGGTTCGGCGGGCTCACGGCTGGGGTAGCCACCCCCAACTATTCACACGTGAAATCCGGCGCAATCCTTCCCCAGTAAATCTAAAGGAATCACACAGGAGCCGTGGCCTCTATTTCGGTGCAGATTTATTCAGACACAAACGTCCTACGCGTTTCGGAGTGGAACACTCCTTCGTCACGGGCAAACTTTGTGCATTTCATTTAGGTTAATAAAGTTAATCAACATGTCACGTGATTTAGTAAACATAAACAAAATACTTCTTCATATTGTACATCATATGAGTATTTGCAATAATAAAACGTTTTTACAAGGCTTTTTAAATATCAACGGAAGGTAAGTGACTAGCATTTCTGGAACAGTATTTTAGCACGATTGGGAGCTCCCTGCTTTGTACATATAGCGTTCGAGTGTCGCATTCAACTTGCACTCGTAAACTTCAAACAGTTAAAGATCATCTTTCAAATGATAAATTCAATATAAGGAATGGTGCTCAAGTCTGGTTGACATAAATACGGTTAAAGTAAATACCGTGTGAGTAAAATAAAAGTCAGCCGTTTAAAGATTCGAACCCCTGTTGGTCAAAAAGTTGAGCAGTGGTGTATTAGTCCACTGCGCCACGGGAATACTGATTCATATCTTTCCGAAAGAGTGCTGCTTAAGTTAAGCTTGCTTCTGTAAATGGTATAGATACCTGCTGCAACCAGTTTCAAATTTTAGCTTCATCGTATTTAAATGCCCCAGTGGGTATCTATACCATTTACAGAAGCAAGCTTAACTTAAGCAGCACTCTTTCGGAAAGATATGAATCAGTATTCCCGTGGCGCAGTGGACTAATACACCACTGCTCAACTTTTTGACCAACAGGGGTTCGAATCTTTAAACGGCTGACTTTTATTTTACTCACACGGTATTTACTTTAACCTTATTTATGTCAACCAGACTTGAGCACCATTCCTTATATTGAATTTATCATTTGAAAGATGATCTTTAACTGTTTGAAGTTTACGAGTGCAAGTTGAATGCGACACTCGAACGCTATATGTACAAAGCAGGGAGCTCCCAATCGTGCTAAAATACTGTTCCAGAAATGCTAGTCACTTACCTTCCGTTGATATTTAAAAAGCCTTGTAAAAACGTTTTATTATTGCAAATACTCATATGATGTACAATATGAAGAAGTATTTTGTTTATGTTTACTAAATCACGTGACATGTTGATTAACTTTATTAACCTAAATGAAATGCACAAAGTTTGCCCGTGACGAAGGAGTGTTCCACTCCGAAACGCGTAGGACGTTTGTGTCTGAATAAATCTGCACCGAAATAGAGGCCACGGCTCCTGTGTGATTCCTTTAGATTTACTGGGGAAGGATTGCGCCGGATTTCACGTGTGAATATATATATATATATATATATATATATATATATTACCTACTGGCTGTCGCCAGTAGGTAGTTATAGTTAGGACCTAGCTACCATAGGAAATCCGCAACATTCTATTGGGAATAACTTTGGCGTCGGTTGAGGAATTTTCGTGTAATTTTCCAAAATTTTGGCCAGCTTCCCTCTGCTCCTTCCCTGAAAGTTTCGGGGGGATTCGTGAAGTTGGGGCTGAGAAAAAAGGGGGGTCCCAAAACGTATTTTCCCCATGTTAATTTCCATAGGACGGTCTGAAAAGTCTACAGCCCGAACCGCTGAACGGAATTACACCAAACTTGGTAAAATTGTAGGGACTGGTACGCAGAAGTGCCTTTGCTATGTTTAGTGAAAATTGCTCCAGTGGTTATGAAAATTAACTTCAAAAACACATATATATCTATAGGTGCGCTCCCAGCGCTCACTGGTACGCGTACCGGGGAGCGCACTCGGCGCGCTACGGGAGTGTGGGAGCGGAAAGGTGATTGGCTGTCGGATGTCTGTCAACATTCTAAACAGTCCGGAGAGCCCGCCATCTTGTGCCTCGGTAAAATTGAGACACCTGAGGTGAAAATAAAAAGGGGGAAAGGTAGACACTCCCTGACCCCCTAGGTTTTCTGAGGGGGGCCTAGAAGGACCCTGAGGGGCAAAAAAAGTATTATTATTTTTTTGAAATTTTCGCGGGGTAAGCGCTGGGTGCGTTCCCATGTACGCTCTTCGGTACGCGCACCCTGGGCGCACCACAGGGTAAAACAGTGAAAGAAAATAGTTTTAAATAAGAATTTGGATTTCTTGGAGGTAGGGTAGCTCTAAAAAGAGCTGTTGTGTTATGTGGGTGATTTAAGTACCTACAAGTAGGTACTGATGCAGAGGCTAAAATTCAAGAGCAAAACTCTGTTCTCCTCATCTGAGAAATGTACATCGTCTCCTCTGTACATATCTTGCATGTTGCAATGCAAGTTATTGTGGTATATTCAACTCATACCATAGTTTCTCAGGAAAGCAGAAACAGATCCTTTTGGGACCTCCTGAGAAGGTCTAGGGGGTGAGGGGCACTCTACCCTGCTCTCTTTTCAAGTTTTGAAGTATTACATTTCACTCTCTTCTGAAACTACACAAAATGGCGGTGATAGGGTGCATCAGAGACAGACAGTGAGAGAAAGGAGACAGGAGATGAAGAAGAGATGTCAAATATACATTGGTAAAAATACAGAGGGAGAAGGGCAGTAAATATGAGTAAACTTACTATGTAACATAAAAATGTTGCACTCTATACTTTAAGTATTACATTATACTACATTCACTTCGCTTTCATTAGAAATACAAATGAATAATATGTCAACTAATTTTTAATTTGTAATTAATCATTTATTGTTCAGATTTCTCATAATTTAACAGAACTTGTAGCATGTCAGTATTTCATCTTCATTCATATATTTAATCTCCTCATGAAAATTGTTCATTGCTGTTTGTTGGCATTCTATTTCATCCAAACATTCTATTAATTCTTCATCTAGAGATTGATCTGAAAAGTATTTTAAGTCATCTTCTCCGTGTGATGAAATGTTGCTTTCAGTCTCCATTACATTTTCATTATCAAGATATATTGAAGTAATTTCAAATGAAATTTCTTTGCTCTCCTCCATTTTAATTTCAAATTTCTTGCTGTAAATTGCAGAAAAAAGTAATCACTTTCATTTATCGTTTTTGGAAATACATAACATAAAAGTTGCTTAATCAAGTATTTATTCATTTCAAATTAATTGGGCAGTGTATAGTATCAGGCAGGAACTAGAAATATAAAGCACTGTATGAGATGAAGCCGATCTTAATCCATAATTATAATAGAAGGACTGTAAATAACTAACAGAATACATTTTCCAAATTATCTTAAAGTGTACAATATAGTTCCCCTTACAAATTTACAACTCACCTTTTTGAAAGTACAATAGTAAGTACTGTGTTTTTGAAAGTCCAGAAATTGTGCACCCAAAATTCCTCTCAAAAGTACCTCTGACAGGAGTATCACAAAATGGCTGTGTTTTCCTTTCATTTAAGATATATACATAACCAAATCATATATTTCACCCCCTGAGCACACAAATGAGTAACTGATAATGGTCTCAACTATATTATAGTTGCACAAAGAAGATTAAGTAGTTGGCACTCCACTCTGTATCATGATAAAGTCAAGTCCATTCTTCAAACGTTGTAGTCACTGCAGATCTTCAAAGATTTATTCCAAAATAATTTGACTGTAAATTCTGTACATCAGTCTCTGTGTATAGATGGTACATCAGCCAACACGTGTTTCGTCGTGCATTTATACAACACATAGACTTCTTCAGGCTGCAACCAAATAGACATTGCCCATGAATAAAATGCTACTACTCTATGTTACCAAAAGAAGAGAAGAAATAGTTCACTTCACCAACAGAGAAAAGAAAATTCATACAAGGTCTTATCCAACGTGTAGGTACTTGCCATAAGAAAGAAAAGAGGTTTTCATAGCTCTAACAGGGTGAAAAAGTTCACACTCAGAATATCTGTGAAAACCTTATAACCCAGTTACTTTCAGCTGAGAGTTAGATAAGGCATATTCACCTCAAAATAAATAATATTTCCTGGATATATAACTTCTTCTCGTTACCAGGAAAATTGTCTAGAAATGAGTGCAAATAAAAATCACCAAACAAGGCTACCATATGCCTGTATATCTGTATACTATTGGAATGATCTCCTGAGTTCTATTCAGAGGTCTAAC
Source organism: Lissotriton vulgaris (assembly GCF_964263255.1). NCBI lineage: Eukaryota > Metazoa > Chordata > Amphibia > Caudata > Salamandridae > Lissotriton > Lissotriton vulgaris. The sequence continues at coordinate 435,421,380 of NC_141697.1, forward strand.
AACTCAATTAATATCAAATCCAAATAATTACATATCCCTAGGTACGGTATGCAGTACCTATAATTAGTTCAAGAAGGTAATCTCCAAAATCTTATTGCATTACCAGAAACCCTTGTTTTAAGTCAGCCAAGATGTTACACACACTAATATCCATATTGTAGTGGATAAAATGACACTCAACAAAATTATCACAAAAGCGTGTTCAATATTCCGCATAAAGATTCCAAAGTTATCAGTATTACCTCCTGAAAGATAAAGTACTGCAAATATCCTACAATTATGTTATATTCCGTAAGAAAGTCTGACAATTATACATATTTCTCACCTCCTTCAAATATTATCACGAAGTAAAGTTTCATATGTTGTAAGTGGTTTTCTAATCCTGTAATTTCTAAAATATGATATATAAGTTAACATCTTATCAATATATACAGATCTTGAATAAGTAACTGATGCGTGCCATGACTCACCACAATTATTGTCTTTAAGTACAATGTGAGGACATGCACTGTAAAAGTAAGAAAATAGCCACGGTCAGTTATCTAAACCTAAATTGTGTTATCTCCTATTTATAAAAAGACCTCATTCGTCTTACCCAGAATATATAGTATTTCCCTTCCGTCCTCGCTCGGTACATCAACTCTCAAGATTAATAGTGTATCCTTATTAGTCATATTAAGTCGGGAGGATCACCAAATAAAATCACTGAAATGCGAAAGAGTATATCAAAATCTTGCCAATATTTTTAAGGACCTAAGAGTCGCGTTTCTAACCGTGACTTACCCCAAGTCCGTATTATCCAGTCAAGTCCTCCGTTCTCCTCCTGTTAAAGAGAGGAGAGGCTATAAAATCCATAAAAATAATAATAATAGTCAACGCAAATGGGGATAAACTAATCGCTGGAGCATACCTATGTGATGGCAGCAAAAATCCTCGCTGCTTGTTGGCGTACCGCGTTGGCGCCATATTGAAGTGTCCTTATATCGCAATCCAGAACGGGCACCATATTGTAGTGATTTATTCCTCGAAATATTGTTAGAGGAAAACCAATACTAAATACTACACTCATGCGTATTAAATATATTATCCGAAACATGTACATACGCTTCAGAAAAATTATTTTCAGTCAATATTAATTTGAGTCAGCGGCATAGTGTACTACCGCTAAAATCTGAACAGTAGTAAGCGCCATATTGTAATGTTACAATGTTCTGAGATATCATCTGAAGAATTCAAAGATATGTAAAGACCCATTTTCTAACCCGCATTTGCCGAGTATTAACTAAATATAATGAACTCTATCCGGTCCATTCTCATTTTCAACAATCAAACTGATGGCCAAATTAATAAAACATTGCAACAGCGTCACAATCGAACAAGTTACTTACCTTCGGTAACGCTTTTTCTGGTAAATACAGTATCTGCCTGTGGATTCCTCACCTTGTGAATATCCCCCTTGCGCCAGCAACGTTCGGAAAATTCTTTGTAGCACGCCGGCGTGGTCGACGTCATAGGAGCACGGCATTGCGCGCGACTCCGTCTGACGTCACCGACTCCTCATAAGGCTCACGTCGGCGTGATGACGTCAGTTCCGCCCTTTTTTCCGTGCCTTCGAGGCACCCGGACGGACCAACAATATATACATATATACAATGTACACAGTACACCCAATCTAAATACACTTAAGGTGCAAAAGCATAAAATTCCAGAAATACAAATTCATAAATACATTTGCACATAAACCCAGGTATAGCAGAGTGGACAACGGGGAGGCGGGTGGGTCAGTGAGGAATCCACAGGCAGATACTGTATCTACCAGAAAAAGCGTTACCGAAGGTAAGTAACTTATTCTTCTGATAGATACATCTGCCGTGTGGATTCCTCACCTTGTGAATAGAGTCCCACAGCAGTACCCACTCCTGGAGGAGGGTGACCACTCTGCTATACCAGGAAATCTTGGAGAACAGAGCGCGCAAAGTGGCCTTCCCTCCTCACCTCAGCATCCAAGCAGTAGTGCTTCGCAGAAGTGTGGAGGGAGGCCCATGTCGCGGCCCTGCAAATGTCCTCAACAGGAACACCTCTAGACAATGCAGAAGTTGCAGACTTCGCTCTAGTTGAATGAGCTCTAATACCCTCAGGAGGGTCCTTACCCGCCAGAGAGTAGCAAATCTTGATGCAGAGGATAATCCACCTGGAAAGTGTGCGCTTGTGCACCGCTCTGCCCTTCTTGCAGCCAGCAAAACCCACGAAGAGCTGATCGTCAATACGATAGTCTTTAGTCCTATCAAGATAGAAACTAACAGCTCTCTTCGGGTCCAAGCGATGAAGCCTCTCCTCCTCCTTGGAAGGGTGTGGGGGAGGATAAAAGGTAGGAAGGGTAATGGATTGTCCTAGATGGAAGGGAGTTACCACCTTAGGCAGAAAAGCAGCCCTGTTCCTGAGAACCATTCTTTCAGCATGAATGGACAAGAAAGGGGGCTTGGAACTAAGAGACTGAAGCTCACTTACCCTCCTTGCCGAGGTAATTGCAACCAAGAAGACCGTTTTAAAAGAAAGAAGCCTTATGGGACACTTGTGCAAGGGTTCAAACGGAGAACCCATCAGATAAGTTAACACAAGATTCAAGTCCCAATGAGGAACAATAAAGGGAGAAGAAGGGAACTTATTAGTGCGTCCCTTCAAAAATCTTAATACTACAGGAGACTTAAAAAGAGAGGGCTGATCCGGCAAACAGAGAAATGCCGATAAGGCCGAAAGATATCCTTTGACTGTGGCAACAGCAAACTGTTGCCGTGCCAGAGAAAGAGCAAACAACAAGATGTCAGACAAATGAGCCTTCAATGGGTCAACATCCCTCTCCCTACACCTAGAGACAATATTAGACCACCTATACGAATAGATGGACTTGGTGGAGTCGCGCCTGGCAGAAAGAATGACATCCACCACATTGTGAGGGAGAGAAAAGGAACTCAGGTTGCCCCGTTCAATCTCCAGGCATGAAGGTGTAATGTCTGGAGGTGGGGGTGTAGAACCTGCCCCTCCATCTGAGAGAGGAGGTCTGCCCTGAGAGGGAGACGGAGCGGCGGGTGAGAGGAGAGGTGGAGAAGGTCCGAGTACCACACCCTTCTTGGCCAATCCGGGGCGACCAATATGACTTGGGCCCGGTCTTGGCGAATCTTCCTCAGAACCCGAGGAATCAAGGGTATGGGAGGAAACGCGTAAAGGAGCTGACCTCCCCAGCTCAACTGAAACGCGTCCCCCAACGCTCCTTGCATCGGATACTGGAGACTGCAGAATGACGGGCAGTGAACATTCTCGCAAGTGGCAAACAGGTCCACTCGAGGAGTCCCCCACATCTGAAAGATGTCGCGAACAACCTCCGGGTGAAGCCTCCACTCGTGGTCGGCAGAGAACTGCCGACTGAGAACGTCCGCACGAACGTTCAGAACTCCGGCCAGATGATTTGCCATCAGACAAATCTGATGATCCTGAACCCAGGACCAGAGACGCAGAGCCTCTTTGCAGAGACACTGCGACCCTACTCCTCCCTGCTTGTTGATGTACCACATCGCGGTCGTGTTGTCCGTCAGGACTTGGATCGACTGACCGCGAAGGGAAGGGAGGAAGGCCTTGAGCGCCAAACGTATCGCCCGCAACTCTAGAAGGTTGATGTGAAGCAACCTTTCCTCTGGAGACCAAAGACCCTTGACCTCCAGATCCCCCAGATGAGCACCCCACCCTAAAGTGGATGCATCCGTTATCACCGTGGCCACCGATGGTGGTAGCTGAAAAGGCTTTCCTTGTGACAGATTGCCTTCCACGCCCACCAAGACAGATCCGCTGCAGTATCTCTGGAGATCTTCACTGACTCCCTGAGATATCCGTTGTGCTGATACCACTGCCTGCGGAGGCACCACTAGAGTGCCATCATGTGCCAGCATGCATGGTTGACCAACAGAATGCAAGAAGCCATCAGACTGAGCAGGCGAAGGACCTTCAGGACTGGAATAACCGCTCCATTGTAGAATAAAGGAACCATTTCCTGAATGTCGCGAATCCTTTGAGGAGGAGGGAATGCACGACATACAGTAGTGTCCAGTACCGCACCTATGAACAGGTTGCGCTGGGAGGGCACCAGGTGAGATTTGGGCACGTTTATCGAAAAACCCAACCTGTACAACAGCTGCGATGTTTCTTGCAGGTGATGAAGTACCTTCTCGGGCGACTCCGCTTTGATCAGCCAGTCGTCCAGATAGGGGAACACAGGAATCCCCGATCTCCTGAGATGTGCTGCCACCACCGCCATCACCTTGGTGAAAACTCGAGGCGCAGTAGTAAGACCAAACGGAAGGACCGCAAACTGGTAGTGTTGCGATCCCACCGTAAAACGGAGATACTTCCTGTGCGACTTCAGGATTGGAATGTGAAAATATGCATCCTGCAAGTCGATTGACACCATCCAGTCTTCTTCCAACAGCGCTTGAAGAACCTGCGCAAGTGTGAGCATTTTGAACTTCTCCTGCTTGAGGTAGAGATTCAAAATCCTGAGGTCCAGGATTGGACGCAACCTGCCATCCTTCTTGGGGATCAGGAAATACCGGGAGTAGCACCCCTGACCCCTCTCCTGCTACGGGACCACCTCTATCGCACCTTTTCTGAACAGAGCCAGGACTTCTTCCTGCCGGTGAAGCAGGTGGTCCTCCGAACAATAACCCTGGCAAGGAGGGTAATTGGGAGGGAACTCCTGGAAAGGAAGTGCATACCCATTTTCTACGAGATTGAGAACCCAAAGATCTGATGTAACCGATTCCCAATCCTGTAGAAAATGAGTAAGCCGACCCCCCACCGGAGCCACATGATCCAGAATGGCGGATCTAGGGCTGCTTTGCTGCAGAGGGAGGGGGTTGATTATTAGAGGAAGTGGAGGAGGAAGAGGCCTGGCGTCCACGACCTCGGCCCCTCTGTTTTCCTCTGTAGGTCTTATACAGAGGATTCTGTCGCTGCTGCTGCTGCTGCTGGCCTTGGTTGTAGGAACGAAAAGTGGATCTGCCAAATCCCCTAAACTTCCTAGTTGCAGAACCCCTTGCCTGAAGGCCCAAAGACCTCGCCGTCGCCCGGCTGTCCTTGAATCTCTCCAGGGCTACGTCAGCTTTCTTACCAAAGAGGCCTGTCCCATCAAATGGCAAGTCCAACAAGGTAGACTGAACATCAGTTGAAAAATCAGAAGATTTAAGCCATGCGGCCCTTCTGGTAGCAACAGTAGAGCCCATAATCCTGGCAACAGAGTCCACCGTGTCCATGCCACTCTGTATTACCATACGGGCTGCAGCCTGAGTATCGGAGACCACTTCATTAAAGTTCTTCCTATCATCCTCTGGAAGCTTAGAAGAGAGTTGTTTCACAGAGTCCATCAACACATGAACATATCTCCCCAACAGGCAAGTAGCATTAGTAGATTTTAAAGCCATGCTACCTGAGGAGAAAATCTTTTTAGCAGACTGGTCCAATTTTTTAGAGTCCTTGTCTGCCGGCACCTGAGGGAATGAACCTGCAGCCCTGCTGGAACAAGCGGCCTGCACCACCAGACTCTCCGGAGAAGGATGTGAGGAAAGAAATTCAGGGTCACCAGGAGCCACCCTGTAACGCCTTGCCACCGACCTGGAAACCGCAGGAGCAGTCAAAGGTCTCTTCCAAACTTCCTTTATAGGCTCAGTCAATGCGTCAGTGAAAGGAAGAGTAGGCTCTATAATAGAAGAAGGCGAATGTAAAACCTCCGTGAGGATGTTGGGCTTGTACTCAATAGTGGGCAAAGTCAAACCTAGCAAATCCGCAGCCTTCCTAAGCACGACGTGATAGGGTGCAACATCCTTGGATGGCGTAACCGAAACAGATGGCAAACCCCACTCAGGAGAAAGTTCCAGGCCATTAGCGCTTTGGAGGTCCTCAAAACAATCCCCCTGATCTTGTAGCTCTCCTTCCTCAACCTCGGAATCCATATACTCCTTCTCCTCCAAGAGGCGTTGAGCTCTGCGCCTCGACCATTCCATGCGGACCGAAGTCGATGGATCCGGCAAAGACTCCAACGGAGCCGGAGCCGACGTCGAACGAGGAACTTAAGGACAGGAAGCACCACGATCCGAATCTCCACGAGGTCGATCGGGAGCCAGCGAAGCCGCATGTGAAGTCGACGACCTCGGAGGCGCCGTACCGAGCCAAGGAGCACAAGGCGTTGGCATAAACGGCATAAAGAGGGCTGGGGCATAAGCCTGAGGCACACCTAAATTAAAAGACAATGGACCCATGGGACCAACTGGTGCGCCAGTGGGGTACATTGCCCTCGCATAAACACCAAACATGGCATTTAAAAACTGCGAAGGATCCTGACCTGGACCAGGAAAGGGAGGGTACGAACCCAACGGCCGCTCCGAAGGAGGCTGATCCGGCAAAGGTGCACCCTGGCCCTCTTGATTCTCAGGCTCCACATCCGGAGTCGGAGCTCGAGGAACCTCTTCTTCACCATGCACCGAAGAATGGTGCGACTCGAGATCCGGTTCCTGCTCCTGAACAGGAGAACCTACATGAGACTGTGCCGGAGAAGGAGACACGAAGTCCTTATGATGTTTACGAGACTTCTTCTTCGAATCCGAAGACTCCTTGCCAGAGTGATGTTTAGAGCGATGCTTACTCCTCTTATGCTTCTTCCTCGAGGAGCTCGAAGCATGCCCCGAAGCCGACTTGGATCCAGACCTCGACCTCTCTCTGGACCTCGACCTCGCTCTGGACCTCGACCTCGAAGCCGACCTTGACCTCGACTTCGCCCGCAACATCTGCCTCGACTTTGAGCGCCTGAAACCGACCTCGAAGACCTTCCAGCTTCTCTTTTTTTCACCTTCGCAAGAAGAAGCTTCGCCTCCCGCTCTCGCAAGGCCTTGGGGTTCATCTTAAAGCAGGAACGACAGTTCTTAACATCATGGTCCGACCCAAGACACCACAGACAGTCGGAATGCGGATCAGTGATCGACATCATTCGGGCACAGGAACCACACAGCTTGAACCCCGTCTTCCTCGACGACATCCTCGACGAAGAAGAAAATCTCAAAAGAGAAACAGTAACACCAAATAGCAACAAGATACTCAAAGTATCGCAGAAGATCCCAGAAATCGTTAGCGTCGACGACGCGGAAAAAAGGGAACTGACGTCATCACGCAAACGTGAGCCTTATGAGGAGTCGGTGATGTCAGACGGAGTTGCGCGCAATGCCGTGCTCCTATGACGTCGACCACGCCGGCGTGCTACAAAGAATTTTCCGAACGTTGCTGGCGCAAGGGGGATATTCACAAGGTGAGGAATCCACACGGCAGATGTATCTATCAGAAATAATAATACACTAAGGGAGGGCGACCCTCTAGCAAAAATAGTTAAGGTATACTCCAATCTCTACATACTCGATAAGTCCAATTCAAAATTAATCCATTACTCAATAGTAGTGGTGTGCATAACGTTTGGTCAACAAACTTAGGAAACCTTTAAGCATATCGACCTATAAAAACATTAGTAGAAAATCAGAAAGAAAGAATATTAGGATACATAGATGGAAAAGAGAAGTGTATCCGTGTGTGTCATTAATCAAGGTAGTGATACAGTACTGGCTATCCTAAATATTATCAAGAAGGAACCTTAGTAAGTTTTGCATGGATACAATTGCCACATTGTCAATGTTAAGATGACATTCTCAATCTCAAACAACATATTACATCGTAATTATGTTACATTATATTCTAAAGTCTCTTCCTTGTTAATTATGAATCTAAATATTCAACAACAAAGAAACAATAATTTCGAAAAAAACACACTATTTAAGAAAAAAGTGAAGGCAGCAAAAACCCCATTGGTAACATGTTATCAATATATCCACGGGTTACATTCAAGATTCATGTCAACCCTATACTTTGCGTCAACATGAATAAAATATATTCTCCATCAAATATCATGGATATTACACATAAATGCGCTACTAACCATGTGGGTATAGCAGACAATTCATGATGCAAATACTGGTAAGATAAACCTGACACTTGAGAATTAGAAATCCAATAATATTGTTACTCTTGACCTAGATAATCTTGATATTCATTATCAATATTAAGACCTCTCTCAACGGCCTTCAGCTTCATGATCCAGATCACTTCTCTCCGTTCTTAGTCTTAATTGTCTGTTACCCCCTCTGGGGTCCTGTGTAACCTGGTCAATCCCATGATAACTAAATTGATGCTGTTGTTGGTTATCATAATTTTGAACACTGTGGGCAGCAATAGGATATCTAGTATCACCATTCTTCCATGCTCGGAAGTGCTCCACCATCCTGTCGCTCAGTCTTCTAATTGTGCTCCCCGCATATATCTGACCACATGTACATGATATCAGATATACTACAAACGTTGATTCACAATTGATAAATGTATCAATCTCCAACGTTTCTGAACCATTATAGCAAAAGTTCATTACCTTTTTCGATGTTAGAATATAGCGAAAGAACATCTAAAGTCACCAAATGCATTCCTTCCTCCCAAGTGACGTCAGACATAATGTTTAGTACATGCTTCGTGTCTTGTATATAAGACGGTAAAGACTGAACATAGGGTCTCAAGAATATATCTATATATTGCGAGATTCTAACATCGATCACTCCCTAGGAATAGCAGCAGTAGAGACCTTTCTTAATAAGAGACCAGTGGAACTATTTGAACACACTAATATGTTATTGGCAATGACAGAGTTGGTGTTAAAGAACAATGTGTTCATATTTGACCAAAAATGGTATAAATAGTGCCTCGGTACCGCGATGGGTTCCAGATTCGCTCCGTCTTTTGCTAACCTCTTTATGGGGTGGTTTGAGGCGGAGTGGATCTGGGGCCGTCGTGGTCAAAAATGGATTGACAACATACAATATTGGGGCAGATTTATTGATGATTGTCTCATGATCTGGACTGGTACCCTTGTTGACTTGCTTTGCTTCTTTGAATATTTGAATGACAATGATGTTAACCTATGTTTTACTACACATTATGATACAAAGAAGATTGTATTTTTGGATGTAGAGTTATACGTCAAAGATATGAGACTGTGTTCGAAAATGTATAGAAAAGAAACGAGTTGTAATGCATTTTTATATGCAACGAGTTGCCACCCAAATTGCCAAAAGAATTTCATTCCCTACGCTGAAATGGTTAGAGCCAGGAGAAATTGTTCTGAAGATGATGAATTTCATTATAACTTAATGGATATGTCACGCAGATTTGAAGCCAGAGGCTATGAGTGGGGTGTGATTAACAAAGCAAAAAAGAGAGCATTGAAGCTCCAGAGATCACATACTTTAGCGGAGCACAAGAAAGTAGATAACCATACAGATAAGGTGCGGTTGATTAATTAGTTTAATACTGAATCTAAACGCCTATATTCGATTGTTAACAAACATTGGCACTTACTAAAAGCAGATAAAGATCTGTTGCCTTACATCAGTGAGAGACCCTCGATTACATTTAGAAAGGGCAAAACATTGGCCAATGATTTAAGCCCGAGTTATCCGATAAAGGCGAAGAAAATTTGGTTGACATCTATGACTAAGGGTTTCCACAAGTGTGGTAAATATAACTCCTGCAGATGGGCTAAGAAAAAGGTAATGAACTTCAGGTATAATGGTTCAGAAACGTTTGAGATTGATACATTTATCAATTGTGAATCAACGTTTGTAGTATATGTGATATCATGTACATGTGGTCAGATATATGTGGGGAGCACAATTAGAAGACTGAGAGACAGGATGATGGAGCACTTCCGAGCATGGAAGAATGGTGATACTAGATATCCTATTGCTGCCCACAGTGTTCAAAATTATGATAACCAACAACAGCATCAATTTAGTTATCATGGGATTGACCAGGTTACACAGGACCCCAGGGGGGGTAACAGACAATTAAGACTAAGATGGAGAGAAGTGATCTGGATCATGAAGCTGAAGGCGGTTGAGAGAGGTCTTAATATTGATAATGAATATCAATATTATCTAGGTCAAGAGTAACAATATTATTGGATTTCTAATTCTCAAGTGTCAGGTTTATCTTACCAGTATTTGCATCATGAATTGTCTGCTATACCCACATGGTTAGTAGCGCATTTATGTGTAATATCCATGATATTTGATGGAGAATATATTTTATTAATGTTGATGCAAAGTATAGGGTTGACATGAATCTTGAATGTAACCCGTGGATATATTGATAACAGGTTACCAATGGGGTTTTTGCTGCTTTCTCTTTTTTCTTAAATAGTGTGTTTTTTTCGAAATTGTTTCTTTGTTGTGTAATATTTAGATTCATAATTAACCAGGAAGAGACTTTAGAATATAATGTAACATAATTACGATGTAATATGTTGTTTGAGATTGAGAATGTCATCTTAACATTGACAATGTGGCAATTGTATCCATGCAAAACTTACTAAGGTTCCTTCTTGATAATATTTAGGATAGCCAGTCCTATATCACTACCTTGATTAATGACACACACGGATACACTTCTCTTTTCCATCTATGTATCCTAATATTCTTTCTTTCTGATTTTCTACTAATATATTAATAGGTCGATATGCTTAAAAGTTTCCTAAGTTTGTTGACCAAACGTTATGCACACCACTACTATTGAGTAATGGATTAATTTTGAATTGGACGTATCGAGTATGTAGAGATTGGAGTATACATTAACTATTTTTGCTAGAGGGTCGCCCTCCCTTAGTGTATTATTATGATTGTGACGCTGTTGCAATGTTTTATTAATATGGCTATCAGTTTGATTGTTGAAAATGAGAATAGACCGGATAGAGTTCATTATATTTAGTTAATACTCGGCAAATACGGGTTAGAAAACGGGTCTTTACATATCTTTGAATTCTTCAGATGATATCTCGGAACATTGTAACATTACAATATGGCACTTACTACTGTTTAGATTTTAACGGTAGTACACTATGCCGCTGACTCAAATTAATATTGACTGAAAATAATTTTTCTGAAGCTTATGTACATGTTTCGTATAATATATTTAATATGCATGAGTGTAGTATTTAGTATTGGTTTTCTCGAACAATATTTCGAGGAATAAACCACTACAATATGGCGCCCGTTCTGGATTGCGATATAAGGACACTTCAATATGGCGCCAACGCGGAACACCGACAAGCAGCGAGGATTTTTGCTGCCATCACATAGGTATGCTGCAGCGATTAGTTTATCCCCATTTGCGTTTACTATTATTATTATTTTTATGGATTTTATAGCGTCTCCTCTCTTTAACAGGAGGAGAACGGAGGACTTGACTGGATAATACGGACTTGGGGTAAGTCACGGTTAGAAATGGGACTCTTAGGTCCTTAAAAATATTGGCAAGATTTTGATATATTCTTTCGCATTTCAGTGATTTTATTTGGTGATCCTCCAGACTTAATACGACTAATAAGGATACACTATTAATCTTGAGAGTTGATGTACCGAGCGAGGACGGAAGAGAAATACTATATATTCTGGGTAAGACGAATGACGTCTTTTTATAAATAGGAGATAACACAATTTAGGTTTAGATAACTGACCGTGGCTATTTTCTTACTTTTACAGTGCATGTCCTCACATTGTACTTAAAAATAATTGTGGTGAGTCATGGCACGCATCAGTTACTTATTCAACATCTGTATATATTGATAAGATGTTAGCTTATATATCATATTTTAGAAATTACAGGATTAGAAAACCACTTACAACATATGAAACTTTAATTCGTGATAATATTTGAAGGAGGTGAGAAATATGTATAATTGTCAGACTTTCTTACGGAATATAACGTAAATAGTAGGATATATGCAGTACTTTATCTTTCAGGAGATAATACTGATAACTTTGGAATCTTTATGCGGAATATTGAACACGCTTTTGTGATAATTTTGGTGAGTGTCATTTCATCCACTACAATATGGATATTAGTGTGTGTAACATCTTGGTTGACTTAAAACGAGGGTTTCTGGTAATGCAATAAGATTTTGGATATTACCTTCTTGAACTAATTATAGGTACTGGATACCGTACCTAGGGATATGTAATTATTTGGATTTGATTTTAATTGAGTTGTTAGACCTCTGAATAGAACTCAGGAGATCATTCCAATAGTGATATACAGGCATATGGTAGCCTTGTTTGGTGATTTTTGTTTGCACTCATTTCTAGACAATTTTCCTGGTAACGAGAAGAAGAAGTTATATATCCAAGAAATATTATTTATTTTGAGGTGAATATGCCTTATCTAACTCTCAGCTGAAAGTAACTGGGTTATAAGGTTTTCACAGATATTCTGAGTGTGAACTTTTTCACCCTGTTAGAGCTATGAAAACCTCTTTTCTTTCTTATGGCAAGTACCTACACGTTGGATAAGACCTTGTATGAATTTTCTTTTCTCTGTTGGTGAAGGGAACTATTTCTTCTCTTCTTTTGGTAACATAGAGTAGTAGCATTTTATTCATGGGCAATGTCTATTTGGTTGCAGCCCTGAAGAAGTCTATGTGTTGTATAAATGCACGACGAAACACGTGTTGGCTGATGTACCATCTATACACAGAGACTGATGTACAGAATTTACAGTCAAATTATTTTGGAATAAATCTTTGAAGATCTGCAGTGACTACAACGTTTGAAGAATGGACTTGACTTTATCATGATACAGGGTGGAGTGCCAACTACTTAATCTTATTTGTGCAACTTTAATAAAGTTGAGACCATTATCAGTTACTCATTTGTGTGCTCAGGGGGTGAAATATATCTTGGCTTCTGTATTTACAGAAAATATTTGGGGTATTGGATGCGTACCCTCCCTCTAGATGCACCACCTATTGATTTTCATTGCGAATATATTTAATTTTGTTTCCCTGATATTAGCTGTGGAGTGCCCAATTAGCTGTTAGCATCCAAGTGCCTAACATAACCAATCATACTTCATCACATACAAATTCAAAACGTAAGTTACATTTTGATTGGTTCTAATTTTCAATAGTTTCAAATGTGTTTTCCCCATGCAGTTTTCCATAGGACTTTTAGATACGGCTTGAAAGGAATTACACCAAAGTTGGCAAAATGATAGGCACTGGTATGTAGTAGGGCCTTTTCCTTATTTTTTTAAATTGCTCAAGTGGTTTTTAAGAAAAGCAACTTCTAAAACACATATATATCTAGGGGTGCGCTCCGAGCGCTCACCGGTACACGTACCGGAGAGCGCACCCGGCGCGCTACGGGAGTGCGCGAGCTGTAAGCAATTGGCTGTCGTGTGTCTGTCAACATTCTTAACAGTCCGGAGAGTCCGCCATCTTGTGTATCGGGAAAATCGAGACACCTGAGGTGAAAGAAAAAAGGGGGAAATGTGTAAAAGGGGGCAGGGTACACACCCCCAGACCCCCTAGGTTTTTTGTGGATGGCCTACAAGGACCCTGAAGGGTAAAACTTTTTTTTTTGTTGCAATTTTTGCGGGGTAAGCGCTGGGTGCGTTCCCAGGTGCGCTCTCCGGTACGTGCACCCTGAGCGCACCACGGGGAAAAACTGTGAAAAAAATAGAGTAAAAAAATGATTTAGAGTGCTTACAGGTAAGTTAGCTCTGAAAAGAGCTGTTGTGTTATGTGGGTGTTTTTTGTACCTACAAGTAGGTACCAATGCAGAGTCTTATATTCAAGAGGAAAACTCTATTCCCCTGTAAAATGCACACCATCTCTCCTATAGATGCCTTGCATGTTGTAAAGCAAGTTGTTGTGGTAAATGGAACCCATACCATAGTCTCTGAGGAGGGCAGAAACAGATTTATTCACATGTTTCCTTGCTTTCTCAATTTGTGGACAAAATTGGTTGGACCAGTTCCATTTTTGCCTTTGGCATATATTAGAAAATACCAAGGCAGTTTTTGGAAAAAGTGACATCAATTGCCTAAAGATGTCCTTTAAAATCATTTCCAGACCTACCCCAGTCAAAGTGCCTAGGTCATTTCCACCACAGTGCACAATTATAAGGTCAGGGTGTGGTAAATGCATAAAGGATTTTACCTATGGTATCAATTGATGACTTCTCAATCCTCTCTGTCCAATCCATACAATGTCCACATTTGGTAAATCAAGGTTGTAAATACCTCTGTTAGCTGTGTATTTTTGACTACAGTGGACATAGCTATGACCCACAAACCAGACTTTTGGCATTTTGAAGGTAGATGTGCTTCTAGCCAGATGAGTTGTGGAAATGAGATGGCAGTTTGATTATGAAAAAAAGTGGTTGAGAATCAGTGCACTTGAAAAACCAGAAATGATTGGTGCTTTCTTAAAAATCTCCACTGAAAATTAGGGTGCATGTTTTTTTTGTTGTAAAAAGTCATTTCAATGGTTGAGAAAAAGTCATTTAAACAAACGTTGCACTTGATTAGCTAGTACATTGAGAGGTCAAACACCCTTGATGGATTCTTTTGCAACATAGTATGATGAACTTGTGAACTGTGTGCTGGGTTAGGAGGGAGTTACCATGGTTACAGGGTGAATGAGCACTGGGGGGATGGGCGAATGTTATGTGAGTTTCAAAGACTTGAAATGTACAACCAATTAAAATGTGCAGTTTGGTTTTGAATTTGTGTGGGAACAATTTTGATTGGTTAGGTAAAAAGAATATGGGTCTGAAATGAGAAAGAACCTGTGCCAATATTCTGAGGCTCAAGTGAAAGAAGCATTATTCAGAGATTCTGGTTAAGAATATCTGTTGAGTGTGACTGACACTGTTCTATATCTTCCAAAGCATTTTTAAAGGTGAGTAATGATTCTTTTAAAATAGATAGAGAGCTGTATGCACTATGGGGAAGATTAAGAAGCATATTGTACTTCTTTATTCTTGCATTTTGTGTCATGTTTTTTGTAATGTTGTTTAAAAATAGAATGGTGCATATTGGAAATATATTTTGAAAAGGAGTACATTTTCTGCTTTGTTTTTGTAGTGGTCATTTAAATGAGCAGTGCTTTGTGTCAAAAACGATTTAGTATGGAAAATATTTTCTGGAAAAAAGTCTGCTTTTTAAAATTTGGTGAAGTATCACACTGCATTTCTGAATGAAATAAGCGAAAACATTTTCACATTTTTCCATTATGCCAGCTATGCCTTGTAACATTTGCGTCAATCTGGTTAAAGAGTATTCTTTGCTTGTGTCTAACTTTACTCTGTATGCTTTGACTCAAGCAGGTGGGGGAGATATATTCGATTTCACACTGATTTTGTACACATTAAATGCAAGAAAAAATGAAAAAAGGGCAGTACCCAAAATTGAACAATTAGAGCAAAAGGAAAAGGATTGTAACCACACTTCGGATACTTGTACTAATCCAAATTTACATATTTATTTACAGTTTCATAAAACAATTGTAGTCATAAACGGCGCAAGTACAGTGAGGAAGAGAAAAGGGTGCTCAAGTGTTTAGAAGGAAAAAAGAAAAGCGTATTATAATGTACAATTCCAATATTTACAACAAACAAAGCGAGGACCCTCCGCTTTTAGATTAGCCTGTCCACACAGTTTAAAGGAAAAAAGGGGTAGGACAATATAGGTACAGGCACACAAATTGAAAAGCGTCGACGTATCGACCCTGGTGCTCTTGGGGTATTTGGGGACTCGGCTGCGGGTCTTCTTCAGGACAAGGGACAAGGATGGGATAGGTGGGGAAACTTGGCCGTGATCAGGCAAGTAGTCTGGTTGGGAACACCAATGAAGCTTGTCAGGGTAAAAGGTTTCATTGGTGTTCCCAACCAGAAGACCCTGAAGAGTGTCCTGAAGAAGACACGCAGCCGAGGCCCCAAATACCCCAAGAGCACCAGGGTCGAAACGTCGACGCTTTTCAATTTGTGTGCCTGTACCTATATTGTCCTACCCCTTTTTTCCTTTAAACCGTGTGGACAGGCTAATCTAAAAGCGGAGGGTCCCCGCTTTGTTTGTTGTGAATATTGGAATTGTACATTATAATACGCTTTTCTTTTTTCCTTCTAAACACTTGAGCACCCTTTTCTCTTCCTCACTGTACTTGCGCCGTTTATGACTACAATTGTTTTATGAAACTGTAAATAAATATGTAAATTTGGATTAGTACAAGTATCCGAAGTGTGGTTACAATCCTTTTCCTTTTGCTCTAATTGTTCAATTTTGGGTACTGCCCTTTTTTCCTTTTTTCTTGCATTTAATGTGTACAAAATCAGTGTGAAATCGAATATATCTCCCCCACCTGCTTGAGTCAAAGCATGTAGAATTAATTGCATTTTCAAAATTAGAAAAGATTTTCAGATAAGGACTCTTTTGATCAATAATCAAGGACCATTGTTTTTCTTTATACCAATTGATACCCAGGTCCTTTGATTCTATGGGTGATACCCCATTGATTTAATGGTAACTTTACTCTGTGCCTGTGTGTTATCTGATATAGGATTCATTTTATGAAGATACAATGCTGTATGCAGTATAGGGTAGATTAAGAAGCATATTGTGCTTCTGTATTCTTGCATTGTGTTTTATGTTTTTTTGTAATGCTGTTTAAAAATTGTATACTGCATATTGGAAATGTATTTTGCAAATGACGTAGGTTTCTGCTTTGCTTTGTAGTGGTCATTTAAAAGGGCAGTGCTTTGTGCGAAAAACAATATACTATAGAAAATGTTTTCTGGTAAAAGGTATGCTTAGTTGATGTCAAGCTTCACTCACAGCGTGATCTTAGGCACATGATCAGAATGTTAGATATAATGTACCATGTCTGTCTCTGCCAACAGTATGTGTGACTCTGCCTAAGATCACAGTGATGGGTGAATCAAGCTTCAGTCACAGTGTGATCTTAGGTACATGATCAGAATGTTAGATATAATGTACCATGTCTGTCTCTGCCAACAGTATGTGTGTCTCAGCCTAAGATCACAGTGATGGGTGAATTAAGCTTCAGTCACAGTGTGATCTTAGGCACATTATCAGAATGTTACATATAATGTACCATGTATGTCTCTGCCAACAGTATGTGTGACTCTGCCTAAGATCACAGTGATGGGTGAATCAAGCTTCAGTTACAGTGTGATCTTAGGTACATGATCAGAATGTTAGATATAATGTACCATGTGTGTCTCTGCCAAGAGTATGTGTGACTCTGCCTGATCACAGTGATGGGTGAATCAAGCTTCAGTCACATTGTGATCTTAGGCACATGATCAGAATGTTAGATATAATGTACCATGTCTGTCTCTGCCAACAGTATGTGTGACTCTGCCTAAGATCACACTGATGGGTGAATCAAGCTTCAGTCACAGTGTGTACCGTGTCTGTCTCTGCCAACAGTATGTGTGACTCTGCTTAAGATCACAGTGATTGGTGAATCAAGCTTCAGTCACAGTGTGATCTTAGGCACATGATCAGAATGTTCGATATAATGTACCATGTCTGTCTCTGCCAACAGCATGTGTGACTCTGCCTAAGATCACACTGATGGGTGAATCAAGCTTCAGTCACAGTGTGATCTTAGGTACATGATCAGAATGTTACATATAATGTACCATGTATGTCTCTGCCAACATTATGTGTGACTCTGCCTAAGATCACACTGATGGGTGAATCAAGCTTCAGTCACATTGTGATCTTAGGCACATGATCAGAATGTTAGATATAATGTAATGTATGTGGTCTTGTAATGTACCATGTCTGTCTCTGCCAACAGTATGTGTGACTCTGCCTAAGATCACACTGATGGGTGAATCAAGCTTCAGTCACAGTGTGATCTTAGTTACATGATCAGAATGTTACATATAATGTACCATGTATGTCTCTGCCAACAGTATGTGTGACTCTGCCTAAGATCACAGTGATGGGTGAATCAAGCTTCAGTCACAGTGTGATCTTATGCACATGATCAGAATGTTACATATAATGTACGGTATTTGTCTCTGTCAACAGTATGTGTGATTCTGCCTAAGATCACACTGATCGTTGAATCAAGCTTCAGTCATAGTGTGATCTTAGGCACATGATCAGAATGTTAGATATAATGTACCCTGTCTGTCTCTGCCAACAGTATGTGTGTCTCTGCCTAAGATCACACTGATGGGTGAATCAAGCTTCAGTCACAGTGTGATCTTATGCACATGATCAGAATGTTACATATAATGTACCATGTCTGTCTCTGCCAACAGTATGTGTGACTCTGCCTAAGATCACACTGATGGGTGAATCAAGCTTCAGTCACAGTGTGATCTTAGGCACATGATCAGAATGTTACATATAATGTACTGTGTCCGTCTCTGCTAACAGTATGTGTGACTCTGCCTAAGATCACAGTGATGGGTGAATCAAGCTTCAGTCACAGTGTGATCTTATGCACATGATCAGAATGTTACATATAATGTACTGTATTTGTCTCTGTCAACAGTATGTGTAATTCTGCCTAAGATCACACTGATTGTTGAATCAAGCTACAGTCACAGTGTGATCTTAGGCACATGATCAGAATGTTAGATATAATGTACCATGTCTGTTTCTGCCAACAGAATGTGTGACTCTGCCTAAGATCACACTGATGGGTGAATCAAGCTTCAGTCACAGTGTGACCTTAGGCACATGATCAGAATGTTAGATATAATGTACCATGTCTGTCTCTGCCAACAGTATGTGTGACTCTGCCTAAGATCACACTGATGGGTGAATCAAGCTTCAGTCACAGTGTGATCTTAGGCACATGATCAGAATGTTACATATAATGTACTGTGTCTGTCTCTGCTAACAGTATTTGTGACTCTGCCTAAGATCACAGTGATGGGTGAATCAAGCTTCAGTCACAGTGTGATCTTAGGCACATAATCAGAATGTTACATATAATGTTCCGTGTCTGTCTCTGCCAACAGTATGTGTGACTCCCCTTCTCTCACTCTCTCTCTGTTACCCTCATTTTCTCTGTCCCCTTAGTCTCTCACTCCTCTTCTGTCACGCTCACTCCCTATAACTGAGCCATACTCCCACACTCACCTTCTTTCAGTCCTTCTCCTTTACTTTCTTTCCTCTCTTCCCTTCCTTCGCTCCTTCACTGTTTTCCCTTCCCTTACTCTCCTTACTCCACTTCACTAATTCCTTCTCTTACTCCCTCTGTCCTCTTACTTCTACACTCCCCTTCCCTCATTCTCTCTCTGTTTGCCTCATTCTCTCCGTCCCTTTAGTCTCTCACTCCTCTTTTGTCACGCTCACTCCCTATAACTCAGCCATACTCCCAGTCACCTTCTTTCAAACCTTCTCCTTTACTTTCCTTCCTCTCTCTTCCCTTCCTTCGCTCCTTCACTGTTTTCCCTTCCCGTACTCTCCTTACTCCACTTCACTAATTCCTTCTCTTACTCCCTCTGTCCTCTTACTTCTACACTCCCCTTCCCTCATTCTCTCTCTGTTTGCCTCATTCTCTCCGTCCCTTTAGTCTCTCACTCCTCTTCTGTCACGCTCACTCCCTATAACTCAGCCATACTCCCACAGTCATCTTCTTTCAAACCTTCTCCTTTACTTCCCTTCCTTCACTCCTTCACTGTTTTCCCTTCCCTTACTCTCCTTACTCCACTTCACTAATTCCTTCTCTTACTCCCTCTGTCCTCTTACTTTTACACTCCCCTTCCCTCATTCTCTCTCTGGTAGGCTCATTCTCTCTGACCCCTTAGTCTGTCACTCCTCTTCTATCACGCTCACTCCCTACAACACAGCCACACTCCCTCACTTATGTTTCTTTCCTCCCTCACTCAGTCCACTACTCTCACTTTTTCTTTCACTTTCTCTGTCTCTTCACTCCCTTACTCACCTTGTCTCACACTCACTTGCCTTTATCCAGTCTGTATCTCCACTCTTTCCTCAACATCACTGCTCTTTTCTTACCCTTCCACAAACCCGTTCCTTTACTACATTTTGTTCACTTATCCTCATTCCCCATGTTCACTCTCCTTCTCCTCACTCACCTCCCACACTCACCTTCTTTCAGTCCCCCTACTTCACTTCCCCTCTCGTCCCTTTCTTTGCTTTCTCACTCAATTTCCTTTCCTCTCTCACTGCACTCCACTTCAGTTACTCTTTTTGAGTTTTTTTAAGAGTACAGCTCTTTTTTGAGAATTGGAGGTAGTTCTAAAAATAACTTTTTCTTTCTTCTTTTTTCGTTTTTTTAACAACAAAAACAAAAACAGGGAATGTCAAACTGCTCAACAGGAGCAAAAAAAAAAAAGTCAAAATTAGGGCTGGGGACGGCACTGGTGGTTTTCTCTTGTTCGGACAATGTTCATAATACTTTGTTCACCGTAACAAAGTAGTTCATCACAGTCTTTACATTTGATGGGGATTCCATTAAAAACAGGCTGAATATTAGGAATCAGCTGTTCAGGTCGCCCCCTCACCGATGATGTAGTTGGTCCTCCAGTCGAAGTCGAACCACCATCCCTTGGAGCATCTCGTGCCAGAGCTCTGACATTCTCCCGGGCTTAATTCTGGGGGTGCCTCCTCTGAACGTGCCGAATCATGGTCGAATTTCCGAAACTGTATTTCCTTGTAGGGTCACCCCGTGAAAGGACAGTATTGCAAATTTTGCACTCTACCTCAGGAGCATTCACTTTTTTTTTAATCTGCTGGTAATTTGAAAAACTTCCAAATGAAGTGCTCCTTTACCCTGGGCTGAGGAGCTTCTTCTGCTATGAACCCATTCGAGTCCTCACTGCTGGGTCTAGCAGCCATTATAATCCCAAAAAGGTTGAGCAGAAACAAACAGGTCTTGCATTCACAAAAGTGAAAGAAGAAGTGAAGGAAATGGGTGAGGTTTTCATTCTTTGTAAAAAAAAACTGTCAGCAACCAATGAAAAGTGCTAATTTAAGGTCACATGACTTGACGCGCTTACGCTGCGCGCACCGAAGCGCTTCCGGGGGCGCTCCCGCGGCACGAACGTAGGCGATTCCGGGGGCGCTTACGCGGCACGAACGTGGGCGCTTTCGTGGGCGCTTACACCGCGCGTCTAAGTGACGTTTTGCTAGCTTTACGGAAATGCAAAATCATATCTATTCTGAAAATCAAAAATACTACTTTTATAAGTCTAGTACTGAATGTCTTGCATTATTATTTTGTTTTCATACATATTTTTTTTTACAAATGCAGAAATGGCGCTCTTGCTGCGCTCTCTGGTGCGCGCACCCGGAGCGCTCCAAGGTAAAATGATACAGGTAAGCTCACCGGTGTGCGCACTCTGAGCGCCCCAGGAAAAAATGATTAAAAAAAAGAAAAATACATTGCAAAAATATTTTTTATCAATAAATGAATAATAATTAATAGTTATACAAAACAGCTAATAAAAAAACCCACTAAAAATCGTAAGTTACAAACTCGATATACAAAGGAATTCGCTTTTAAAAAACCTTTGAAATTCACTGAAAAAAACAGAGGTTTCACAATCATTATAGTTAGGAATTAGCATTTAAAAAACCTTTGAAATTCACTAAAAAAAACCATAGGTTTCACACCAGTTATAGTTAGCTGAACATTTTACTCATACAAAACCATGGAAATTCCCACGTTATAGTTAGTTTAACTCACTATAACTCGCACGCCCACAATCCACTGCTGATGATGTCACATATTACATCATTCATGACATGGTCAGTGACATCACTGATGACATCACTGATAACATCTCAAATGACATCACTGATGACATCATTCATGTGATAATACGATGCACCTCCTCACACTCTAATCTAACCTTTTATACACCCAGTGTTAAATAGACTGCCATTCTTGAAACCATTGACACACCAATATCAGTTACTACATACAAACTCACTGATTCCTAAGACAACACACACATCCACTCATTCACCCATACAATCACTCATACATACAGTCACTCATCAATACAACACTATCATTTGCACTCATACACCTATACAGACACTCACACACTGTCACTCATCCACGGAGTTACTCACATACCTAGTCAGTTATACAAAGAATCAAACAAACTCCGAATTCCTCATCTACACAGTTATACACACTAAACCTTACTTATTCAAACATAAACTAACACATAGTTACTCTCTTTTACAATCACTGATACAAGTACACATTGATCCATACAGCCACTTACGCAATCACAGGCTCCCATGTATAGTAATTTACATATGCCAACTCTCCCAAGTACTATGTTTTACATATGTACTTACTTTAACATGTAGCACTGAGATATCCATTCACTCACCAACACACCCATGCACAGTCAACCACCAATACAGCTGTTTCTACATGCACTCTTGAACTTATACACCAAGTGAATCAACTGCTCACACATCTATGCACAGAGTCACACACCTCCCAGGCACCCCCACACACACTAAGCCTCACATACAAATACTTGGGCAACCAAACAATAACCCATATAGCTTGTGGATAAAGTAGCAAAGGTCCAAGAATTCCAAGGCTTTAACAACGCTTGAATAAGCTATAGTTATTGTTGAATGGAGACACACTCGAAGCTCTGGACCTCTTGGGCTCCATGTAGAAAAACAGGTTTAGGGAATGGTGAGTGTGTACTCCATAGAAGATTTCGAGAGCTTTTCCAGGATTAATATCCGTTCTATTGAATTGTAGTACAAAGGACAGAGCTATTTTTCATTGCAGAAAGGTGTCTTTATTGTTTTTCATAGAACATGGACAGCCGACACGTGTTTCGCCCCCTCATGGCGATTTGCGCCGGGGCTTTCTCAAGGCTAATTTTACTTTTCTGGCGTAAAATATTTTGGTTTCCAAATAATGTCAATGTCCGAAATGTCGTAAATACAGTTTTTCAGGAACAAACGTTCTTTTGTTAGGCTAATGCCCTCTTCGGTCCCTGCTCCTAGTCTTTCAACGTCAAGACGGTTCTCGGGTTGAATCCCAGCCACTCATATAGCTACTGATCAACACATGCAACAGCTTACACAACAACAGACATAATGATGCACACATTCAGACAGTTTAGTCACTAACCCATGCATTCAGTAAGACACATTTAATCACTCAGTCATACAGTCAGGCACGCACCTTCTAAATCTTTCATCCAGACACTTATACATCCACTCATTCTTCAATATGAAAAACATATTTAAACTTTACAGAAACACACAGACAATGGATGATGCCACCAGTGATGTCATCAGTGATGTCATTTGAGATGTCATCAGTGATGTCATCAGTGATGTCACTGACCATGTCATGAATGATGCAATATGTGACATCATCAGCAGTGGATTGCGGGCGCGCGAGTTATAGTGAGTCCAACTAACTATAACGTGGGAATTTCAATGGTTTCGTAGGAGTAAAATGTTCAGCTAACTATAACTGGTGTGAAACCTATGGTTTTCTCTGTGAATTTCAAAGGTTTTTTAAATGCTAATTCCTAACTATAACAATTGTGAAACCTATGGTTTTTATTGTGAATATATATATATATATATATATATATATATATATATATATATATATATATATATATATATATATCCAAAACAATCCACTCCGTGAGGAACAGAGAGAGGCCACACAGGGGATATCATTGGAACACCTTTATTGAATGACAGCGTGTGCATAATGCATTTCGGCCCGACGGCCTTCCTCAGATGCTGCTGTTTAGGCTGCGTGTGACTCAACTAGAACATTCAAATGTCCAGAAGCCCTGCCATTGGAGGTAATCCGCTGACCTTTGGGTCACATGGGTCAGACTTCACTGCAGCTCTCTCACAAATGCAGCGCCCAGAATGCATCCAACCGGGTAAGTGTGAATCGGCAGAAGCTGAATAATTCAAGCCCCCTCAGTGGGTGGATTTGATAACTGGAAATGTGCGCAGTGTCCAATATAGAGTTGTAGCCCTCATTCCTCGCCGGTCTTCCTCCGGTCCCCATCGACGTTACAAACTTGTGGCATGTTTGCCGACTGAACCACGAGATGGCGGCACAGTGTCCTCGTCTCCCTGTCAGTGACAGGCTGCATCACGCAAAAATTCAGGGTACAGGCGTGTGTCACGAGATGGGCTGGAGGTAAATCAATACCTTGAAAAGTCTGTAGCTACGAACAGCGGGTTGTCAGTGAGCCTCCAGCCTCATGATATAACGGGTCCTCCCACGCGCCTCTGACTGGCGCGAAAATATCCAAAACAATCCACTCCGTGAGGAACAGAGAGAGGCCACACAGGGGATATCATTGGAACACCTTTATTGAATGCCAGTGTGTGCATAATGCATTTCGGCCCGGCGGCCTTCCTCAGATGCTGCTGTTTAGGCTGCGTGTGACTCAATCCGCACATTGAAATGTCCAGAAGCCCTGCCATTGGAGGTAATCCGCTGACCTTTGGGTCACATGGGTCAGATTTCACTGCCGCTCTCTCACAACTGCAGCGCCCAGAATGCATCAAACCGGGTAAGTGTGAATCGGCAGAAGCTGAATAATTCAAGCCCCCTCAGTGGGTGGATTTGATAACTGGAAATGTTTATTTAGTGAGACACTATACATTGTTAGAGTCCTCCATCCAAATATTTATTTATATATATCCACTCATACTTCAATACAAATTGCTATATATATAATGCATATTTAAATAACGAAGCAAACCACATTCACTGGATGATGTCATCAGTGATGTCATCATTGAGGTCATCAGTGATGTCACAGACCATGTCATGAATGATGTAATATGTGACATCATCAGCAGTGGATTGCGGGTGGGCTAAATATAGTTAGTACAACTAACTATATAGGAGCAATTTCAATGTTTTTTTAAATGCTAATTCCTAACTATATAAGGCCTGAAACCTATGTTTTTTTCAGTGAATATATATATGTGAATATATATATATTTCACACCCCGTGCCTTTGTCAGCAGGATTCCGACACCTACTGTGTCTTTCCAACAGTCCTCTCCATCAACACTTACCCGGAAATACAGCACTCTGGGAGCTGTAGTTTGGGCTCAGACTGCAGTGGAGTTGTCATCATGTGACTACGGTCGGCGGACTTCCGCCTATGGGAGAGACACTGGCTCAATTTAAGGTGGGGTGATAAAGTACTTCCTGTAACCCAGCAGCATCTGAAGAAGGCCGGCAGGCCGAAATGCATTATGCAAAGCTGAATAAATCACAAGAATTAAAGAAATCCCAACGTTTCCCCTGAAGTGGCCTCCGCCTGTTCTTTCGGGATTGGGATGTGTGGATATTTTCGCGCTGGCCAGAGGCGCGTGGGAGGTCCCGTTCTGCCAAGAGACTGAAGCATCACTGGCATCTGCTGCTTTCTGCAGTTTGTTTGTTTCGAGGAATCGATTTGGCTCCGGTCCACCTGGGATTGCATGCCATGCCACGGACTGCTGTTGATTCAGCTCGTTATTGAACGAGGAGGCAGAGGCAACCTCCTCTGTCTCACAGCTCGGCAGGCACTCGCACTTCTGGGTTCGAACGTGGAAAAGGGGACCCGAGGGAAATCTTCTGTTCTTAACAAGGACTTTTCATTTCACACCCCGTGCCTTTGTCAGCAGGATTCCGACACCTACTGTGTCTTTCCAACAGTCCTCTCCATCAACACTTACCCGGAAATACAGCACTCTGGGAGCTGTAGTTTGGGCGCAGACTGCAGTGAAGTTGTCATCATGTGACTACGGTCGGCGGACTTCCGCCTATTGGAGAGACACTGGCTCAATTTAAGGTGGGGTGATAAAGTACTTCCTGTAACCCAGCAGCATCTGAAGAAGGCCGGCAGGCCGAAATGCATTATGCAAAGCTGAATAAATCACAAGAATTAAAGAAATCCCAACGTTTCCCCTGAAGTGGCCTCCGCCTGTTCTTTCGGGATTGGGATGTGTGGATATTTTCGCGCTGGCCAGAGGCGCGTGGGAGGTCCCGTTCTGCCAAGAGACTGAAGCATCACTGGCATCTGCTGCTTTCTGCAGTTTGTTTGTTTCGAGGAATCGATTTGGCTCCGGTCCACCTGGGATTGCATGCCATGCCACGGACTGCTGTTGATTCAGCTCGTTATTGAACGAGGAGGCAGAGGCAACCTCCTCTGTCTCACAGCTCGGCAGGCACTCGCACTTCTGGGTTCGAACGTGGAAAAGGGGACCCGAGGGAAATCTTCTGTTCTTAACAAGGACTTTTCATTTCACACCCCGTGCCTTTGTCAGCAGGATTCCGACACCTACTGTGTCTTTCCAACAGTCCTCTCCATCAACACTTACCCGGAAATACAGCACTCTGGGAGCTGTAGTTTGGGCGCAGACTGCAGTGGAGTTGTCATCATGTGACTACGGTCGGCGGACTTCCGCCTATGGGAGAGACACTGGCTCAATTTAAGGTGGGGTGATAAAGTACTTCCTGTAACCCAGCAGCATCTGAAGAAGGCCGGCAGGCCGAAATGCATTATGCAAAGCTGAATAAATCACAAGAATTAAAGAAATCCCAACGTTTCCCCTGAAGTGGCCTCCGCCTGTTCTTTCGGGATTGGGATGTGTGGATATATATATATATATATATATATATATATATATATATACATATATACACATACATACATATATACATACCCCAATGCTAATACAAACCTTTCTCCAAATAATAGCCGTGGGCTTAGATTTGAAATAACTCAAACCCTAATTTTCTTGTTAGGGGGAAGGGAGATAGGAAATAGAAGATGAGCACACTGGAGAGTGGAGTTTCGCCTCCCAGAGCTCTGTATTCACGTGTCTACCTCACTCTATCAAGAAGTGTGGAACAATAATGGTAAGGCATATGCCAAAGGGTCAGAAAGACTGAAAAGAACAATAAGCACAAACAGTTTGAGTATGAAAATAAATGCACATTTATAACTAGTACTGAGAACGCCCAGTATAAAGCCCAATCTCATGTGGCTCACCTGCTATTATGCTGATAACGACCCGAGGAATAGACTTTCTCCAAGCTTGGGAGCAGTGGGAGATGCTGTTGCTGTGGGTAACTTCCCATTAAGTATATGTGTAGAAACCGCAGTATTACAGGGTAACCTTCTTGATATGAGATGCAGATAGGCAGAAAGAAACACAGAATAAAGCCAAGGACAACAGAACAAGAGTGCAGGGAACACAAATAAGGACAGCAAACTGAGTGTATGGGAACCATATAAACAAGCAGTTATGAAGAACATTGTGTTCACTACTAAACTGTCCTTGATGCAGACCTTCTATTGTCGAGTTAGGTATTTCTTCTATGAGTGATCTGGAAGACCCAGCCCCTAAATCTCATTCTCAGTCTACCACAGTTTATGGGTCTCTGATTCAATCTTTTCTTCGGATTCAATCATGTTTTTACTTCTTAACTATTCTAAAACAAAGTGTGCAGCATCCTGACCTTTGTCGAATCATGCCAAGCAATATTCATCTATTGGTCTGGTCTTCAATAATTCACATTTATCTTTCTGCCGCTACAGTCTATGGCTCAGTGTAATGGACCAGCCCACTTCAGTCACTGGCTAACTTCACTGTGTGTGACGGCAGTGTGTTCTTTCACAAGAAGCTCTTCTGTACGCAAAGTAGTTCCCTTTAGTGCCATGGACTACTCTGGCAATGTATGCTTTGACAGGCCAAAGAATGTTGTGTTTTAAGCCAGTTTATTTTTTTAAATAGCCCTCCGCAATATAGTTTTACAAACACCCTGAAAATACAAAACATCATTAACAAAACCAAAAGGCAGGCAGCCAGCACCAGATCTAATAGCTTTACTAATGCTTGCTATTTATGCATTTTTTTTTTGCATGAGTGTGATGAAACAGCTAAAGCATTCTCTAGGCCACACCTAAATATGCATTTGAACAAAACAGTTACTTCTGTGCTTTACAAGTCTAATAGTTCCATACAAGTGTGCATAAATCGAAACTTGTTAACAGTCCTAAAGAGTAAACCAGGCCAATAACATAGTTCACTTTCAATATATGGTCAAAATGGACTAATACTGGTGGGAATGGCAACTATTGGTATTTGTTTGTCTCTTTGTTTGTGAATTTCCTTGTGATTTATGATAACATTTTCACTTCAAGTTACGCACTAGGATTCAGTGACATTAATTATTGTGATGCCATTAGCATCAAGGTCTCCCAGGTACTCAAGCTCTCCGGTCATCTTTGGTCTTTTCCTAGGAAGTCAATAAGGTCAAAGGATGTGTGATATTACCACCGTTACTCCTCACATTTTAGTAAACGTTTGAACAAATTGGATGCTACATGATATACCCAATTTCCTACTAAGGGTGAGACCACGCTACAGCAACACACTAGAAAGGACTGGAAGATTATTTGGAACTGCCCCAGGGGAACAGCCAAAACCGCATTAGCATCATATTGGAACAAGCCTGACCCCCCTCCCCTGTCACATTGTCATATTTTGAACTTGTGGGGAGGCCACTGTTGGCCTACATTACTGAGGGAACTTCTACCTTGGTAAACCCACCTAAGCTGAAGGTCCTGAACCGGTTTTGATAGTTCATATCTTAGAAAAGTCACTGTTCACGGGTACATCGTCTCCAGGCAGTAGCTAGAGATGGTGGGTTACTCACAAATTATTCACTGGGCTGAGCTAGTGTGTTGCATCTCCCCAAATACATCTTTAAGAATAGGCTACACCAGGAGCAGAACAGCACCTTGAATTGACAGTTTGCCTACTCTATTTGAGAATGTAACAGCCTTGAGGATGGGGGAGGGCGGAGTTGTAAAATGCTTAAAATTGCTTATCTTTTTCTTTGTATACACCTTGAAACACCATATGGCTGGACACAGTATGGGTAGATCACTTCAAATAAATATATGTGATCGTGCATTGGCACTTCGATCAATCCCACAATATGTGTCCTTGAATTTGCTGCACATATGCTTTTTCTATATTTTCAATGACTAAAACAAATACAATTTTAATGTTAAAAAATATAGTTCAACAAATCATGACGGCCCTGTGTAAAGTTCAACAACTCACTATTTAAACAAGCATTGGCAAAGCCAATAGATCTCACCTATGCAAGATCTATGTATTGGCTTTGCCTTTTTTTCCTTTTAGCAATGCTGTACAAAATGTGTCCAAAAGTATTATTATATAATATTATAGTAGGATTATATAATAACATTTGTATGGTATTGCCTGTTACTGTATAGTATGGTATGGCACTGAAGCATAAGTTACTTATCTTCGGTAACAATATATCTGTAAGAAACATTAGTAGTGATAGATTCCTTACCTTAGAATTACCCCCAGGCGTCAGACTGGGTCTGGAATGTTTTTTCGTCAGCAGTACCCCTGCGCGTCGGTAGGCGGCGTCGTGCGGCTCCGCGTGCGTCGTTGGCGCCGGGATGACGTCATCGGAGCTACTTAGACGCGCACACCCACGCGCGCTGACGTCAGTTCTGTACATGACATTCCGTGCCAGGAAAGCAGAGCCATGTAAGAAACTGACCACTGGTGCCATGAAACTAGGGCCCTGAAAAGGATAACCTTAACCCTGGAAATCAGTTCGCAGAACGGGGAGGATGGGTGGGCGGTAAGGAATCTATCACTACTAATGTTTCTTACAGATATATCATTACCGAAGGTAAGAAACTTGTGCATCTGAAAGAAACACGTAGTGATAGATTCCTTACCTTAGAATAGATGCCCCAGCAATACCAACCCCAGTGGTGGGTCCGCAAACCAAGATCACATCAAAAAGTTGTGGAGAACAGAACGGCCAAAAAAGCGGTCTCTCCGGACTTGGCTGTCAAGGCAGTAGTGCTTGGTAAACGTGTGCAGCAAGGCCCACTTAGCTGTCTGACAAATGTCATTCAAGGGAACGCCACGTCCCAAGGCAGTAGTGGCTGCCGTCGCCCTAGTAGAATGGGCGCGCAGCCCCGCCGAAGGCTCCTTTTTAGCCAAGGAATAACAAGCCTTTGTGCACAGAACGACCCACCGGGAGATGGTCCGCTTGTGCACGGCCCAAACTTTCTTGGCGCCCACGTAGCAAACAAAGAATTGGTCATCCAACCGGAACTGTGGTGTGCGGTCCAGATAGAAAGAGAGCACACACTTTGGGCCCAGACAGTGAAGCCCCTCTTCCTCTTTTGAGCGATGCGGAGGCGGAAAGACAGTGGGCAAAGTGATGGTCTGCCCGATGTGAAAGGCAGAGATGACCATAGGCAGAAAAGGACGAGTCCATAGAACAACCTTATCCGGATGGACAGAGAGGAAAGGAAGCTTAGATGAGAGAGCCTGGAGCTCACACTCCCTTTTGGCCGAAGTGATGGCAACCAGGAAGGCAGTCTTTAGAGTGAGGAGACAAAGAGGACAATTATGAAGTGGCTCAAAGGGAGCACACATCAAGAAAGTAAGAACAAGGCTCAAGTCCCACAGAGGCATCATGAAAGGTACAGGAGGAAACAGGTGTGTGATGCCTTTCAAGAACCTATTTACAAAGGGGGATTTGAAAAGGGAAGACTGATCTGGAAGCCTGAGAAAGGCGGAAACAGCTGAAAGATAGCCTTTGATAGTGCCCAGAGCAGAGCTGTGCTGGGCCAAAGAGAAGAAAAAGAAGAACCTCTGAAAGAGGGGTGGAAAGGGGATCCACAGCCTTTGCTGTGCACCATGCCACAAACTTATTCCACTGGCAGGCGCATACCGTCTTAGTGGAGGGACACCTGGCTGCCAAGATAACATTACAGACTTCAGGAGGCAAGTAAGTCAAAAGACTTTAACTGCCGCCGCTCAATCTCCACGCAAGGATGTGGAGACTGGACAGGTTTGGATGGAGAACCGTCCCCTGCTGCTGCGACAGAAGATCCTCCCGAAGAGGCAGACTGATCGGGGATCGATGCTCATACTGAGTAGCTCGGGATACCATACCCTTCGAGCCCAATCGGGAGCCACAAGAATGACTTGGGCCCAGTCGCGCCTGACCTTCTTAAGCACTCTGGGCAGAAGTGGTATAGGCGGAAAGGCGTACAATAGACCACAACTCCACTCGTGACAAAAGGCGTTGCCGAGCAAGTGCCGCCATGGAAATTCCAATGAGCAGAACTGATGACATTCCACATTCTCTTCTGTGGCGAATAGATCTAACCAGGGCTCTCCCCTCTGCTGAAAGAGACCTTGCACCACGCCACGTCCGTGTTCAGATGCTATTCGTGATCCATCATGCACCGGCGGCTGGGTTTGTCCGCTCTGGCGTTTAAGGAACCCACCAGGTGTTGAACCACCAGGGACATGCCACGATGTTCCAGCCAAGACCAGAGACGCAGAGCCTCTTGGCAAAGGGTCCACAACCCCACCCCGCCCTGTTTGTTGCAGTACCACATGGCGGTGGTGTTGTCGGTGAACACCTGCACTACCCTCCCCATGACAGAAGGAAGGAATGCCTTCAGTGCAAGCCGGATCGCCTGAAGCTCCAGCAGGTTGATGTGGAGCTGGGACTCCGCCGGAGACCAGAGGCCTCTGATCTCTGCCTTCCCCATGTGGCCACCCCAACCCAGAAGGGACTGCAACTGTCTTGCAGTGACCTCCGAGATCTGGACATGATCGGACAGGTTGCCTTGGTGCTGTGCCCACTGGAACTTCAGGTCCCACTGCAGAGCCCGCATATGCCATCTGGCATGATCCACCAGCAGGATACAGGAGGCCATCAGACCCAGCAGCCGAAGTGTCATCCTGACTGAAACCCGGGACAGAGGCTGAAAGATCGGAATCATAGCCTAAATGTTCTAGACTCGCTGCTCGGGAGAATAAACCTGAAACTGCGCCGAGTCCAGAACCGCTCCGATGAAAAGGAGCTTCTGGGAGGGAATCAGGTGCGACTTTGGCACGTTGATGGAGAACCCCAGCGAATTAAGAAGGTCGGCCGTAGTCTGGACTTGGGAAACAACTGCCTGGGGCGAGCCCACCTTTAACAGTCAGTCGTCGAGATAGGGGAAGATGGACACCCCCAATCAGCGCAGATGAGCTGCGACCACCGCCATCACTTTTGTGATCACCCGGGGAGCGCTGGTAAGGCCAAAGGGGAGCACAGTGAACTGAAAATGCTTGTGGCCTACCGTGAATCGCAGGTAATGTCTGTGGGCAGGCAGGATGGGGATATTAAACTAGGCGTCCTGCAAGTCCAGCCCCACCATCCAGTCATGCGGATCTAGGACAGACAAGACCTGAGCAAGCGTGAGCATCTTGAAGTTCTCCTTCTGGAGGAAATGATTTACGTTCCGAAGGTCTAAGATAGGACGCATGCCCTAGTTCTTCTTCGGCACCAGAAAGTAGTGGGAAGAATAACCTACTTCTGGCATTGGAAAGCACTCGATGGTCCCCTTGGCCAAGAGGGACGCAACTTCCTGCTGGAGAAGCACCAAGTGATCCCCCAACATGCGGTGGTACTGAGGTGGCATGGCTGAAGGGGTTGTCTCGAAGGGGAGGGAGTAGCCCCTTCGGACAATTTGCAGTACCCACTTGTCCGAAGTGATGTTGCGCCAGTGGTGGAGATGATGGCGTATTCGTCCACCCACTGGCGTCTGATGGGCCTAAAAGGTCGGACTAGGAGGGCTTGGAAGCGGATGCTGCGGGGGTGGACGGTTCCCACGTCCGTGGCCACGCGGAGGTTGTTGCTGCTGTGGCCTGTGGCTCTGCAAACGCTGCAGGCGCCCCTTCCCCGGCCACGAAAGGAGCGAAAGGCAGAAAGCGGAGGAGGCTGAGTGGCCGACAGGCCCAAGGACTTGGCCGTAGCCTGGGAGTCTTTGAAGTGCTCCAACGCACTGTTTGCCTTGTTACAAAAAAGGCGAATGCTATCAAAGGGCATGTCCATCAAGGTGCTCTGGACATACCCTGAGAAGCCAGTAGTCCTCAACCAGGCGTGGCGCCGAAGCGCCACAATCGTGGAAATCGACCTGCCCAGTGAGTCGGCGGTATCCAGCCCACAACTTATGGTGAACTTCGCTGCATCTCTCCTGGCTGCAATCGCATGGGAAAGGATTGTCTGGGCATCCTCCGGACAGTTGGGCAGCACCTGCGCAACCGTGTCCCACAGAGAGTGGGTATGACGGCCCAAGAGGCATGCAGTGTTCACCCACCGCAGCCCTAAGCTGGCAGATGAAAACAGTTTCTTTCCAAACTGTCCAGCTTCTTAGATTCTCTATCAGGAGGTGCAGTAGGGAACGTGCTCTGGGAATCCGAGGCTTGGACAACTAAGCTCTCAGGGTTGGGGTGTTGAGTAAGGAAGAGGGGGTTGCCAGGCGATGGCATCGGGCCACGTTCCTATCCACAAGAGTCCCTGTGTTGGGCCTGGACCAGTTGCCCAAAAGAACATCAGTCAGTTCTTCATTAAAAGGCAGTAGGGCTCCAAAAAGGTAGCCGCCGGTTGGAGCACTTCTGTCAGGAGGTTAGTCCTGACGGCCACTGTAGGGAGGTCGAGGTGGAGAACCTCGGCTGCCCTACTGTAACGACCGGATTCTCTAACCAGATAATATCAGCTCCTTAGAGCACCTCCAACCCAGTCGGAACGTAATCACCTCCCTCCTTAGGACGTATTTACAATAGGTATATAGGTATATATCTGGTACCCAAGGATGGGGAAATAGCAATATACACGCATAGGTTTTCTACAATATCCCACTCATACCAGTTAGTCTCACGGCCACTTAGACCCAGACTAGTCTACCCTAGGGCAGTTCTGATTACTTACCATTACACACTGACCACAGTCAGTGCTCGCTCGGCACCTCTGCAATCCTGCGTGCCTACGCACTGGTCTGCAGCCCTAGTGCTCTCTTCCTCACAGCCCGGCCCACAATCCGGCGGACCTAAGCACTGGTGTCCCCCCCAGTGTTCTCTAACTCACAGCCCGATCCGCAATCCGGCGGACCTAAGCACTGGTGTGTCCCCCAGTGTTCTCATTAACGCCGCTTACCAACGACGATCACTCTCCTATGAATACCTTTGGAAGGAATCTCTCATTGGCTACTCGGGATATGATACTACAATAATAGGAATTATCATAACTTGCCAAATTAAAGCATGTATCCGGTATTCTATGCATTAAGGGGTCTCTCTCTCTCCCTCATTACTCAGTCACCTCTTACCTGACCGGGAATTACCTCCGTTCATGAAAACAATGCCTGACTAGAAGAACAGGTTACCCTAATTGAACAAGAATACGAGGCACATGTTGGTTCACTAAGAACTGGGGTATTTTATTACAATAATCATAAAAACACAATACTATACTATAACATATATCCTGCAAAGAAAAGTGAAAGGTTAGAATGTGCACACTATGAATAATGGGGTGGACGTCACCTTATGGACACGAAGTCGGGGCTCGGCAGTCATCTAGGTTCCCTTCTCGTCTGTGCCTTGGCTCGTCTTGGAATCACACCTCAGCAGTCACGAGTACACGTCTGCACCGCTATGCTCTATCTTCTCTGCTTTCCTCCAAGTCACTGGAACCTTCCTTTTATTGGCTGCCGTCTCTCTCTTTCTCTCTGGATGGTCTGCGCTATTTCTCTCTTCTCTTCAATCTTTCTAAGAGAGTATCAGCTTCATGGTCTTTCTCGGACTTCAAAATGGCGACTGTCCGCCTGGAAATAATTAAGGGCATTGATGCTAACGGCTAGCTGCCGCCTACAGACTGACTGACTCGCTGCCTCATACTTTCGCTAATATGGAAGCTTGTCCTTTCATGGAAAGTTACGGCCAGTAACCTGCCGCCCACCAAATTCTTGTACCTCCCCGTACTAAGGACACGTTCCCAGCTGGCCAGCCTGATGTTGTGTCTTCGGAATGGAGAAAAATACAGTCTTTCGATAAGGGCCAGCCTGAGCCGGTTCTCTCCAAGCAAACAACACTTCGAAACTAAAACATTACACTTGACCTAGAAGCCTCTCAAGCTGCCGGGGCAGAAAGCAAGATGGAGTCTCTCCCGTTTGAGGCCTACAAGGCCCGAAATAAGCATAACTCCATAGAAGGTATACTAGCACTCTTGCAAAAGGACGGATTATCACTAATACTAATGAATCTATCCCCTAACGTAAGTTTATAAGCCCTGATCTAAGGAAAAGGGTACGAAAGTGCATTACTGTGCCCTTTAAATAGGCCCTGTCTATGGTTCTAATCCCTGTACTAGAATGATAATAGACTAGAGTTATATGCAATCATCCTCCCTCAAAGGAGGGCCGAAAAAGTCGGTCAGAACACTTCACCCTTGACTCCAGTCTATTAATCATTCACTATATGGAACTAACATCTGTGGAAGAATAATAAGAAACAAAACTAACTGATCTAGCCCTCGAGCTGCATCTACAATATTGAAGTAAGGAAGGAATGCACTGAATAAAGCAGCAAATAGCTACTAAAATACTAATAGAAATCATAATACCCCCTAAAATCTGTCGTAGGGAATGTAAGTCAGGTAACCAATTGAATAACCAGTCAAACCAACCCTGGTCAATGTGTTTTCTAACCTCCCCAGTCAAGTCATGAAGTTTGTCAATTTGGGCTTGAATTGATTTAGTGTGGTCTGACAAATTAAAACAACAAAGACCTTCAAAATCAGAGCAATCATGTCCATGTTTTAGTAAAAGATAATCGATAGCTGCACGATTTTGCAGAATCGCACGGCGTTCACCCTGGGCATCTAATAACATATCAGATAGAATTGTAGAAGTTTGATTAATTGATTTGACCATCCAACCGGCCATTTTCCCGATCGATTTGGCATTATAAACGGCCAATGCTGGGACACCAACAATGGAAATAGCTAAACTAAGATATTCCGATTTAGAATAAAGATGTAGGGAAGAATCACAGTCTTCATGTAGCATCATGGCATCACGAACAACACGGGAATAAGTATTAGGATGTGAGGAAAACATTAATAAACTCAGTCTAGTGATGGCACATGGACCTCCGGAAATATTTGCGGGAATGTAGGGCCATGAGGTATTGCCACATGAAAACAGCCAACCAGAAGGTAGCAACATTGTACGGTAATGGCTAGGGGCAACTACTATACTTTTACAGGTCATATTATTCTTAACCGAAGTACATGATTTTGGGGGTCTTCGGGAACACAAAGTTCGTTCGTGAGTCGAAAAAGAAGTGGTTGCTTTAAGTTTAAGCTTTACACATTCAGTAATTGCATTAGGATCACAAGTCAGGAAAAAGCACAAGTCGCCCTGCGTGATATTATAGGTAGTGATTTGAGAATGAATTGGGGGAATGGAATCTGAAAGAACAGTACATAAAGGGCAGTACTTGTGTGCAGCGAAATCGCCGAGAATTACATTGGGTCGGGCATTTGATATATTAAAAATATGCCTCAGGGTTTCCATTGAGGCAGGGACAGCAACCAAACAGGTCGCTAGAATATCAGTTACTGAACGCATAGGTGTCAGGCAGAAATGCGGAGAATTAGTAACTCGTTTAGCCAGAGTTGTCCAAAAGTTCGATGATGAATCCCACGCAGCGAAGGAACGCGGTACTCGGGTTTTCGAATCAACCAAAGTCTGTGGGTTCCCTCCTCTCCCGACGTAGCAGACCAAAAGGAGTCCAACGCCGGCACATCCTGCAGCAGCAGTCCAGAGAATGATCTGGAAGAAAACCAAATACAGGCATTATTCATTCTCGTAGGTAACATTTGTCAGCCGGGACAGCTTCCCAGCTATCTTTCCCTGGTCTCATTACCAATATGGTATTATCATGACCAGTTGCAATGATTTCAGCTTGTTCAGGGGGATTTTTAGGCGATTGCACCCATATCCTTGCTCCAGGATTGTCCGTAGAGCCAAAGCCTTTTTGTCCTCGTATAGTTAGCAATGTTGGGGCAGTGCCTTTCTGAATCTCACCACTGAAAACAGGCATAATTAGCAATTGAGCAACTCGGTCAGTCTTTTGAATTGATAAATCAACCTCACTGCTATTCAGCAGGAGGACCTTAATCTCTCCCTGATAATCACTGTCAATCACTCCTCCGAGTACTTGAACACCTTTTAAGGCAAGGCCCGATCTAGGGGCAATCAGTCCAAAACTTCCAGCTGGTATACAGACACCAATGCCTGTCTCAATAATGCTTCGGTCTTTACTCTTAAGTACAGTATCATTCATGGCATGCAGGTCCAAGCCTGCGGAACCTGGGGTTGTTCTGCAAGGAGCCAGGGCTCCGGGGGAAATTTCCCAGTACATTACAGTATTGCCAATGGTGTTTGGTTTCGCATCAACATTTGGGGGAAACAGACGCATTAAAGGAGACTCAGCATTCAAAAAGGGACGATTGTTCAGAATCAATAATGCTTGAAACAAATAATCTCTCCAATTCTTGTACTTATTATTAGTTAATTTTCGCAATTGTTCTTTAAGCAAACCATTCATTCTTTCAATAGGGCCTGATGCCTGTGGATAATATGGAATATGAAACACCCATTTAATATTATTCTCCACACAAAATTCCTGTACCAATCTTCCACGAAAGTGGGATGCATTATCAGATTGATTTTGAAATGGAGCGCCATAATATAACATAATTAATTCCAATGTTTTAATGGTATTCACTTGGGTGGCTTGTTTACAGGGAAAGGCCACTAAAAGGCCACTGTAAGTATTGACAATGGTACAAACATATTGGCAATTTTTGCTCATAGGGAGCGGACCAATATAATCAATCTGCCAAATTTGAGCGGGCAATTTTCCTCGATGTAAATGGCCTTTAACAATTTGTGGTACTTTTCGTTGTCTAGAATGTTGACATATAGGACAATGCAGAATAGTATCTTTAATGAAGTTTAAAGGAATATAAATTCCTCGATCGGCGGCCCACCTGCTAGTTGCTCTCTCTCTAAAATGTCCTGCTTTCTGGTGAGCCCATTTCGCCAATCCTGCCAAATCAGAATCTTGCATGTCCACCACTGCCTCAGCAATTTTAGATTTTTCATCTGCAATGTTATGAAAGAATTTGTCAAGGGAGTCTATCGGGGTATGAGCATCCACATGAAAGATTGTCACAGTACTCTGGGGGAGCATTTCCCAAATTTCTTGCCATAATTCTTTTCCCCACAGTTCTTTCGAATGCAATTCCCACTTATGAGAATGCCAAGTTGGTAACCACACCGCCAGTCCATTAGCTGTGGACCAGGAATCAGTGAAAATATGACATGTGCCAGGTAGTTCCTGTTTCAAAACTTGGTAAACTGCATATAACTCAGCAAATTGACTACTCTTTCCTTCACCAGTTGTACTCAACAATTTCTGTGTGATTGGGTTATAGGACACTGCCTTCCAATGCTGTTTCTCTCCAATGAACCTCGCTGAACCATCCGTAAACCACACATGTTTTCTGTCCTCCGCGGACAAATCATCAAATGGCTTGCCCCACTTGACAGGAGATTCCTGTACTACAGGTACGGAGCAATCACTCCCAGTCTAATTCGATGGCGCCAGCGCCACTTGCTCATGTAATGCTGCCACACCTTTCGGACCCACACGTGCCCTGTCCTGAATGTACCATTTCCACTTAATCACACTCGCCTCTTGAGCATGTCCAATTCGATGAGTTTTCGGCGCACCCAAAACCCACTGCATAATAGGAATTTCAGGTCTCAAAATCACATCATGACCTAAAGTCAATTGCTCGGTATCCACCAGAGCCCAATAACATGCAAGTAACTGTTTCTCAAAAGGTGTGTAACGCTCACCAGCCTCAGGTAACTTTTTAGTCCAAAAACCTAATGGTACTTTTTGTTTGCCTTGTTTTTGCCACAAACTCCAATTCGCATAAAGACCTTGCACGGACACATTCAAATCCACATCACCCTCGCATACAGGCCACAGATCCAAAGCATACTGAATTGCTTCCTTTGCCAGATTAAACGCATTCTGTTGTGGTTCACCCCATTCAAACACGTTCTTTTTGCGAGTGACTCGATATAAAGGAGCCAGTATCTGACTCAAATGTGGAATATGTTGACGCCAAAAACCGAACGAGCCAATGAAGCTCTGGGCTTCCTTCCGATTCCTTGGGACTGCAAAATCTAAAACTTTTTGTTTAACCTGCGGGATCACCTCTCTGTGACCTTCATGCCAATTAATACCTAAAAACTTTACATTCTGGGATGGACCTTGTAGCTTATCAAGATTAATTTCCCAACCTTTTTCACGTAAGCACTCAAGGATTTGGTCTAATTGGGTCTGAACTTGATCTTGGGTTTCGCCTTGAATCTAAATATCGTCAATATAGTGACATATTTGAATTTGCGGGTGTACAGATACTTCGGACAAATGTTCCGCCACCAGCCGGTGACAGATCGTAGGACTGTGTACATAGCCTTGAGGAAGACTTCTAAACGTCATTTGACGTCCATTCCATGTAAAACTGAATTGTTCCTGACACTCAGGGGCAATCGGAATTGAAAAGAAAGCATTAGCAATATCAATGGACGCATACCATGTACCTGGATGCTTTTGGTTTCTTTCAATTAAAGTAATAATGTCTGGTACTGCAACAGTCAAAGGGGGTGTATGTTTGTTCAGCTCGCGATAATCAACAGTCATGCGCCACGAATTATCACTCTTGCGCACCGGCCAAACGGGATTATTCCAAGCAGAAGTAACCGGCGTTATAACTCCTGCATCAACCAAATCCTGAATAGTGGCACTAATCTCTTCATGGCCACCTGGAATACGATATTGCTTCTGAGAAACAACTTTCGTAGCGTGAGGGATTTTTATGGGGGGCATTCGTAAACGACCAACCCGTACGGGTCTGGACGATATGGAATGTTTAGTTCCAAATTGATAACAGCCGTCATCTAAATGCAAAATCATTCCTTTTAAAATGTCGATTCCAATTATTTATTCCAAAAGTGGTACAACTAATACAGAATATTCTTTTCGGGGAATTCTGCCTATTCTCATTTCAAGTGTGGTTTGCACTGCGGGAGTTTCCTTTCCACCTAAACCGGTAATTGTGAAAAATTGGCCCTTGAATTTCTTTGATTTACCATGAATAAGAGTGGCCTCCGCTCCTGTATCTACCAATGCTCGGGCCCTTTGGATATTACGATGTTTCCAAAAAATTTCAATATCTACATAGGGTCTATTGTCTTTGTGAGCCCACCTGCGTACTGGAGCTTGACCTATTTCCTAGTCATTCTTACTGCATTCTGTCAACCAGGACAAATCAGGATAAATGCTCTCATGTTTCTTGGGTATCAAAACATCTTGTTAATATCCATCTCCATTATGAAATGGATTCTTGTCATCTGCATAGTACTGTGCATTACGATCGGAAAGCCTGTGTCGATCCTCTCTCCTCCTCAACTCAGGGGACTGATCCCTTTCATCTCTATATTTGGTGTAGCCACGATCATCTCTCCCCTTTCTCTTTTCCCCTCTCTCCCCCTCTCCTTCTCACGACGAGGGGACACATCACGTTCATATCGCCGATCAGCACGACGATCAGAATCAACACGACGCTTGTCATCATCACTGTCATCCGAGCACCCACAATCACAATCATTTTACGCACACGTCGGGCACCCTCCTTTCGATCCAAACCACGCTTGCGAAACATGTCCCACAAGCGATTATTAGGTTCACCATCAATGTCTTCCTTTCGCACACCATCAGCTATGAGGGCAAGAAACATATCACGTCTAGTGTACTTATAATCTCCGGCAGTACGACCCTCTGGTCTAGACTGACTCTCAGGTTTAAACCAGTCACCCAACTCACCAAGCTGACGAACAGATTCAAGCACCATAGACAAAGGATTGCCAGTTTGATTAATCAATAAAGTCATCATAACCTGCTTATAAGCAACAGGGGAAGAACGGATAATGCGATTCCGCACAGAAGATGTCAATAAACCATCCAACAATCTGTCAGCAGTACTGAGAAAAATCGCAGATTTCATCACCTCCTCTTTCAATCGCTGCGCCGCATCGCGCAAAGTGTACCACGGCTTGTCATTGACCGGCCAGTCAGATTCAGTAGGATATTTATGGTTACAGCCATCAGTCGCTAGCTGGAGTAGACTAATTTGGCCAGCACCATTAAAATTTCGAAAATGATCTTGAACAGTAGAATCGGAACTCAAAGAGCAAAATTTCAAGGCATCTCCTGCATCTAACATGATACCTGCAGCGCCCAATTCATAAAGGCCCACCATCCACGTAAGTAAGGCCTCACCAGGCCGTTGTCGAAATCGTTGTAAAATATCACTAACTTCTTGTTGAGTAAAGTCCTCCAAGCTATCTAAAGCAATACCATTCGGATTACCAGGAGCTTGTTGTAATTTGCATTGAAAAACCGGGTGAGCAGAAACCTCCGGACGAGCATCCGAAGACGCCCGATCCATAGATTGAAAAGAATAATCAGGACGAGATACGTCATCAGAATGGGACGAGCGTCCACGGCCGCCAGAGACATCATCTTTGTCACAAGAAGCAGATTTACAATCACGACCGGAGCGAGAAGTCTCGCGCCGATCACCCTCCTCAGCCGAGGAGCCAGAATCATTTGAGTCCCAGATATTACCATCCCACTCGTCGGGGTTCCAATCCAGTCCGGCTTTCGCCACAACCAGACGTACCTTCCGTTTACAAACACGACCACTTGGTGTTTATATTTATATTTCGCAATGCGAACAGCAGCCCTTTCGGCTATAGTCTGATAAGTTTCAAGTTTGTCAGCAAGCAATTTATTCTGACATCGCAAAAGAGTATGCGCATTCTGCACCTCAACAAACTTCTCCTCCATGTCCACAAATCGTTGAAGTAATTTTACAAATTTCTCATGAAGAATTCTGTATGCAGTTAAAACAATCCAACCTCTGCGTCCTAAAATAGGAAGTTCATCACCCTTCACTACCGGTGCCTTCTGCAAGCAAGAAACCACATCAGCCGGCTCCGCCAGCTCCAAACAAGAAGTCCAATTCTCACTCAAACCAGTAGAATCGGCCCACTCACGGGCCAAAGTCTCGTAAGGCGTTGATTCCCAGCCGGGAATTTCAACGGGCAATTTAAAGGTAGATTTTGATTTGCGCGAAAACATTTTAGCACACAAAAAAGATATACACAACTATAAACAAAAATAATATACAAAAGAACATACGTACGAGCCGAGCGCAAACAACAAGATGAAAACAATACAGCGCACACAGGCTTTGTAAACAGTTCGTGACGCCAGATGTAACGACCGGATTCTCTAACCAGATGGGATCAGCTCCTTAGAGCACCTCCAACCCAGTCGGAACGTAATCACCTCCCTCCTTAGGACGTATTTACAATAGGTATGTAGGTATATAGGTATATATCTGGTACCTAAGGATGGGGAAATAGCAATATACACGCATAGGTTTTCTACAATATCCCACTCGTACCAGTTAGTCTCACGGCCACTTAGACCCAGACTAGTCCACCCTAGGGCAGTTCTGATTACTTACCATTACACACTGACCACAGTCAGTGCTCGCTCGGCACCTCTGCAATCCTGCGTGCCTACGCACTGGTCTGCAGCCCTAGTGCTCTCTTCCTCACAGCCCGGCCCACAATCCGGCGGACCTAAGCACTGGTGTCCCCCCCAGTGTTCTCTAACTCACAGCCCGATCCGCAATCCGGCGGACCTAAGCACTGGTGTGTCCCCCAGTGTTCTCATTAACGCCGCTTACCAACGACGATCACTCTCCTATGAATACCTTTGGAAGGAATCTCTCATTGGCTACTCGGGATATGATACTACAATAATAGGAATTATCATAACTTGCCAAATTAAAGCATGTATCCGGTATTCTATGCATTAAGGGGTCTCTCTCTCTCCCTCATTACTTAGTCACCTCTTACCTGACCGGGAATTACCTCCGTTCATGAAAACAATGCCTGACTAGAAGAACAGGTTACCCTAATTGAACAAGAATACGAGGCACATGTTGGTTCACTAAGAACTGGGGTATTTTATTACAATAATCATAAAAACACAATACTATACTATAACATATATCCTGCAAAGAAAAGTGAAAGGTTAGAATGTGCACACTATGAATAATGGGGTGGACGTCACCTTATGGACACGAAGTCAGGGCTCGGCAGTCATCTAGGTTCCCTTCTCGTCTGTGCCTTGGCTCGTCTTGGAATCACACCTCAGCAGTCACGAGTACACGTCTGCACCGCTATGCTCTATCTTCTCTGCTTTCCTCCAAGTCACTGGAACCTTCCTTTTATTGGCTGCCGTCTCTCTCTTTCTCTCTGGATGGTCTGCGCTATTTCTCTCTTCTCTTCAATCTTTCTAAGAGAGTATCAGCTTCATGATCTTTCTCGGACTTCAAAATGGCGACTGTCCGCCTGGAAAT
This sequence comes from Lissotriton vulgaris, assembly GCF_964263255.1. Taxonomy (NCBI): domain Eukaryota; kingdom Metazoa; phylum Chordata; class Amphibia; order Caudata; family Salamandridae; genus Lissotriton; species Lissotriton vulgaris. The sequence goes on from NC_141697.1 coordinate 435,464,824, forward strand.
AATTAAGGGCATTGATGCAAACGGCTAGCTGCCGCCTACAGACTGACTGACTCGCTGCCTCATACTTTCGCTAATATGGAAGCTTGTCCTTTCATGGAAAGTTACGGGCAGTAACCTGCCGCCCACCAAATTCTTGTACCTCCCCGTACCAAGGACACGTTCCCAGCTGGCCAGCCTGATGTTGTGTCTTCGGAATAGAGAAAAATACAGTCTTTCGATAAGGGCCAGCCTGAGCCGGTTCTCTCCAAGCGAACAACACTTCGAAACTAAAACATTACACTTGACCTAGAAGCCTCTCAAGCTGCCGGGGCAGAAAGCAAGATGGAGTTTCTCCCGTTTGAGGCCTACAAGGCCCGAAATAAGCATAACTCCATAGAAGGTATACTAGCACTCTTGCAAAAGGACAGATTATCACTAATACTAATGAATCTATCCCCTAACGTAAGTTTATAAGCCCTGATCTAAGGAAAAGGGTACGAAAGTGCATTACTGTGCCCTTTAAATAGGCCCTGTCTATGGTTCTAATCCCTGTACTAGAATGATAATAGACTAGAGTCATATGCAATCATCCTCCCTCAAAGGAGGGCCGAAAAAGTCGGTCAGAACACCTACGCAACACCACTGCGTAGCTAGCTCCCTCCTCCGTAGCCACGGTAGGAGGAGTCAGCACGCCAGGGTCAGGTGAGGTGTCAAGACCACTGGCTTTCCCCAAATCCTCAACCCAGTCCGCTTCATAAGCACACTCCTGTGCAAGAGGGTCCTCAGACCCCTACCAGTCCTTCCCTTCCTCCCAAGTCTGTGGAGCAGGCGCAAAATAAGGAGGTTGGACATAGGGCATGAAAGGCCCCAACAACGTCGGTATCAGCGTTGGGTGATGTCGATCCGGCACGTGTCCGGATCAGGGCTGAACCTGGGATTGACGTCGTCCCGAGAAGTGGGACGTTGTAGTCCCGAGGAGCGGTCGATGTCGGAAGCGGTGCCGGGGAGATTCACGCCAGTGGAGGTGTCACGAGGTCAACCGGCGCTGATCGGGGTCCGATAACGGATCACTGGGGGGCCTGCAGCGTTGGGGCGGCATGCCAGGATGGTAAGGCAGAACCCCCCGGCGGGGCTTGACGGCCCAAAGAGCCGAGCCTTGTAGCAAGAAATTCTTGCACATGTTCTTCACCGCATTTTCAAAGTTATTCCCTAGATCAAACTTAGCCAGAGTGGCACTCAGGAATGGCCAACTGACCCTGTCAAAAGCTTTGGCAGCATCAAATGTTATGACTGCCAAAGGAATATTATGTTGGGTCGCGATGTCTATAGTAGCTATAAATTTATGAGATAATTCAGATATTTGTCTGCCCTTGATAAATCCCTTTTGGTTTGAATGGATTAGGGACCCTGCCACTGCCCCTAGTCTTTATGCCAAAATCTGTGTATAGATCTTGTAGTCACAGTTCAGGAGTGAAATGGGTCTATATGACTCACATTTGGTTGGGTCTTTTTCTGGTTTAAAAAGAATGCTGACTGTAGCTTCATTCCATGATTTAGGGAGATCTTCATTGTTGACAAACATTTTGTGAAAGAGATCTGTGAGTGGAATCAAGACACTATCTTAGAGAGTCAGATAAAATTCATTTGGTATGGAATCTGGGCCTGCGGCCTTCCCCCTTTTCAAGGATTTTATTGCATCTAGGACCTCCTTCTCAGTTATTCTTCGGTTCAGACCTGTCTTGTGTTCCTGGGAGGTTTTAGCAATCTCTATTTTATCAAGCAGACACTGTGTTTGTGCGTCGGAACAGGTGGATTCTTCCGTATACAGCTTTGAAAAAAATTCTGTGAATACTTTCCTTATTTCATGGTTTTCTGAGACTTGTCCCTGATGGCCTTCCTTTTGTATTTTGTTTACCCGGTTTCTGGTTCGCTCCGTTCTTGCCTTCCAAGCGAGAATCTTTCCACATCCTTCGCTGTATTCATAGTGCGAGAGTTTGCTGGCCTCCCATCTTTCTCTAACTATTGTTTCCAGGTAATCATTCATTTCCATCTTCTTGGTTTTTATTTTTTCTCCTATTTCTTCGCTCTCTTGAGTAGTCCTGGCCCTTTTCATTTCTACATTGAGCCTTTTCAGATCATTTTCAATATTTTTTAAGAAAGCTTTTTTCTCCTTATTCTTATGGGCCATTATACTCGTAATTGTCCCACTTATATATGCTTTATATGCGTCCCACGTCATTTGTTTTGTAGTTCCTTCTTTGCTTAGAACAAAGAACTGCTGAGTTTCTTCCATTAGGTTAGCCACAAAGGATTCATCTAGTAGAATCTTCTTATCCACTGTCCACCTTTGTGGAGTGGGTAATTCAGGTAACAACAGATTTAATTTCACCGCGGAGTGATCTGAGATATGTTCCAGAATGTGTTTGATCTAGGGAATAACTTTGAAAATGCGGTGAAGAACATCTATAAAAATCCATCAGCTAGAATATTGGTGAATGAGGCACTTACAGAAAGCTTCCAAATAAAAAGAGGAACTAGACAGGGTTGTCCCTTGTCCCCCCAATAATTTAATTTATACATGGAACCCCTAGCTTGTCTCTTAAGAAGTAATGAAGAGATTATCCCTTTCAAATATCAAGGATGGGAGAAGAGAGTTGCATTATTTGCAGATGACCTAATGATATTTACAGGAAACCTAACCACCTCCCTCCCAAAGTTAGAAAATATCATAAGTAAATATGGGGCGGTCTCTGGCTACCAGGTAAATCAATTAAAATCTGAAATAATGGAGTGGAATGGCGAGTCTGGGAACCCTCTTGTAAAGAACAAAATAAAGAATCTGGGAATTGATTATATCAAAAAAAGGAATAGCTAGTTTAAACTTCAAGAGTATACACAAGGAAATAAGCAGTCTCTTAAAGGCTTGGTCGGGCCTTAATCTTTCTTTCCTAGGTAAGTCCAACCTAATAAAAATGACAGTATTGCCGAAATGTACTTATCTGTTTAACTCACTCCCCCTAGAGTTTAACAAAGTAGAGATCAAGAAGCTGCAAGGGGAGATATCTGGTTTTATATGGGCCTCAAAAGGAGTAAGGATTAGCTGGAAAAAATTGAGAAGAAGTAAGATGCAAGGTGGCATAGCCAGCCCTGACATATTGGAGTACTATAAAGCCTTCCAGTTCAAAAATATAAGGATCCTGCTAGGCAAAAGTGAAAAGTGGCGTATGCACTGGAGAGTTTTAATCAGATCGGGAAAAGATCACTACCTATACAAATTTGGTCATCCCAAATACTTAAAAAAAATCAAACTAAACAGCAGCAAGAACCTGGGACGATATAAGAAATACCCTGGCAATACCTTATTATAGTAAATCTTCCCCAATCTGGGAATCTTCAGGCACACCGGAATGTTTAAAAGACAGCTTAATAAACCCTCTAAAGGAAGCCAACATAAACTTCTGGGGCCAATTGATAAAAGGCAACGAGATCATTGACTGGGGGATCCTAGATAGAGAAACCCAGGGGAAACTATATAGATTTAAATACTACCAATTAAGCAGCCGGCTTAAAGGAGTAAAAGAAGATTTACAAGGAGATGAAATCATCGAACAAAAGCTCTTCAACACAGAACCATTTAAAAAAGAGATATCTTACTGGTATTGGGCTCTGATAAGATCAGGCCAGGAAGATTACAAAGTACCTCAAGAAATCTGGGACAAATCAATGCCAGACCTCGACATTGCAAACCTTTGGGAATTCTCGAACATCATTGCTAGCAGAGTGGTAAAATCTGCTCAACTTAAAAAAAACACTTGTTCACAATACACAGAGCGCATTGGACCCCCAAAAAGCTGTCAAAATGTAAAAACAGTACAGTAAAGAAGTGTCCGAAGTGTGGAACAAAGAAAGTGGACGACTTACATATGTTCAAAGAATGCGTGATGTTTGAGGATTACTGGGATCAGATTGGTAAGACTCTTTCTGAAGTACTAAAACAACACATCGAGGCAAGCATTGACTTAATTATATTTGGGGCCAGAAATAACCTGCATAATATCACAATGTCCAAGGGCCAAGAAAATATCCTTTTTTTATTTATACTCTTAGCCAGGAGGGAAATATGTATAAATTGGATAAAACAAACACCTCCATGTCATTCTGAATGGTTAAACTAAATTTTAAGGGTATACAAACTGGATAAACAAGGGAGGCAGAGCAAGAAAAACAAGTTTTGGAGCATTTGGGAAACATACAATTCGGCAACCGAAAGGGGGTCCAATGATTAAGGCAAAGGCAACATTGATTTCAAGCAGAGTCTTGAACAGAGTAGTCATAATGACTAGCTCCCCCCGACAATCATGTGCCTAGATATGGACAAAAAGGGGGCCCCGGAAAACAAGTTAAACCGCTCCCCCCTCGAGAGAAGAATGGGTCGAAACCAGAAACGGGGCCTCTGACTCCTCCATAATCTAAATCTTTTTTGTTTGATGAGGACAAAAAAAAAAAAAAAAAACTCTTGCACTTGAGCAGGCGTCGCCTACGCACCTGGAAGGGGGGGGAGGGGTGGTAGACTGGAGGAGACGTTGCAGGCTCCACCGGAGCCACGGGGGTGGCACCGCACGCACACTCCGCGACCGGTCACTCAACCTCCCACGGGACCTCGAGCAGCGCCGAGCCGACAGCCGGACTTCAAACAACTTTTGGGACCGCTCCCGCAAAGTTTTCAGCGCCATGGCCCTGCAGTCGGGGCACGACTTGGGGTCGTGGTCGCGCCCCAGGCATCCCTATGACACCAGGAGTCGATCGAATCGAAAAGATGAGGTAAAAGGCCTCGAAAAACTCAGTCAAAAAGTGACTGGGGGCACTAGCTCTTCCCGGATCTGGGCTTGCTGGCGCGGAAAAAGAAAGAACTGACGTCAGCACACGTGTGCGCATCTAAGTTGCTCCGATGACGTCATCCCTGCGCCTACGAGGCCAACAACACACGTGGAGCCGCACGACGCCGGCTACCGGCGCGCAGAGGTACAGCTGACGAAAAAACTTTCCGGATGCAGTCTGACGCCTGGGGGTAATTCTAAGGTAAGTGTAGTAATCAGGGTTCCCAAGGCCTACATGCTCCGAAGATAACCCACTTACACTCAAGAACTGTTGGCACGGAAACTGTAAAAGTCAAAGAACAAGTTTATTAAGACCCCATGGGGTGGTGGTACACTCATACAGCACCCTTCGGTAATGCAAGAGGTATCACACCGAACACCGGTGTGACCCCGATTTATATACAGTTTTGGGGCAATAAAAGATAGGCGGCACAAGTTAGGATACATTCATGTACATATATGGTCATGTTTTGGAACACAGCCAGCTCATTGGAGGGGGCACAACTCCGCTGGTCAGTTTGGCGCACATTCCTGAAGGGTAACTGGTCAGTGGGGACTGCGCATGTGCGAGCTGACCAGTACTAAAAATAGCCTGTTGCTGGGCAGACTGAAGTGGTCAGTGGTACGGACAAAGGACTAAAGGGCACGCCGGCCACAAGGCCGCTTATGGTCTAAGATGGCCGCCGCAACATTCAAAATGGCGTTTTCATATATGGCCAAGTTAAGGAGGAAAACGTGTAGTTTCAGCTAATCGCTAACGCGGTCATGCCAATTACGACATAAGGAATCTATCACTACGTGTTTCTTTCAGATTAGTATGTTATGGTGTGTGTATATATATATTATGCCTGTCATTGTATAGTATGGTTTGTCATTGTATGTTATTTAAGGGTATGTCATTAGAGAGTATGGTATGGTTTGTCATTTAACAGTATAGTATGGCCTAAGTAAGAGAGTGAGGCTGGTGGCTTACTCTCAGAGAATCACTGGATGAAAGAACTTTCTTGGAGGTGTTGCACTTTAAGGCATCTGGGGGATCTCCCAGCAATGACTCCCCTCTTCCCTGGTCACTGCTGAAAACACCTGATTTTCTGGTAAAATATCCACCAGCAACACCGGATACAGACTAGGCCTAAAGCTCATGAGTCAACCAAGTACTCTCGGAGAAAATGGAAAATGGAGAAATGTAAATGCAAAGGGTTTAGTTAAAGTGCAAAGTGCCATGCTTTCTACGAGATACCATGCAGCTAGGCAGATTTGTAGGCTCCCTAGAAGGGCCCATGCCACCCCTCTGCTGCATAGGTTGCATTGGCTCCCGGTCAAGCAGGGAGCAAAGTTCAAGGGCCTCTGCATTGCCCACAAAGCTGTATATGGCCAGGCTCCTGGCTATATCAAGGAGCAATAAACAAACAAAAAAAGGAGTACCATCAGAGATAGCTTAGATAAAGCGGTCTGAGTGGGATGACTGAAAAAAGAAAAAAGAAGAGAGTCCTTCCTTTCTTAATAAACCCCTCACTCACCGACCTAGTCGGTGACATGCTTCATCATCGGGGTCCACCCTGATAGCCGAGTGCCACCAGGGTGTGCTGCGACACCTGGACTACAGTGGAGCTGGTATTTGTGTGTGTGAAGTGAAAAAAAGTGTTTAAAAATTGTCCTGGTATACTTGTGTGAAAAATTTTATTCGCAAGGAACTGGACAATATTAAAATTAAAAGTGTGGATACAATAAGGTGTTATGACCGTGTGTATCACTTATGTGTGAGGTCTACATGTTTCAACCCGTAGGATGGAAGGTATCGGGTTTTTGTCAGGACCAGGAGGAAAATGGGTGGTCAGGACACACTAACGCCCTGCCATTCCCTAGATTCCTGTACACTACTGACAAATTTGTCAAAGTGAAAAAAGAGCTCCAACACAAAATAGTCGAGCTAAAAGCAAAAAGACCTGGTGGGAGAAAGAGGCAAAAAGTCACAAGTATGATTAGTACAAGCCTGTTACGAAGTGCCATGCTGGTTCTCACGTGTCTGCTGCTATATAGTGCATCCCATTCAGAGCTTAATGTGATCGGTAGTGACTGACTATCACTAGAGCTGGCACACTCTATCAATGGTGTTGTGCTCGGTGATCACTAGGTGGTTAATCCAACATTCGAAAATATTCAGCACATAGTAGTGCGTGGTTAGCCTGTTCACATTTTATTAGCGCGAGGAAACAACGACGTGAAATATCTACGTTTTCAACTATGACTCATACCGGCACACTCTAATAAATGTGGTGTACCCAGTGGTCGAATGGTCGTAAGCACTCAGCACTTCCGTGTGCATGACTCGACTGCTCACGATTTAGATTGAAGTGAGTAAATAACGACACGAAATATTTGTCCCATCAAACAATCAATCACACTACGCATACACAACCAGGGACTAGGAGTACTCTCCGTTCACGTTTGTGAATAAAATCCCTCACTCTCTCTTTTGTTTAATTATATCAAGGAGCGCCTGGTGAATTATGCACGGGACGCATATTTCGCTCGCCCGAGGCAGGTCTTCTGGCTCATTCTCGGGCCAAAATTGCATCTAAAGGGGGCAGAGCTTTCTCTGGAACTAATTGCCTGAGAAGCTTCGTAAGGAACCCGCCCTCTTCCCCTTCAGGAAACGCCTCAAAACCCTTCTGTTTAGGGAGGCTCTGGACACAGTTTAACAAATCTGTTTGGTGCTCATCGGGGATGGGAGAAGGTACCTGAGTTCTATCTCCAAGCGCTAGGAGACCTGCGGGTGATTACGCGCTACATAAACTATAGTTAACATAACATAACATAAAAAGACGTCCAACTGATGTTTGGGCTAGGTATGGAAAACAAAAAAGATTATTCCTGTCATGAAATGCTGTAAGAAGCAAGAAAAACAAATACACCGCTTTTCAAGTTATTATTTTCTTTGTAACAACAATATTTTGCACCCAAGTGCATTGATAGGTGGTCATATAATCAAACTACCACATAATTTTCCAGTTTGGGAGGTGTGGCTTGGAGTGTAAAGATGGCGGTCGCACTCTAAGAGTGCTATGGATCCCTCTGTCATCCGCTCCGAGATCTATTGCCATCAGCGCCTTGCTTTTTGTCTGAGTGAAGACATCTCCCTTCCCAGATGAGGTGCCGTTGCCCTGTGTGTGCCTCCATCCTGGTGTCTGCCTGGAGCCATTTCCTTCGCCTGAGGCCCGCAGTATGTCCCTGAAAATGGCGGACCTGGCCCTTCACTGAGCAGCTCTGGAGAGGCCCGGAACCGTCCACCAGGGGGCCCACGGGTCCCGGAGGGGTGCAGCCTACCCTCGAGACCCTGCCTGACCCCTGGTGAGCGATCAGCGGAAACCCCCTGCAATGAGGTGCCGTCGGATTGGCCTGGCCCCAGCCTTCTCCCCAGCCCTCCCCTAGACCGGAGCAATGGTCTGCACCCATGCGGGCCGCACACCTTACCTGACTCAAGAGACTGCACCTGAGAGGCTCGAGCTACCAGGCCTCCTTGGACCCGTGACACGCACGGACTTGGCGTAACGGCCCGGGAGTGAACATCTCTGCCTCTGCCTGCTGCACTCTCTTCCCGTGCTCTCACCTCTGGGTCCTGCCGCAAGCCGATTTCTGGCAACGAGCCCCAATGGATGGACCTAATTTGAATTTCCTGGCAGTATGTCTTTGGATGATGGGGATAGGGGGCCCCTGACTGTTGTCACCCACGGTACTCCCACCGACTGGGCCTCTCCCGAGACAGTCCTTACGCGCCTGCGGGAGGGCAATTGGAACCTTGAACCTGCCCCTTGCTCACAGTGGACGCCCGGGGTTTCGCTCTGTGTCATGGTCTCGGGAAGAGTGTGGGTCTATCCGCTGGATCCTGGGGAAAGGTGGCTGATCCCTTCCTCCACGTACTGGGGTTCTAACCCATGTTGAAACCCTGAGAGCTCCCCGCCTCGGGTCAGATCCTACTGCCATGGGTGTTCGGGCCCCGGGCGCAGTATTGCGAGTTTGGTCCTGGCCTGCAGACTTGGCACTTCGGCGCAGCGAAACTCCGCTTCTCCTTTGGACCCCTGGATATTTCCACTCACCTCCGGGAGAGACACACCTACTTCTAAGAGTCGATACTTTTAGCCTCCTGGGGAAGCTTCCCACCCTATGCCCCTGGGGCTCCGCTGTTTGCGGACCTTCTACCCCAAGGCCTGGGACACTACTCCCGCCTAGCCGCAAAGCGTAGAGGCCGAAAAGACCGAAAATGGACCAATTCACCACAGTTGAACAGGATCCCCCCCCCTGCCCCGCCCCCCCCCCTCCACCCCCCCCGGGAGGCCACAAGCAGCCCGTCTCTCCGTGGGGGAGAGCTGGCTGCTATCCTGTAGGCGATTAGAGCCTCCAGGCCTCGGTGGAGGGGAATATTGGAGAAGTTCGAATCAACATGTCCCTCACCCGGCAGGATTTGCGCAACGCCACGGTCTGCGTTTCGGAAGCCAAATCCAGCCTCTCCACTGTGGAGGATGATGTCCATCAATTGAAAGAGCAAGTGACCCACTTGCAATCCCACACCAAGGAACTACACCGGAGAGTGGAGGACGCCGAAACCGATCATGCCGCAATAACTTCCGCTTGGTGGGATTTACAGAGGGGACCGAGTGGGGGCAGATGGCCACCTTAATCGAAACATGGATTTCATCCTGGATGCCCAAGGACACACTCTCAGCCTTGTTCGCGGTTGAAAGAGCCCACCGATCTCTTGCGCCCAGGCCACCACCCGGAGCCCCACATCACCCTATAATAGCTCGGAATCTCAACTTTAAAGACCTGGATGCGATCCTACAAGAAGCACGGACCCTGGGCACCTTGAATTTCAGAACCGTACCATAATGGTGTTTCCGGACTACACCAAAGAAGTACAGACCCAACAGCGCTCCTATACAGAGGTCAAACAGAAAATGCGCGCTCTCGGCCTCCAATATAGTCTCCTTTTCCCGGCCCGTCTCAGCGTCATTTTCCAGGGCAAAACACAGTTCTTTGACTCCCCACAGGCTGTCTGGACTTGGCTGACTGAGGTGAGTCCCCTCGGGGCCCGTACAAACTCTTCACCTATACACTCTGGTTCCCAGACCTCACAACCTCTGTTCCCCAAACAGTGCAGAAGGTGCACACAATCACACAGGGGGCGTAGGGGCAGCAGGGAAGCCTCCAGAATTCTGAGGCCAACCACCCATGAGCCAGAGAACACCGCCAGCCCCCCAGGCTCCCAGCCCAGACAAAGCAACAGATCCGTAGAAAATTCATCCAGTGAATGCATCTCCCTGGGCACCTTAGACTTAGCAGCAACAGACTTGGATCTCTCCTGCAGTCCAGCAATCTGAGAGCCCCTTGAAGACACAACAGTGGGAAGATGGAAGGACATCACTTCCAGAATCCCTGGGACAAGTATCCTACAGTACTGCACTGTAGAACTTAGACAAACCAGCAGAGGACACACTTGCATCTGACATTGGCGGAGAGGTCCACCACGCAGTTCCCACGATAAACAGTACAGTTTAGTTTGTTTTTTCCTAGTTTGTAGGCCGACAGATGCTTCAGTTCCAGAGGTATAGGGTGAGGGAGTGAGTGACCTTGACCGTTGTCCAATGTTTAGATTTATGTTTTTTTTTCAAATTTACCTTTCCGACGGCACAATTCACTTTAGTGCAGAAATGTCACACATGCCCTGCAATCTTGCATACTGAACATCGATTGAGGAGGCACCCCATCAAGAGCTCATTATAGGGCGCAACCCTGTTACCCCCTTGGACCACTTGCTTCACAAGATGCATACAACCCAGGGATATAACTCTCTCCAGGGATATAACTCTCTCTCTTGGAACGTTACCGGTCTGCTTGACCGCATCAAACGCACAGCAGTCTTGAAATATGGCCAACGACACTCCCTCGATATCCTCCAGCTTCAGGAGAACCATCTCTTGGGAACCCATTACTCCTTCCTTGCGCGCTACGGATTTGACAGGGTGTGGCATTCGAGCTTTAACAGGGGCTCCCGAAGGGTAGCCATCCTGCTAAAGAAGACCCTCCCATTCGTCCCCATCATGTTAATAGACACCCACAAGGGCGTTTTGTGACTCTCTCACGGACATTGGCAGGGAATACCCCTAACCTTCTACCATATACATTCCTCCCGCAATGCTTACCTTGACACTGCAACACCTCACTGACATCATCTCCACTCTACCCTGGGGATAGACAATCCTGGGAGGGGACTTCAACACGGTCATGCAACCCACCCTCGATACCACAGGCACACCCTCCCCTACCAGAGCAATTCACGCTAAGAAGTTGGTTGAATGGGCGACCCCCTTGGGCCTTTGCGACATTTGGAGGGTCTGGAACACCCGACTCACCCAGTATACACACACCTCAGCAGCGCACCACACCCATGCGCATATTGACATGGTTTCATACCTGCCCCTGACTGCCAATGTGTGACCGAAATGCCCATCCTGCCCTGGGAAATTTAGGACCACTCAGCACTGCTCCTGCTCCTAGACGATATCCCTAGCAGACTGCGCCTAATGTGGCGACTGAATGCCTGGTTTCTCCAAAACAAGGAGTTCCAAAAGGCTATCGCAGAGGAACTTCAGCAATATTTTCTTACAAACCTGGGCTCGGTCTCTTCACCAAGTACCCTCTGGGAAGCAAGTAAGGCCACCATCCGCGGAGTGGACAAAAGCTGCCTTCGGGAGCTATGGCTAACCCAAGACAGTTACTTATCCCTTCGAGAGGCGCAAGCGATCCGACATGAGACTGACCTCACCAGAACCCCAGACTCAGCCTGTGATAGGCAATTAGCAGCCCTACGTGAAGTAATTGAGCAAACCTCGCTAGAATCAGCTAAATTGTTGTGGCACTCGACTGTCACCCAGGTATATGGCTGGGGAGACAAAAACAGGAAGCTGCTACACAGACTGGCCTCCTAACCCCTGTCAAATCGAATCGTCCCTGAGATTCGTATATCCTCAGGAACCACTTGCCGTAGCTCAGTTGAGATTGCGCAGGCATTTGCAGACTATTACATTCGCTTATACTCAGCAAGCAACCTGGAGGGTTCCCTCTCAGACTTTCTGCACCCCCTATAAGTCTGCATTCTCTGTCTGACGCACTCAGAGGCAGCTAGTCTGGACCTTCTCTTCACCACAGAGGTAATAGGTACTGCAATCTCCCACCTGGCGTCCTGGAAGACCCCGGGCCGGATGGGGCCCTAAGGAAAACTACGCTTCTTATCGGGAGCTGCTGGTCCCCCATCGCTCTACCCTGTTTCAGCACGTGACAGAAGTTGGGCCCTTTCCCCCGGAGATGGATATGGCGACCATTGTGGTCATTCCCAAGACCTAACCACCTTTGCCTTCCTGTGCGGAATGCAGGCCGATCTCTCTAATCAACACCGAAGTCAAGATCTACGCTACGGTCTTGGCTCAACGCCTGCGTCGACTCCTTGGCAAACTGATCCACCCGGACCAGTGCGGCCTCATGCCAGCACGTAGCACCAGACACTGCCTAAGACGCATCCACTTAGCCTTTGCAAACCGCCAGACACTTAACGCTCACCTAGCACTCCTTGTGGACTTCGAAAAAGCCTTTGATACTGTTCACTGGCTCTACCTTGAAGAAGTGCTCACACTAATGGGTGTGGGTCAGCAGTTTTGGCGCTTCATTCAAGTCCTGTACTCTAACCCTAGAGCCAGAGTGCTTATTAACGGGAACCTCTCTGAGTTATTACCAATCCGAGGAGATACGAGACAGGGCTGCCTCCTTTCCCCACTCCTGTTCGCGCTGGAACCCCTGGCGTGTCTCATCCATGCAGATGATTCGATTCAAGGTTGGGCATGAGGAAGCCACCACGTTGATAAAATTGCCCTGTAGGCGAATGATGTCCTGCTTTTTTGGCGAACCCCAGCCCGCTCTGGCCCTAAATGTCTCCAATCCCTTGAAAAGGTTTCTGGCCTCCGGCTGAAACCAGCAAAAGTGACTCTCGTGCCTCTTTGTCAGGTTACACTCCGCGGAATCCAGCTGCAGCAAGAAAGTGTCCACCTCCTGACCTCACCAATACCTCAATAAAATATACAGAGTATTTGAGTGATCAGGCGAGGGAAGGAACAGCGGGGAAAGGAACCTGTAACAAAATACAAGGTTATAATCAATTCAAATACAAAGGCTACTCTTATACTTTCGCACTAGCTCCTGGTATGTACCTTGATTGACCACCATGAATCCTCTGACATCTAAAACACAACAGGATGTTTCTCTGGTCACACACAATATCTATAGGATAGAGCATAAAGTGTTAGTGCGTTTTAAACGTATGTAGCCCCCTAAACCATATAGTCTGCTAATAGAGGCCTACATACCCAAGGTTTCTATAAATCAAACAGGAATGCAATGGTACAGCCTTCTCGTAAATCAATACTCCAAAATGCTGTTCCTAGCAACAAGGTTCTGTAGGAATGTGGATACTTCTGCAGGATTTAAAGCACAAGTTACTTACCTTCGGTAACAATATGTCTGTAAGAAACAGTATTTAGTATTAGATTCCTTACCTTAGAATATCCCCAGGCGTCAGACTGGATCCGGAACATTTGTGTAGCAGTACCCCTGCGCATCGGTAGGCGTTGTTTGCGGCTCCACGTCCTTGGTCGGCGTCGGGATGACGTCGTCAGAGTACTTAGACCCCGCCTCTGCGTGCTGACTCAGTTCTTATACACAGCTTTTACGCACCAGAAACGCATAGCCATGATAAAAACCAACACTGGTGCCATGAAACTTGGGCCCTGAAAGGGGATGACCTTAACCCTTGATATCGGTTCGCAGAACGGGAAGGATGGATGGGGCGGTAAGGAACCTAATACTAACTACTGTTTCTTACAGATATATTGTTACCGAAGGTAAGTAACTTGTGCATCTGAAAGAAACAGGTTAGTATTAGATTCCTTACCTTAGAATAGAAACCCCAGCAATACCAACCCGGTGGTGGGTCTGCGAACCAATGATCACACCAGAAATTCCTGGAGAACGGAACGGCCGAAAAAGCCATCTCTCCGGACTTGGCTGTCCAGGCAGTAGTGTCTTGCGAACGTGTGCAGGGAGGCACACGTAGCTGCCTGACCGATGTCCTGAAAGGGGACTCCCCGACCCGGGGCAGTAGTAGCCGCCGTGGCCCGAGTGGAATGGGCACGTAGCCCCACAGGAGGCTCCTTTCGAGCCAAAGAGTAACAAGCGTTGATGCACAAGACGACCCATCGGGAAATGGTCCGTTTGTGCACCGCCCGTCCATTCTTAGCGCCCACGTAACCAACAAAGAGTTGGTCATCCATCCGGACCTGGCGTGTGCGAACCAGATAGTATGAGAGCGCACGTTTTGGGTCCAGACGGTGAAGCCTCTCTTCCTCTTTCGAGGGATGCGGAAGCATACAGATGGTGGGCAAGGCGACGGACTGCCCGATGTGGAAGGCTGTGACTACCTTGGGCAGGACAGAGGGTTGCGTCTGCAACACAACTTTATCCGGATGGACAGAAAGGAAAGGAGGTTGAGAAGAAAGAGCCTGGAGCTCGCGCACTCTCCTGGCAGAGGCGATGGCTACCAGGTATGCAGTCTTAAGAGTAAGGAGACGAAGAGGACAGTTATGAAGTGGCTCGAAGGGAGCGCACATCAGATAGGTCAGAACAAGGTTTAAGTCCCACTGAGACATCACAAAAGGAACAGGAGGAAACATATGAGTGATGCCCTTCAAGAACCTATTTACAACTGGGGACTTGAGCAAAGAGGGCTGATCCGGGAGCCTTAAGATGGCGGAAATAGCAGAGAGGTAGCCCTTTGAAGTGCCCAGAGGAGAGCCCTGCTGGGAAAGAGAAAGAAGAAAGAGGAGAACCTCTGAAAGAGGAACAGAAAGCCTTTGCTGTGCACCATACCACAAATTTGTTCCACCTGCAGGCATATACCGATTTTTTTGAGGGATGCCTGGCTGTCAGAATCACATCACAGACTTCAGGAGGCAAGTCAAATGGCCTCAACTGTCGCCGCTCAATCTCCACGCATGGAGGGGGAGGCTGGACAGATTCGCGTAGAGGACCGTCCCCTGCTGCTGCAACAGAAGGTCCTCCTGAAGAGGCAGACGAATCAGGGGATCGGCTGACATGCTGAGCAGCTCGGGATACCAGTATCTTCGTGCCCAGTTCGGAGCCACAAGGATGACTTGGGCCCAGTCGCACCTGATCTTCTTCAGCACTCTGGACAGAAGTGGTATAGGCAGAAAGGCGTACAACAGACCGCAACTCCACTAGCGACAAAAAGCAACTCCGAGCGAGTGCCGCCTTGGAAATTCCAATGCGCAGAACTGATGACATTGCACGTTCTCTTCTGTGGCGAATAGATCTAACCAAGTCTCTCCCCACTGCTGAAAGAGACCTTGCGCCATGTACAAGTTCAGACGCCATTCGTGATCCATCATGCACCAACGGCTGAGTTCGTCCGCCCTGCCAGGTGTTGAACCACCAGGGTCACGCCCTGATGTTCCTGCCACTGCCGGAGGCGCAGAGCCTCCTGGCATATGGTCCACGACCCCACCCCGACCTGTTTGCTGGAGTACCATATGGCAGTGGTGTTGTCCGTGAACACCTGCACTACACTCCCCTGGACAGAGGGGAGGAATGCCTTCAGTGCAAGCCGGATCGCCCGCAGCTCCAGAAGGTTGATGTGGAGCCGGGACTCCGCCGGAGACCAGTGGCCTCTGATCTCCGCCTCTCCCATGTGGCCCCCCCAGCTCTGGAGGGACGCGTCCGTCACAACTAGGTGCTCCGGTTGGGGTAGGGAGAGGGATCTGCCGCTGACCCAATTGCGGTCCGTGAGCCACCACTGCAACTGTCTTGCAGTGCCCTCTGAGATCAGACATGGTCGGACAAGTTGCCCTGATGCTGGGCCCACTGAAACTTCAGGTCCCACTGTAGAGCCCGCATCCGCCACCTGGCGTGATGCACCAGAAGGATGCAGGAGGCCATCAGCCCCAGAAGCCGCAGCGTCAACCTGACCGAGACTCAGGATAACGGCTGAAAGATCGGAATCAGAGACTGAATATCCCAAACCTGCTGTTCGGGAGGATAAACCTGAAACTGCGCCGAGACTAGAACCGCTCCGTTGAAGAGGAGCTTCTGAGAGGGACACAGGTGTGACTTCGGCACATTGATGGACAACTCCAGCAGGTGCAGGAGGTCGGCCGTAGTCTGTAGGTGGCTGACGACTGTCTGGGGCGAGCCCGCCTTCAACAACCAGTCGTCGAGTTAGGGGAAGACTGAAACCCCCAACCTGCGCAGATGAGCTGCGACCACCGCCATCACTTTCGTGAACACCTGTGGGGAGCTGGTAAGGCCGAAGGTGAGCACGGTAAACTGAAGGGCTCATGGCCTACCATGAACCGCAGGTAGCGCCGGTGGGCCGGCAGGATGGGGATGTGAAAATATGCGTCCTGCAAGTCCAACGCTACCATCCAGTCTTGTGGGTCCAGGGCAGCTAAGACCTGAGCCAAAGTCAGCATCTTGAACTTCTCCTTCCGGAGGAAGCAGTTGACGTTCCGTAGGTCCAAGATAGGGCGTAGGCCCCCTTTGCCCTTCTTGGGAACCAGAAAGTAGTGGGAGTAACAACCACACCCTACTTCTGGCCCAGGAACGCGCTTGATGGCCCCCTTGGTCAAGAGGGCCGAAACTTACTCTTGCAGAAGTTGCAAGCGATCCCCCAACACGCGGTTGCACTGCATGGCATGGCTGGAGGGGGTCGCCTCGAAGGGGAGGGAGTAGCCCCTTTGGACGATTTGCAGCACCCACCTGTACGATGTGATTGTGCGCCAGTGGAGGAGGTGATGGCGAACCCTGCCCCCCACTGGCGACAAATGGGCCTGAAAGCTCGGATTAGGAAGGCTTTGAGGCGGATGCTGCGGGGTAGATGTGGAATGACCGCGCCGTTAACCCCTTTACCGCCGCGACGGGAACCACGTCCGCCACCGCGCTGAATGTTAGTCTGCGGCCCGTGGCTGGCAGGACGTGTGGGGGCGCCCCTCCCGTGGCCACCAAAGGAATGCTGGGCAGAAGATTGCTGGCGCAGGGCCGGCAGTCCCAAGGACTTGGCCGTTGCCCTGGAGTCCTTAAAGCGTTCCAGCACACTATCTGCCTTGCCACCGAAGAGGTGGCTGCCTTCGAACAGCATGTCCATAAGGGTGTTCTGGACCTCGGCCGAAAAGTTGGCGGGCCACAGCCAGGCGTGGCGGCGAACCGCCGCAGACGTGGAAATCACTCTTCCTAGCGAGTCCGTGGTATCCAGTCCACATCGTATTGAATACCGCGCTGCGTCTCTTCCCTCCGCGAGGGCTTGAGCGAGTTTAGCCCGGGCTCCCTCTGGGCACTCAGGCAGCACGGCCGCAACCGTATCCCACAGAGAGTGGGTGTAACGGCTCAAGAGGCACGCGGTGTTGACCGACCGCAACCCCAAACTAAGGGAGGAGAACATCTTCTTGCTGAATTGTTCATACCTCTTGGATCCCCGATCTGGTGGTGCATTCAGGAATGCGGATTGGGAAGTAGAGGCCCTGGGGGTGGGGTGGGTGGACAAGAAACTAGGGTCGGCAAGGGCGGAGCGGGGGCGCCTAGCGATGTTACTATCTACAGGGGGACCTGTAGTGGGCCTGGACCAAGTGCCCAACAGGACATCCGCGAGAGCCTCATTAAACGGTGGTAGAGGCTCTGGGGAGCTTGCCAGCGGTTTAAGGACTTCTGTGAGGATGTTAGACCTCACTGTTGCGACGGGGAACTCAAGAGCCAAGGCCTTGGCTGCCCTCATCAGCACCACACTATAAGCAGCCCCCCTCCTCCGTAGCCACGGTAGGAGGGGAGACAAAACCAGTGTCTGGGGAGGTATCCAGGCCACTGGCTTCCCTTAGTTCCTGTGTCCAGTCCTGAAATGACTGGAACTAGCGTGCCAGGGAGTCCTCAGACCCCCCCCCCCCCCAGTCCCTTCGTCGTCCATGTCCTGAAAATCAGGTGTAAAGGATGGACCCAGATCCTCTAAGTATTCCGCTTTGACCGGCGCCGAATTCGGCGTCGATCGACGCCGGATCCGGACCGAGGGGTAGACCGTGGACGGCGCTGGGGATGATACCCTAGGGGCCGATGCCGGCGGAGTCGTAAAGTTGACCAGCGGATCTGGAACCGGATCCAGCAGGACCTTGCGGCGGCGGGACCGAAGTCACAGACGACGCCGGGGCCGAAGCACCTGACGGCGCCGGGGCCGAAGCACCCGGCCCGCTTGGGCTCCAAGTCGGGGCCGCTTGGCCCGAAGGCGCCGCTGAACCCGACAGAGGAGAGAGCGACCTCATGGCCATGAGGAAGGCGTCTATCTCCTCCGGCGGCACGTTCTGCCCAGGGACCGGCGGGTATGGAGCAGGCCACGACGCCTGCGGCTCCGGCGGAGCCGTGTGGGCGGTGTCACCCGAACCCCCGGCCGCGTCGCGAGAACGTCGGGGGGGAGTCAGAAGAGCGATGTCGCCTCTTCGACTTCTTGTGCCTCTTACCTGAGGACTTGGAGCCCGACGAGTGGTGTCGACTCGCCGAGCTGTGATGTCTCCGGCCCCGCGACCGGTCCCTCGACCTCCTTCCGGACCGGGACCTCGAGCGGTGTGGGGCCGACTGCCGGAGCTCGAGGCGCTTACGGGACCACTCCCGCCTAGCCTTCGACTTCAAGGCCCGACAGTTGGGGCACGACTTGTCATCATGGTCGGGCCCCAGGCAATGTAGGCACCGGCGATGGAGGTCGGTAACCGAGATCAGTCGGTTGCAGTCGGCACAGGGCTTGAACCCGGGCATCCCTACCGGCACCAATGGAATCGTAGACTCGAAACGGATCCAAAAAGGCTCGAAAAAGTTTAGTCAAAAAGTGAGTAAAGGGTACTACCTTCTCCGGACCTGCGCTTGCTGGCGCGGAAAAAAGAATAACTGACGCTTTTGCATGCTACAAGATTGACGGCCCTGGGACCCACAGAAACAATAGGCAGTGCGCCATACCACCATCACTAAGTTAGGTGGTGTGTGCATGCTGCCCCCTAGAGCCTTCACCGCGCACCGCACCACTACCAATCATGCTGCCCCCTAGAGCCTTCACCTGCTACTGCAGTGCCCTGCCAGATAGCACTCGCCAGGCCCGTCAAGTAGGCCTTGAAACTGACTCGCCCTTCAGGAAATTCACTCGCATTTGCGAGCGGTCGAGTACATTTTTCGACCCCTGAACTAGTAGAGAGGGTTGAATCAATATACAATGCTCTGCACCACATTTTCTAGAAGTGGGCTATAAACTGATGTCCTCTGTCCGAAACGATCACTTCCGGCACCCCATGTAGCCGAATGATGTTACTAGCTAGCAGTTGAGCTGTCTGCCCTGCTATGGGAAGGTTCTTACAAGAGATAAAATGCCCCATTTTCGTGAGGCTATCAACCACCACCAAGATGGCAGAACTACCTCGGTCTAGAGGCAACTCAGTTACAAAATCCAGACTAATGTTCTGCCAGAGCAGCTGAGGGGCAGGCATGGGCATGAGTTTCCCTTTTTTCCCTGTTTTTTTCCCCTTTTGCTCTTGCACACTCCGCACAGCAAGCCACCCAAACTGAAACATCTTTTTTTATGGTCCTCCACCAGAAGTGTCGCTAAACCAACTGTATTGTCTTACGTATGCCCGGATGTCCTGCCAAAGGCATTACATGGCACCCCTGCCAAAGGCATTACATGGCACCAGGCAAAGGCTTTCTTCTGCAACTCTAGTGTGGGTAGATATAGCTTGTTTCTGTGAAATGGCAGCCCCTGCTTCACTGAGTGTTCCTCATCCTGTTCTGCCTACGATTCCCACCCGTCACTGGTTTGGTGCCGTCTAACCTTATCCAAGAAATTCTCAGGTTTAATAGCACATACCACCCTTGATGGCTGGATGATGGAGTCGGTGTTCTCTTGACTGGGTATTGCTGACGATTCCTGTCTGGGCATGTGTCTGCCTTACGGTTCTCAACGCCTGGCCTAAAGGTCACCACAAAGTCATATTCGGCAAAAAACAACATCCATCGCATTTGTCTTTGCGTGAGATGCCTTGCTGACTTCATATATTGTAGGTTACGATGATCTGTGTAGACTGTGATGGGGTAACATGCCCCCCACAGGTAATGCCTCCATTCTTGAAAGGCCCTCTTTATAGCCAAGAGTTTTTTTTCTGCTATGGTATAATTTATTTCAGCAGGACTCAACTTTTTAGACAGGTATGCTACCGGATGGAGTTGACATGTATTCTATTCTGGTCTCTTTGCAAAAGAATGGCACCAATGGCCTCATCTGGGGTGTCTGTTTCTACCACAAAAGGATGTTCCAGTTTAGGATGAGAAAGAACAGAAGCGGTAGCAAAGGCCCTCTTAAAGTACATAAATGCTTCCTCTGCCTCCCTGGCCCAAACGAAAGGCACCCCTTTTCTGAGCAACCTTGTGATAGGGACTGCTACTTATGAGAAGCTAAGTATAAACCGCAAACCAAAGGAAGCATTGTACCTCTCTCATGTTTTTAGGGGTTGGCCATTCCTGCACTGCCTGCACCTTACGCTCTGCCATGTACAACTTATCTCTCACCAAACTCACACTTGCTTAATTTACAAGGCAAACTGTGTTCGCACAACTTTTCTAGCACCTGACGGACTTGGTCCTTATGACATGCATTGTTGTCTGAATAAATCAAGATGTCGTCAATGTAGACCACTACAAAGTGATCCACATACTCCTTCAAGACATCGTTAAGGAAGTATTGGAAAGCCACTGGGGCGTTGCAAAGGCTGAACGGCATAACCAAATATTCATACAGTCCATAACGGGTCTTGAAGGCAGTTTTCCACTCGTCCCCCTCACAGATCCTCACCAAATGATAAGCCCCTCTCTCTTAAATCTAACCTGGTTAAGATCTTGGCCTCCCTCACTTGATCTAGCAACACAGATATGATAGGCAGAGGATATCGATTTCAGATGGTGTTTCTATTCAACATGCGATAATCCACACAAGCCCTCAGATCGCCATTGGTCTTAGTGATGAAAAAAAACGGAGAGGCTGCCGGGGAACGGGAAGGCCTGATAAAGCCTACGTCCAGGTAGTGATCTAAGTATTCCCGCGAATGTTTGGTTTTGGGCACAAACAATGCGTACACTCTGTATGAAGGGATGTTAGCCCCGTCCACCAAATCAATGCAGCAGTCGTACTCTCTGTGAGGCGGCAACTGTTCTGCGTTGGTTTCACTGAATACATCCATGTAAAGATGGTATTCTAATGGTAATACTGTTTCTTTCTCCACAGCAGTAGCCCAAAAAATTGGAGAGGTCAATGCTGCAACCTGTGAAGGAGGACATAGAACCAAATGACTGACATTCCTCTGATAGAAAGCGAACCGACTTGGTTCTCCAATCGATGGAGGGATTATGGTGACACAACCAAGGCATCCTTAAAATCACTTCATACTGAGGAGCCTCAATAAGGTTTAACGTCAGCTCCTCCATGCGTCTTCCACTATCAATGTCAACAGATAATACCACCACTTCTGTACGTTCAATGATGAGACCAGACTTCAAAGGTTTGCCATCCACGGCCAAGACTTCCTCAGGCGTCTCCCTTGGTACTCTAGATAAAGCAAAATGTGTTACCAGCCCACTGTCTATAAAGTTAGCTGTCGCTCCTGAATCCAACATAACCAAAACCTGATGGTACTGTTGATCGCTCTCAAGACTCATGGAGAGCACTATATGCGACTCAGTGTCTCTTAAACCCGGAGTATACAGCGAGGGGAGCTTCAAACCCTTATTATCATTCCCATCCGTATCAGAGTACACAGTTTTTCCTGACTCAAGAGAAGTGTTAGATACCGCCACTCTTTTATTCCTTGCCCATGTATTAGAAGTTTTGGGTTTAGAGGGGCATTCTCTAACATAGTGCCCCTTTTTACCGCACTACATGCATAAACCTTGCACTCGTCTGCTCTCCCTTTCTTCCCTAGTAAGTGGAGCTCTGATAGCCCCAATTTCCATTGGTTCAGCTTCCGCCTCAGAGTTACCCACTGCCTTGCGTGGAGATCTGTCATACCTATAATAACCTTTCTCCCACTTCCTTCTCTCTCCTCTTTCTGAAATGCGGCTATCCAATCTCAAGGTCAGGTTTATCATGTCTATGCAAGTAGTAGGTTGAGGATCTATCTGTGCCTCTACGTCCTTCATTTCCTCACGCAACCCCTTATAAAACAGCAACATTTGCTTCTCTTCTGGCCATTCCGTTCCAGCCACTAACCGGTTAAAGTTTGTAAAATAAGTTACTAGGTAGCTCTTCCCTTGTTTTAAGTCAAGTAGTTCTCGATCAGCACTAAAAGTAGTGGCTCTTTGATCAAATACGCTCTTGAATTCAGCCCGAAAAGCAGACCAATCGGACAATACTGCATCATTATTTCTAACTAAAGGAACTGCCCAATTGGCTGCATCACCTACCAGATATGACATGGCAAATGCTACCCTAGAGTGGTTATTTTGAAAAGAGGCAGGCTTGCTGGAAAAGTGTAGCATAATCTGTGTCAAGAACACCTGAATCTTTTGGGGGTCCCCTGCATATCTCTCTGGGCTAGCCAAAAGGATGGGAGGTGGCAGGGTAACCTGTATTTGTGAAGCTGCTGTGGAGGCATCAAAGGGGATCCTAGTAAGTTTTTCCTCATTTTCCCTTAGAGCTGCAGTTTCCGCTTTGGAAGACGCCAGCTCTTGTTGGACCATAACTAATGCCTGAAGTAGGTCCTCCATGGATGCCATGTCTTGCTACACATGGATCGGACGGAGTGATATACTTGGGTGCATGATTCTGTCAGGTTACCCTCCTCTGAATCCAGCTGCAGCAAGAAAGGGTCCTCTTCTGACCTCACCAACACCCCCATAAAATGTACAGAGTATTCAAGTGATCAGGCGGGGGAAGGATAGGGAAGGAACAGCGGGGAAAGGAACCTGTAACAACAAAATACAAGGTTATAACCAATTTAAATACAAAGGCTACTCTTATACTTTCTCACTAGCTCCTGGTATGTACCTTGATTGACCACCATGAATCCTCTGACATCTAAAACACAACAGGATGTTTCTCTGGTCACACACAATATCTATGGGATAGAGCATACAGTGTTAGTGCATTTTAAACGTATGTAGCCCCCACAATCATATAGTCTTCTAATAGAAGCCTACATACCCAAGGTTTCTATAAATCAAACAGGAATGAAAAGGGAGAGCCTTCCCATAAATCAATACTCCAAAATGCTGTTCCTAGCAACAAGGTTCTGTAGGAATGTGGATACAGTCCTAACAAGCATTGGCATAGCCAATAGGTCTCACCTTTGGGCCCTTATAAGTGTTTACCCATGCAACAGTTGATGTTGTTGCACCAAGGATATTGTGCTGCATAACTAAATACTCATACGGTCCCAAAGGCGAGACCTATTGACTATGCTGTTGTATAGGATTTTAGGACCCTAGTGTAATTTTCCAGATTCATGCCCGTATATAGGTATAAATCACCATATCCTTATATAGGCATAGAAATCATAACCATATTAAGACATAGCTCAGGCAGTCCAAATACGGCATGGCTACTTCCACTAGTTCCGAAAACCCACAACGATTTCTTGGAAAACCCCGCCTTCAGCAGTCAGGGACCTCCTCTTGCTTGAATATTGATTTATCCAAGAACTCATAGAGTTTTCAAAGAACTGAGTCTTTAACACCTTGGCTGCTAGGCGTTTTCCCCCTCCTGTGCTGGACATTGATATATTACACTATTCATGACGAGCTCAGCTCGTCATCAGCACAGCTCAACTGTGCATCATGACGAGCTGAGCTCGTCATGAGCATCGAAAGGGTTAATGACGTTATTATGTCCAATCTTACTCCAAACTCGGCACCTTCAAGGTATAAATATGCCCACACTTGCCCAGGCAAACAAACGGTGGTTTGGAGCAGTTCGACTATCTACCTACATGACACAGCTTGCCGCAGCATGTGCCGAAGTAGGCAGCAGACGCACTGAGAAAGACGCTGTCTTTTCTCCTGCCAAGAAATCCAGCTCCAGTGTTTCCAAGCTACCCTTGCGGGTTGTTGGGAAATCGAGTCCTGAGAGAGAGAGATACCAGACCTCCTTCATTCTAAACCAAGGTACGGAGCTGATTAGACCCTTAAGAATTCTCGGATAGATTCTTGGCAAGGAATACTGAAACTAAGTTACACCTCACTTACTTCTTCCCTCGTACTAGACTTAGGTTAGGTACACCGGGGTAGGCATATTTTAGAAGCACCAGTTGACTACTTTTAGTCTTTATTTATTAATGTATGTATTCTATGTATTTTATGGTTTAGAAACCATATCATGCTTTTACAGTATTATTTCATAATACTCTTCGTACTGTACGCATTGTACTTCACAACCACTATTATGATTGTAGCAGTTCATTTCTTCTGCATGAGAAAGAAGACTGTTCAATAAATACTTTTTATTGAAAACGCCAGTCTCTCTATTTCTCTGCACCTCTGGTGAAACGAAGCATGCACATTGACTGAGTGAAATAACTATCTATTGTTTCCGCGACTCTAGAGATACATTTCTTCTTCTTGGGAAACAAAGTTGTCATGTTTATGCGGTTGTCAGAAACTAATCCCTTCTTGTTTATTCAAGAAAGTTTCTAGTGACCTCTGAGCAAGATGGCACTCAAAATTAAGTCTAATATATTCGATAGAGACCCAGTCGACCTAAGTCTTACGTCAAATCTATAGTATATATTATTCCAATGCGCAGAGCCTATTGGGAATATAGGAACTACACTACATGGCGCCCAATGTTTGGTAAGGCATTCATTTAACGCTAGATACTAGAGTAACTTTGTCGTGCTTTTCACACAGATCCCTTTTTCCCGTAAAATACTCCAATAGACGTCTGGAATGGGTTAAAGAATATAATATCCGCCATAACTGAGTAGGACGAAAATCCTATGTATTCGTTTTTGGTTTGTTCAACGTTGAAGGATACAGTGTTCCAAAAATATTGTACACCTTATCTTTGTTTCCTTGAAACCTGCTCTGCAAACTTTCGGTCAACAAAATGTCAGAGAGTGACGACGAAAGGGAGAGAGCAGCAGCAGCAGCTCAGGCAGTTTTAGACGACACGTCTCCAACAAAATGACCCGGATTCTATACTCATCCCGGTAAATATAAGGAAAACAATCACTATAAAGCTTATAAAAATGGAGTATCCTCGAGAGGTGGTAAAGAAATATTTGTTATAGAGGCACATGAATATCGGCAGACAGAGGTATTCTATTTATGGATTCTGTTTCCAGCAGCAAATCCAGTAACACACGAGTACCACTACTACAAAGTAGAGGAACCTCCAGTAGAATACGTTCCTTTCGAGGACGTTGAAATTCCACTGACTTACCAAGAGCATCAGCTCTGGTTGAAAGGCGCCCTACAACATCAAAATCACATTATCAGGCTCGGTCCACTAGGTAGACCAGGAGCAACATGGCCGGAATTAGCCAGCTATACACCACATCCTGCCATTGAACAAATGACAGGTCCAGAATTATTGCTCTCGCGCAGGGTAAACGTATAATGATCGCTACACTTGTACCTGCTTTAGAGGCAGTGACAAACGAGAGCATTCCAAATGCTAAGGCTTTACATCCGAGATGGATACAATGGGTTAATTCTCTTGCTGCAAATGACGTTGAATACGTTTTTGACCCCTACTTGAAAATACAAGAATTTCTACAATATGAATTTGAATGTCCTCTGCCGACCGAGATTCTGCTTCTAGAACATTACGGATGTGTAATTTATACAGACAGATCAGCACAGCCCGCAATTGGGGGTAAATAAGCCTATAGTGCTGCCTGCGCAATTGTTGAAGGTTGCTGCGCGAAGGTAAATTTCGACCTATGGTCACTAAAACTCAATCACTCGGAGACTGTACAGCTCAGCGAGCTGAACTACAGGCTTTCAAGATGGCGCTTGAAAATACCGATCGCGAATTCCCCACACTCATAGTGTGCGATTCGTATTACTGCGTCCAGTCTTACAATGAATATCTGCAGAACTGGGTTCAAAACGGTTTCAAAGACGCAAAAGGTGGCACAATAAAGCATAAAATGCTTTGGGAACAAGTAGTTCTATTACAGAAAAAACTACAAAAGACTCACGTGATCCATACACTGAGTCATTAGCGTGATGGCGTTCACATTGCAGGGAATTCATTGGCTGATGAAGCCACAAAGGCAGCTGTGCAAACGGCTTCCGTAGCTGCAATCACTCGTTCAAAAACAAAAATAGACAGCAAAATAATGCAAGCTGTCACCACTTCAGTAAATGACAGCGGCAGGACACTCCCAAAAGGCTTTCCAGTAAAGTACTCATATATAATGGATGTAAATAATGCTCCGTTTGCTCAAATCTCTGGAGTGGGGGATAGGGCAATTCCAAACATGGAACATAGGTTAGGAATAATCTTAGCAGCACATGAAGGGCTAGCATCTGCACACGCAGGAGTTTCCGCTACAGTATCATTATTAAAACAGAGATACTGGTGGCCACGCATGAGGAAACAAACTAGAAACTATGTTCTAGAATGTGAAATCTGCCAAAAAATGAAAGTTTCAACCGTGAAACGACCTGCACAGACGCCCCTTCTAATTTCAGATAAACCATTAGCGTGCATTTACCTGGACCACTGTGGTCCCTTACAGAGGGATGGCAACTATAAATATATCATGGTCGCAGTGGATTCCTGCTCAAGATTCATTTGGATGTGGCCTCAGCGTTCAGCTGACGCCCGAAATGTTATAAAAGATTTGCGAGTCTTTATCGGCACATACGCAATCGGCACGCTATATTCTGACCAGGGTCATGCGTTTAGCTCTCGAGCTTACAAAGAGGCCTTGGTCACCTTGGGCGTTGCATTGCGGTACTCAAGTCCATTCCATCCTGAGGGAAATGCGGTAGTGGAAAGAAAAAACAGAGACATAAAGCAATCTATAACAGCCAGGGTATTAGGCTCGAGTGACGGGTGGGTCAAACATCTAATAAGTGTCCAACGTAGTCTTAATAATCTGCCAAGAAATTCTCTGGGTGGAATCACTCCATATGAAATACTATTTGGTACTAGAATGCTCATCCAGGATCTTGATCGTCACACTTTCGTGGTGGAACAATAACCTTTTGATATCAAAGACTGTTTGGCTGTTTTGCAGGACTTAAATGAAACAAGAAGAAGTCTGAGTAACACTATACAGAAGCCAACGACCACTTAAAAAAAAACACCTGTCCCAGCGAGACCTGTCTGTATTCCAAAGATTAGGGATCTAGTCAGGGAAAAGATCACGGTGAAGAAGGAATTTGGGCCTTCTTACAGAAAACCAGTACCTGTCTTAGCAATCCACGGAACAAGATTAGTGTTACTACCGCCCCTTGCTGGAAAAAGGGAGAACAGAGTCGTGTCCATCGATGTGGTCAAACCACACCATGTGCTTGATAATAAGTAGTAGGCCCAGTGGACTCTCAAGATGTAGCAGACGACCAAATCGTGCTACAATCCAAGAGGTTCAAACTGAAAGACTTATAACCTTTGATAAACCTGCAGTGAAAAAAAAAGGACTATGCAACCAAGCCATGGAATTGGTACCTCTTGAGACCCAAATAACAGTTTGTCAAGAAACACCTGTCTACAATGATATAGCCTCTGACTATACTAATATGACAAAGGAAGACACAGTTCCAGCAATTCCAAACAATCCTGCTGCAATTCCAACAATTGACAGAACTGCCTCTGTCTATTTCATCAACTTTGATACATTTTCAGAGTATCCCAGTGAACCTGAAACTAAGCCAGCTAATAAAACTTTCAAAGAAAAAATAACAGAACTCTTACATCAACTTGAAAATACAAATCTGGTTTCACCATGGGTTGAATTTTGGATTGTGTTAGGTGTACTATTTCTCCTACTTTGGCTCATTCTTGTTTTAAGTTTGGGAAAGATGATAGATGGAAAATACAGTACAATGGACACAGCAAGTAAGAATACCAACTTGCTCCTAAAACCTCACAAATCATCTCATCGTGAGCGAAGAGACCTGTCATCAGTGAACATCACAGCCGGTCCTATAATTGGTGGTATAGCATGGAACACAACTGATTATGGCATTTATGGCCCAGTGGAACTGTTGAAAATTCCACACCAGTTTAAGGTTTCTTTAAGTGACTGTGTCTCACCCAGCACATTTTCTGATGATTGGGACTTTGAGACTGTTAATAACATGATGACAGATTTAGAAATGTCAGCTAAATTCACAATACATGAATACTTAGAAGGTTCATCAGATTATGAACAAATGTATTGTTTTAATCATTATGGTCACCATTATTTTCACAAATCTGCAAACCCTAGAAATGTTTTTACTTATAATCAATGGGAACATTGTCCAACACCGCCAAAAGGCAGTTCAAAAACATTTTATGAAAAGTTTCCATACTTCTTGGGGTTTAATGTCACAAATCCAGAAACGTTTTATTTCAAACATGTGAATAAGACAGGAATGAAAAACATGTTGACTAATACTAAACAAATGTATTCTGCGACCTTTTATGCTCAGTTTTCTACATTAGGTTTTAACTTTTGGAAAGACAACATTGAGATGAAAACTGTCTGGGGCACAAAAGACTGGCAGGTGCAAGGTTTAGAAGCCTTATTCACAGCCTGCATTATCCCGGAACAAATAATGTTTTAAATGACACTGTTAAACAAACATCTTGTCTTGGCTTGGCTTAGATAAAAGATTTAAACAAACCGTCCATACCTAAACCCACACCTGACAGTAATGGAACTACAGATGAGGAGGTAGACGTAAACTATATTTTACAACAGAACAGAACTAATCCTGATTGGAAAAAATGGTTAATCTAGCCCACAGACAAGAATAACTGTCAAGATAGATTTCTGAACAAAACACAAGGGTTCAAAGTAACTAGGCCAGATTCAAGATATTCCCAGAGACAACATCCAGGTATAGTTACAACATACAGTGTAGGAAAACTATGCCTTGAGTTGGAGTTCTGGACTTTTTGGTTCCGTCCAGAGGTGTCAGGGATAACACCCGAAGACCCCGGAGTTCCACCTGTCTCGGTGCACAAATAAACAGAAACACGGGCTTCTCGATGGTGGCGTCAAAGACCAAAGGTTTATTACTGCAGGGACACAGAAGTCACAGAAACTACACACGGGCAGTGTCTAGGAGCCTGTTCGATTTGTACAAGAGGGGTTGCTCCTTATATACAAAATATTAGCCTTCAGGCGAATTCTTCACAATGCTAGTACATTCCCAAACCTTTCTGTCCTAAACAAATATTTGGCGTTGCACAGGAATCGTCGATAATATTTGATGTCAAACATTACGAAGAGGGGTTCCCACTATTCCATCACAATTCCATGTCAACATTTCATTCAAGAGCCGGACCGCCTCATCGTAAATTTCGTTACCTCCCCCTAATAAAGGCCCAGAAGGAAAGGAGCAGAGCCAGGTGCAGAAGATAGAAAAGCAGGATAAGGGATGTTTGTGGGTCGTAAATGGGCAAGGCTACCGGCTTCGGCCGCCTAATCATGATCAGGCCAACGAACACGAGAACCAGTATAGCAAGGCTGGCCTCGGGCAGAGGAGGCAGCCTTTGTCGAGTCATGCAGCTACAGCGTGTTCTGTTCTAAGGTGCACGTGTCACTAGAAAGGTGAATCGCCGGCTAAGCCTACGTGTCCTTAATCGATATGAAGTAATCAGAGGTCATTGCGTATGTGAGGGCAAGAAACACAAAATGGCTGCCATGATCTAAGATGGATGCCATGGGTAGATCGGAAATGTGTTTGTAACAGGAGTACTCTTGCTCGTAGCATAGCGAAAACACCAGGATATGCTAAATGGATCATTTGCGGTTCGCGGATACCAAAATTATGTATTTACGACAATGTTGAAAACACGGGTTCAAATCGTCACGGAACCTCAGAGTGGCTACAGAAATCCACACTTACAGAAATTAAACAACACTTAACTTTACTTAAAGATGGCGTTGATTTGAGAGACTTCCTACTTGGACTTCGTAAACCACGTCAAAAACGTTTCATATACGCCGGTATATACCCTGCTTACAATGAAGCATGGAAAGTCACGCAAATGGAAACTGCAGAAAGAATGCAAAAAATTGATCGTATTAATTCAGAGAAAGCTCTCTCTGTAGTGGACAAAGGGCTAACAACTCTGTCCTCCAGAATTTATTCTTCGGACAGCATTGTGTCCTCTGCCATTGACATAATAGAGCAGGACTTGCTAATGTTACAACATGGTCAGTTTCAATTACGTTCTTTAATGCTGCTAAACAGGACGTTACAAAATCTCCATTCAGGCTACGTGCCATGGAATCTAATCAACACCACGTCATTGTTTATTGTATTTAACCTTACAGATAAACAAATCTCTTTGGCACAAAGAGGAGCAGACTATACGGTGCTGAGCATAGAAAAACTGGAAAGATTACCATTAACTGTTTCGGAGAAGCCAGTAGTGGGATGGATAATACATGGCACCATCACAATACCAGTGACGATTTTCCAGTTTCAGTATTGCTTAAGACACATACCAGCAGGCCTGTATGAAAGGTTGGGTAAAGAGTATATTAAGTGGACCTGGAATTTACCATACACACACAAATGTTGGAGTGGGGGAAAGGAGGTATTTCTTAGTGGACATAATTGTAAGAACTCACTAAGCGGTACTCTTTTGTGTCAAGGTATTAATTTACATGGAGCCTGCGAGGGTTCTTGAAATAACCTTTCTTGCCACCTGCACGGTTCTCCAGCAGCGGTGAGAGACCCAGTTTTTAGGCAGCTGTCCAATGGTAGCTCCATAATGTTGAGTGATCCCAGCCGTCGTGGAATGATGCCAGGTATAGCCTATCTCGTTAGTGTGTCAGCCAGGGTCACTTGTTGTAAGCAAGTATTGTTTCCTAAAAGCAAGACAGACGGGGAGTCGCTGCTATGGCCTTCACTGAATATCTCTTCTATACGAATTGATACTTTAAGCAGAATGAAAGCCATTCTTTTGCAAAAAACTGTGCCACTGACCTCGTCCAGAGAAACGTATGATCTGCAAGTCCCAAGGACTTCTGCGGAGATACATGTCCTATTATCAACAAACTGTCCAATACATTTCGCAGAAATGTTAGGTCGTATCTTAAATATGTCTGATACGAGTTGTATTGTACATGTATTTAAGACAGTTTTTTCGGGACTGTTAGCACCCTTCGAAGCAAAATTTTGTGCACTCTGTGTTCGGCAGCCTGCCTCTCATTTTGGGATTCGTAGCAGGAATTCTATTTTTGTTTCTTCTGCCTCGATATGGCAAGTCCAGTCACCAGCGATACCCAGACTACCATGGAGAACGCTCTCCTGGCCATGCGGTACCATGACAGAATTACAAGGATTCTTGGCTTGGCTAGGAGATCTGAATACCACATGGTTTCTTTAATTCAGACCAATCTGGCAGGATTGCATCTTACCTGATCTACGATGACTGCTTTGCGGAGAAGAATGAGTGTTGGACGTTTGTCTTACACTTCCATCAGCACTGCAAACAGATGTTGACGCTTTGCTAGGTCCAGTAATGGCTCATGCATCGTGTTGTCCCCAACGGCTGCCAATCCTGATGACGGCATTCGTATAGATCTCACCAGCAACCACAGCTAATGGTGAGGTACGTGGAACAACAGGCACACAGGTACCATCTACTGCGAACGTTGCTAATGCGAATGACGCTGAAGGCGATGTTTCTCATCTGTGCACAATTGATCTACTTAATGAAGTAGTTCCACTTTCACCTACTGTGGTAGACTATTTCTTTGCCAGCTTAGACGATTTGATGTTTTCTCCTGACACCAAAAATAACTTTTGAAATCTGCACACAGCGTTCCATGAAATCTGAATTCGGCCTTCGTTTTTCAAAAACAAAGCTTCTCACTTTGGAACGCTATTTTTTCTATTATTTTTGATTTTGACTTTTTCCAAAATTTAACTCTTTTTGGCACAAAGTAA
Source organism: Lissotriton vulgaris (assembly GCF_964263255.1). NCBI lineage: Eukaryota > Metazoa > Chordata > Amphibia > Caudata > Salamandridae > Lissotriton > Lissotriton vulgaris. The sequence continues at coordinate 435,496,932 of NC_141697.1, forward strand.
TCTGCTTAAAGTAGAACTATTCATAGAGAACAGGATATTATTTTTCGAACACTTCCTAGAGACAATATTGACCTAATCTACAAACCAAAACAGTTTATATATTCTGCTATTGAATGGTCTCGACTTTTTCTTCTGTAACAAAGAGCCATTTCATAAATGTAATTTCATGATTCATTCAGTTAGCATTGCCAACATCATAACATATGCTTTGAATGACGACTATTGCTTTTAAATGCGTACTGTACAGATGCTCATTTTATGTGTACAAACCATTTTTCAAATGCATTTTATGTATTTTGGGGTGGGGTTGTAAACACATGCTTTAGATATGTTTTAGTGCTTATAATTTAGTAATGTCAAACATAATAAAGTGGAGTGGGTGTTGTATAGGATTTTAGGACCCTAGTGTAATTTTCCCGATTCATGCCCTTATATAGGTATAAATCACCCTATCCTTATATAGGCATAGAAATCATAACCATATTAAGACATAGCTCAGGCAGTCCAAATACGGCATGGCTACTTCCACTAGTTCCGAAAATCCACAATGGTTTCTTGGAAAAACCCGCCTTCAGCAGTCAGGGACCTCCCCTTGCTTGAATATTGATTTATCCAAGAACTCATGGAGTTTTCAAAGAACTGAGTCTTTGATGACGTTATTATGTCCAACCTTACGTCAAACTCGGCATCTTCAAGGTATAAATATGCCCACACTTGCCCAGGCAAACGCACAGTGGTTTGGAACAGTTCGACTACCTACCTACACAACACAGCTCGCCGCAGCAAGTGCCGAAGGAAACCGACCCTCCAGCAGACGTGCTGAGATAGACGCTGTCTTTTCTCCTGTCGAGAAATCCAGCTCCAGTGTTTTCAAGCTACCCTTGCGGATTGTTGGGAAATCGAGTCCTGAGAGAGAGAGAGAGAGAGAGATACCAGACCTCCTTCCTTCTAAACCAAGGTACGGAGTTGATTAGACCCATAGGGAATTCTTGGATATATTCTTGGCAAAGAATACTGAAACTAAGCTACACCTCACTTACTTCTTCCCTCGTACTGGACTTAGGTTAGGTACACCGGGGTAGGCGTATTTTAGAAGCACCAGTTGAGTACTTTTAGTCTTTATTTATTAACGTATGTATTCTATGTATTTTATGGCTTAGAAACCATATCATGCTTTTACAGTATTATTTCATAATACTCTTCGTACTGTACGCATTGTACTTCACAACCAGTATTACGATTGTAGCAGTTCATTTCTTCTGCATGAGAAAGAAGACTGTTCAATAAATACTTTTTATTGAAAACGCCTGTCTCTCTATTTCTCTGCACCTCTGGTGAAACGAAGCATGCACGATTGACTGAGTGAAATAACTATCTATTGTTTCCACGACTCTAGAGATACATTTCTTATTCTTGGGAAACAAAGTTGTCATGTTTATGCGGTTGTCAGAAACTAATCCCTTCTTGTTTATTCAAGAAAGTTTCTAGGGATCTCTGAGCTAGCTGGCACTCACAATTAAGTCTAATATATTTGATAGAGACCTAGTTGACCTAAGTCTTACGTCAAATCTACAGTATATATTATTCCAATGCGCAGAGCCTATTGGGAATATGGGACCTACACTACAATGCCAATGCTTGTTACACTTAGTAACACTCTCTGGGCATTGGTTGCATGCCGTCGCATTTTTTGTAACCTTTGAATCTGCAGTTTATGCGGCAACTCAATAATGATGCAAAACTCGCAGCAGCCACCTAATCGCATAATTCCAGTGGCCCTGGTCAAGACATGGTGATGCAGTGTGATAAAACATATTGATGGAGTGTGAAAAGACATAGTGATGCGGAGTGATAGATATGCCCGGAGGTACTCTCTTTTATCACAGTTACTGACCCAGTGTTATATTTAGGGGATGAAGCAGAGAAACAGACATGTCTGCGGTGCGGCATGGATTTGTGTGGTGTGATGTGGAGTTGTGTAGTGGATATATGTGGCATGGTGTGCTGTGCAATTATATGGGTAGCAATTAAATGGGATTACATGTACTGAAATTATGTAGAGTGAGATTATGTGTTATGGAGTTTATTATGTGTAATGGTATTGGTGTTGCGGAGTGGCATGTTGTGGAGTTGAATTATGTGGTGTGCTGTTAAAGTTTGTGGCATGATGTGGAAATCTGTGGTGTGAATTGGAGGTATATGGTGTGTTGTGGAATTGTGTTGTGTATTTGAAATTTGTTGTTTGGTGTAGAATTATGTGGCGTGTATTATAAAAGTGTGGAGTCGAATTGTGTGGCCTAGAACTGTGTGGCGTTGAGTTAAATTATGCTTATTGGAATTAAGTGTTATACTGTAGAGTGCATGTATATGGATTTCTGGTATATGGCATAGATTGCATTTATGTGGGATGTATTTATGTTGTGTCGGGTGTAATTATGTGGAGTGTAAATATGGAGCACTGAGTGGTACTATGTGAAATGTAACTATGTTGTATGGTCTAGAATTGTGTGGCATTGAATTGTGTGGTGGTGTGTGGAATAAAGTGTGTGGTTTGAAGTGGAATTATGTGGCATGTTGTGAAGTTGAATTTATTTTGTGCAATGCCTTTAGGTCTCCCATTTGCAAGAAGAGTTATTGGTGTTGTACATCACAATGTCTTTTACTGGTGTGTTATGGAGTGGAGTGGACATATGTGGTGTGGAGTGGAATTTTGTGGATTGGATTGGAATTGTTAGCTGTGGAATTATGTGGTTTGAAATTGTGTAGTGTGGAGCGAATGTGTGTAGTGAAATTATGTTGCATGATTGTGCAGTGGTATTATGTGGATAGTGATTATATGGCATTGAGAGTACTGGAATTATGTAGAGTGTAATTGAGTGTCATGGAGTTAATTATATAGAATGATATTGTGTGTTGTGGAGTGGTATGTAGTGGGGTTGAATAATATGGTGTGCTGTTAAAATTTTGTGACGATGTGGAATTCTGTGGTGTGGATTGGGTATGCGGTGTGTTGTAGAATTGTGTTGTTGAGTAGAATGATGTGGTTTGGTCTGGAATTATGTGGTGTGGAATAGAAATGTGTGGATTTTAATTGTGTGGGATAGAACTGTGTGGCGTTGAGTCCTACTATGCTGATTGGAATTATGCCGCATGGTGCGGTACACTAGTGTGTCATTTTGTAGACTGTCAAATGCATTTGTTCACTGCTATGCACTAATCCGAGAAATACTTCACACAACTTAATTAAGAACAAACATTACTTTATATGTATATACATTTGATGAATTCATTACAGAACATCTGCTAAAAGCAGAATACGCCACTAGCGCGTTAAAAGCCAAAAGACTGCACACACAGCAATATCACTGAAAAGTGTGCCATGTTTGAGTATCTGGCAATATTAAAGAAACAATATGGATCAAAGGAAACATGGAAGAGCCCCATAACAGTTCAAATGAAACACGTTTTGACTGCTGCTGGACCAGTGCTTCATAACAGCATACAAGAACTGTAGGTAAGTAATTTACTTTATGGAATTAATAAGCTTGTTATCAAATGCAGGCGATGGTTACCATTTTTAACAAAAAAATTACAGAACGCGGGATATTATTATAAATTATAAACATGTACCTGCAAGCTGCTGTCTGCTCTCATCACTTCAAGGACTAAAATAGAGCTGTAGATAAGAGAGGGTTTCTAAAGTAATCAGCTGAGAACCAAGGAGCCCTATTGTTAAGGCTGCAAGGTAGCTGAACAGTGTAAACCGGAAGTGGTGACATAATGGTGAACTGTAAACGCTTGACAGTGGGAGTGGACAGGACAGTCCCTCGGAAATGTAAGTAGAAGAATTTTGAAGCACATTGGAAACCTGTAAAAGCAGGACCTGAAACATCTGGAGAGCTGTAAATCATCCAGTAGTGCTTCGGGGAGCTAGAAACATGAAATGGAGGCGCTTGCGCAAGCAGTGGAGCGTGGAGTCACGCCTACGAACTTGCTGCAGCCCGACGGACGTAGAGATGTGTCTGAGAGCATGCGAGCTTAGGAAAGGAGATACAATTGTCTTGTCTTTGGACAGACATTGTTGACCGGATCGTTTCTTTTATGTGAAACAAACAAAAAAATAACAGAAACACAGGGAATCCCACCCAAACTCACCGATCTATGCCCAGGAATATTTGAAATAAGGCCGTGGCGTAACATCTTAAAGCTGCTGACTCTAGAACAGGGGAACAGTGTTCGAGTCTTGCTTGCGTCCATGCCTAATAAAAAATAAATAAACACAGTCACATGATTACGAATTAACAACATTTTTTTAAAAAATCGAAAAGCAACTGCAGATGCTGCAACTGTATTGGTAGTAGGAATGCTTAAACACTTGGAGGAAAAACAGCTGACATTTCGAAAACAGGATAGTTAATAGAAACAAAAAACAAGCGGTATGCACTTTTCAAACACTCGTGGCAGCATCCACCTTGCGGGAGCGAGCAGTGGCGCGGCCACGTTAATTACAAATATATGGCCCATGCCAACCGCAGCTCGCACCCGCAAGGTGGATGGCACCAAAAGTGTGCTTAAAAAAAGAGCAGACCAGGGGCGTGGCGAAGATGGCGACCAGCACGGACGCGGACTCCGAAGGCTCCCCCCGTGGCCCCTCATCCATAGCCCATCCAACGCACAAAGTCCCCAAAATCACGCTATCATCACCAATAGTACCTGTGGGAGCATAGCGGTATCAGCTGAGGTGGTTTGAAAGGCCGCCCGACCCACGCATCGCCAGCGATCTGACCTGGCAGGAAGACCGGCGCTCCTGTGAGAAAATGGTGCCCATGCAGTGAAGCTCCGGGGGCCCGAGGTGAGCACCCTGAAAGCTGTGTACTGACGGCATAGCCGGTTCTCTAGGGTGACCCGCTGGCTGACCGGGAGCGTCTACCAAGACGTGCAGAGGGAGTGACAGCTCCTCAGTGGGACCACGCCGAGAGGCCTGTTGGTGGGCTCGGCGGCGCGAAAACCGAGGGCGTTGCCTTGGGGCCTGGTCGGGTCTTTGCAGAGCGCCGTTGGCACGTGCCGTATCCAGAGGCGTGCGAGATCGGAGCTGGAGACTGAGTGGGGCACACCAGAAGAGCCGCTACGCTAACTGCTGACGGGTGTCCTGTGTCGAGGCCCCCGGTGGCACCCCCCCGAGGCTCCGCTGCAGACCCGGCGTCCTCCATCCATTGGACCCGGGGCCTGGTGTGGGCCGTGCCCCAGTTGGAGGACACCTGTAAAGGACCCAGCATCAGGTGAACATCGGCCCCCCTGCGAATCGTAAGTCGACACCAACAACGCAGGGGTGTGTGCGACATCGGTCAGAGAGATCTAGGCCCGGCCCCGTGGGGAAACTAAGGCAGCACTCAATGCCCCTCCAGACTGTGCTTCCAGACATCCTAGGGGTGAATGCTGACCCCCGCGCTAAGTAAGTGGCATCAGCAGCAAGGGGGGATTGGTACAGAGACTGGCGAGAGCCGGTCCTGGCCTACAGGAGAGTTGAGGGCCTCCCAGAATTGCGCCCCCTGATGCCCTAACACAGCTGCCATTCTGGGAGCCTCAGGCACCAGACAGTCCAACAAGAGAGAAACTGCCCGCCTACCCGCACCCGCGAGCCACAACCCCAAGCCCAGAGCAGCCATAAAAGAGCAGGCCTCAGCACCGAGAAGGGACACTAATCGCACGTCAGGAGGGCCCGCGTTCCTTAGATACCCCACCATGCTTCACGGAATGGACCTGGTGGGGCCGCCATTGGGGCTGACAAAGCCCCCGTTCACAGGCCCAGCTGCGAGAAGATCTGCGTGGGACCGCGAGGAGGGGTCGGACAAGCACAGACAGTCCTCAGCTGCCCGGGCAATAGGGCTCACATTAACTATCAACACCCGAAGATCTACACGCCGCATAAAAGCCTGCCCCTTCTCCCTTCATCAGCCATCTGGCTCGTCAACCGGGACTGGGGGCCACCACCGGAGCTATTGCTAACACCAGCCCATGACAGACTCTCCACACAGCGGGCCTCCACTTGGCCCCCACGGGGTCATTCCTGGGCCCCATCCTTCCCTTCTCAACATAGCCAGCACGTGAATTTCTTTATCAGACCCTGGACAGCCCGGCCTTGGCGGCGGCGTGCACGTACCCTAAGATCGGGCCAGCGCCGCTCACGCCAGCTGGAGTAGATCACTCTAGCATGAGAGAAGCCTTGGAACACCCCTACGACCGTACAAGTCACTCTGGTTAAGTGTCGGGAGACGGCAGTATGGCCACAATGAGGAAAAAGGGAGATCACAATCTGAAGGACATGCTAACAAAGGGTTGCGCAGCGAGCGATAAAGGAAGCCTCCCATCCCCCACTTCGAAACCGCCGAATGTGCAGGACGAAGGAGAGGGGCCCATCACCCGATCCTTCTTAGAGACTCTCTGCAACACTCTCCGCGAGGACTTTCTAACACTCAAACAAGAGGTGGTGGGTGAGGTCAGGGAGATACGACAGGACGTAGATGAACTGGGAGAACACGTGGCAGCCATAGAGAACGGCGAGATCTCTAAATCTGAAGAAGTGGAACAACTGCAACAAGAAGTCCTACGCCTCAAGGATCAACAAGTGCACTTACAGGCGCACGCCGAAGACCTCGAAAACAGATCCCGACGCAACAACATCCGCATCCACGGGGTCTCACTCAAAGAAGAAGGAGCAGGCGTGACCGGATACCTTCAGGGCTTTTTCAGACACATCCTAGGGGTTGACCCTGCCTTCGAGGTCCGCATTAAGTGGGGTCAAGAGTAGGTCTTGGGATGAAGGCGCCGCCCACCCCACCAGGTATTTTAGCCTTCTAACCCGACTTCCCACTGAAAGAACGCATACTACATGCAGCTAGACTGAAACAAACAATCACCTACCAGGGACACTCTGTGGCCCTCTACCAAGACTTAGCCTCCATAACCTTACAGAAACGAAAGGCGTTCAAAGAAGTCACCACTTTCCTAAAAAACAACGGGGTGCCCTACTCTTGGGGCCACCCCTTCCGCTTGATATTTAAATTGAATGGCAGACTACTTCAACTCTGCTCCCTCCAGGAGACGTGCGACCTGTTGGGCCTCACACATCGCAACCCTGAGCCTTCCCCGAGGGCCTCGCAAAAATCGACGGAGGGAGGTTGGCAGCAGTCAGCAGGAGACGCTCGCCCAAGGTGGACCCGAAACCAGACCGTGAAACAGTGACACTTGAGAGGGCCTCGGCCCTAGCAGCAGTTTCACGTGATACTTCATCCCCCGAAATTCTCTAACCTGCTTGAGGGGACTTCAACATGCACTGTATAATAGCCAGATGGGGGGGGGTTGACGAGCGGGGAGCCAGGATCGCCTGGACTACACGTACACCCTGTTCTTTGATTGCTGTATGCCCACGCAGAGGCTGTGGCCATAGGACATTGTTCGGTACAAGGGAATGTTTTGTTGGGGTTAGGGTGGGGGGGGAACGGGGAGAGGGAGGGATGGGAGCTGTTGGGAAGGGCAGGGATTGGAACCGGTGTGCATCCATGGGAGATCATGGGAGAGGGTTATGTCCAAGACAGGAGGCCAGCAGGGCGCGGAGACTTAGGACTCTCCGATACAATCCCCTGTTCCCACGCCGATATACACCCAATGCGGTTCTATGACGACCTGTACAACCCAAGTCATAACCCTTAATGTGAAGGGGTTGAACAATCCGATCAAGCGCTGTGCAATATTGAACTGCCTAGAGAACTTTGGGGCCTCGATATGTCTTTTACAAGAAACTCATCTATTACCCAAAGATTGGCATAGAATAAAATCCAGGGCATTCCCCCGCCAACTCTATTCCTCCACGTCAGATAAGAAAGGAGGGGAGGCTATATTATTGGCCCGGCACTTTCAGGGTAGAATAGGTGATAAAATAGCAGAGGTACGAAGTCGGATGCTAACATACAGGATATGGATGGGTGACTCCCCCGTCATCATAGGCTCCCTCTACGCTCCCAACTCCGGCCAGGAGGCCTTTCTTAACCCCTTTACTGCTAAGGCTATTTTCTTTCTTTTATGTAATTTCCATTGAAATCAATGGAAAGTCCATGACGAGTTACCCTTGTCATTAGCGGCGAAGAGGTTAAGGACTCCCTATCCGAAATCCTCAGCCATCAAGATAGACAGATTTTAATAGGGGGAGACCTCAACTTAGTCATAGATCCAGCTAAGGACAGGTCGGGACATCGCTATGGTAATACTGGGGCAATAGCAGGGGCGGGGAGGGACTGGCTAGTAGAGGTCTGATAGATCTATGGCCAGCGGCCCACCACCACAGCACACAATACTCTTTTTACTCACATGTACACAACGCTTACCCACAACTTGGTCACTTTATCGGGACATCCAAACTTCACGCCTTGGTCCAAGCTATCAACATCATCCCAGCAGCTCTATCAGATCACGATGCCGTGACAGTGACTATCGACTAACCCTGCGCAGACCGAAAGGGAGGTGGCGACTCCGCGAGTCCCTAATACAAATGCCGGACATTTCTCAACAGATACATAAACACATTACTGACTACCTGACGACCAACAACAACGCGGACACACCCTTGACGGCAGTGTCGGGAGCCCTTAAAGCAGAGGTGAGACAGGAACTGATAGCTATATCTGCGGCCGAAAACAAAACTCGCAAAGAGAAACGGGAATCACTAGGGGCCGAAGTGGCAGAGCTAGAAAGAGTACACAGCCAAATGGAGGCCCGAGGGGCGGAATACGCCGCCCTGCGGCTTAACACCTTCACTGCTAAGGCATTATTAGTGATGCCATATAATTTCCATTGAAATCAATGGAAAGTCCATGACGAGTTACCCTTGTCATTAGCAGCCAAGAGGTTAAACACTCGTACTACATAGGTGGGACAAAACTGGGAGACTTCTCGCGAGTAAACTCCGAGCCCAGACTCAACACTCAAAGATTGCGGCCCTCCACACTTTCACTGGTGAGAAGGTCGAAAACGATGAACAGATTGCAGAGGGACTTCTACGCATCGCTATGTAGCGCAGACCCACAGCTGACCGGAACTGGAGAGGCATATCTTAGGCAGGTGGCAACAACAGCCATAAACCCGTCGGGGGCTTCAGCGCTAGATGCGTCCATCAAAGTAGAGGAGGTAATCGGTGTAATCTCCCGTCTTAAGCCTCTGAAATCACCAGGCCCAGACGGCTTCTCAGCAGTTTTTATAAAACCTTTTGCCAACTCCTGGCTCCGCTTTTAACCCGTCTATTCAATTCCTTTCAGGGCCCAGGCTCGAAACCTCCGGACATTTTATAGGCAGACATAGTTAAAATTCCCAAGCCTGGGAAAGATGCCACACAGTGTGCTGCATATCTACCGATATCCCTACTCAATCTAGACCTGAAACTCTTTACGGGGGTCCTGGTGGCCAGATTGGACCCTTCCCTCCCTGTTATTCTTGAACCCGATTAGTCAGGTTTCATACCCAATAGACAAAGCAGTGACAACACCAAACGCTAATGCACTTGATAGACAAAGCCCACTACAGTGAGATAGATGCCCTACTACTCTCGGTCAACGCTGAAAAGGAATTCAACAGAGTAGACTGGGGGTTTTTGGACACAACGCTAACACACTTTGGCATAGGAGACCGCTTCCGGGCATGGTTTGCAATGTGTTATGAGAAACCCACAGCTACGATACGTGTCAACGGGACCTGCTCGAAACCATTTGACATCCGGCATGGCACTAGACAGGGGTGCCCCCTATCACCTCTACTCTTTACGCTCTACACCGAACCCCTGGCGCAAAAGATATGCAACAACCCAGATATTTCCGGTATCCCCTTTGGTGGGGAACAACACACCATTAGCTTATATGCAGATGGCATCCTGGCGACCCTAGAAACCCCCAAACGATCAGTCCCGGCCTTTCTAAGGGAGTTGGAAGAGTTCGGACACGTCTCCGGTTTTAAAACCAACATTGGGAAATCTATGCTTTTGCCCCTGGGTCTAAATGAGGACGCACCTGTGAGCACATTCCAAGAATTTGGCGACCCTGTACCGAGATTCCCTATTTGGGGATTACTCTGGTCACCTCCACTGGTCAAACGATCCCCGGCATTACGCCAACCTCATTTCCCAAACATCACGAGACCTGCGCCGGTGGAAATCACACCCCTTGTCACTGCTAAGCTACATTGGAGCGGTGAAAATGTCCATTCTACCTAAAATACTATATATATTTCAGACGATACCGGTAGGGCCCCCCATGAGCCACATCTCCAAATTGCAAAAAGAAATAGTGCACTTTATATGGGCAGGAAAACGACAGAGGATCCGCAGAGACCTTTCTTATCGACTCCCATGTGAGGGAGGACTAGGGATTCCCAACCTACTGAGCTACTATAGGGCAGCACAACTTCGATATCTCGTAGAGTGTAGTAGACCCGAGTCAGAAAAACAATGGCTCTTCCAAGACAGAGCGAGGGCCCGACTCTACCTCTGGAAAATACAATTTCTAAGATGCTCAGACAGATCAAAATAAGTCACCTATTACACGCTCGATAATGCGAATTTGGGATGCGGTGGCGACCAGAAGAAAGCTCACCTCTTTCCCTTCGCCCCTCAAACCCCTGTTTGACAACCCGGAATTCCCACCGGGACTCGAGATACGAGCGTTTCCACAATGGCGGGCAACAGCCTGTAAATCCGCAGGACACCTCTTTGACCTTAATGGGTTTCTCAACTGCGCTGATCTACCCGACAGGTACGGTATTAAGAACCCCCAGAAGTTCCAATACTTCCAACTCCGCCATTGGCTTTCACAGCCAGAAACACACCCCCTGGTCAGTAGGACACTCACGGCCTAGGAGAAATGGCTCCTATCTAGACAAATCTCCGACCTCTATCAACTGTTGCGACCCCTGGCTCCCATGAGACGCTCGGCCGGACAACGCTGCTGGGAGACGGAACTGGGCAGAAACCTTTCCCTAAAAGAATGGCAACAGGTCTATTACAGGGCGAACCACACTGCCAGAAACACAGCAAGCCAGGAAGCTGCGGTCAAAGTGACCATCTATTGGTACTTGACCCCAGCTCGCTTACATGAACTCGACCCAGACCGTAGCCCAACCTGCTGGAGAGGCTGCGACGAGGAAGGTACACTAACGCACATACTATTGGACTGCAGGGAGGTGACAAAATACTGGTTGGCGGTTCTCACTGACAGACACCCAATTTGAAACTGAAATACCTCGCTTTCCGGCATATACACTTCTGGGGATACCTAACACGCTTACGTTTCCATTAAAATCCATATGAGGGAAACTGATGGGACTTGTAACGGGAGCAGCAGTACAACACATCCTATCCCTGTGGGGCACACAGACTCGCCCAACACATACAGGGTGGCTACATAAATTGTGGTACATCATCGGCATGAAGGGCATACAGGCTAACCTCACACACTCATCAGCCTGCTTTCATACGATCTGGCGCCCTATTCTTTCGCTGCTAGCACTCAAATTCAATGAAGTTACATGTCCCAAATACCTCCGCTTACTTAGACTCACTGATCCTCCACAGACAACTGAAGTCTCTACGTCTTCATTCCCATAATGCGCAGTGGCACACCTGAAGGACTGGGTTATTCTAAGACCCAGCGGTGCCAGGGGACAACACCTGAAACCTTCGTGGGTAACCTGTTCCGGCGTACAAATGACAGAGACACGGGACACTTCCTTCGGCGTCAAAGATTCGAGGTTTATTACTGCAGGGAACACAGAAGTCACGAGAAGTACATCACATGTAGGTTCACGGAGCCTGATTCGAATTGCTACTGTAGGTCGCTCCTTTTATACAAGTTTCTCTCATAAGTTAACATGATAGACAAAGGTTTACAACTTAGTTCCCATCGTAAAGACCAAAAGGGTTTGCTTTCATGTATTCAGGGCCCGGAACATAAGTACAGAAACATTCGGTGGTTCCCAACTGTAAAAACCCATCTTCCCACCATTAGTACATTCCAATTGGCAGTAAACAGATCGAAGAAGGAACAGAAACAGGTGCAGAGGAAGGCAGAAACAGTGGGGAGATCGGAAAGGGTGTAAAAGGGGTGGTATCGGGAAACAGGAGCTGCAGGCATCAAAGGGACGTGCCTAATGAGATGCACGACTAAGACAATAGACTGGCACGGCAAGATGAGCCTCGAGCGGGGCCATCTGCCTTACAGTGTCATCCCCCTCATCATAAAGACACTTTCAAAGGAAACGTGTCTTCCGCAAAAGTCTTAGGAATCCCAGGGTCGCGAAGCGGACAGCGTCCGTTCGCTGGCTACTTGAGGGCAAGAGACAAAATGGATGCCGCATCTGAGATGGAACCCGTGGGTACAGATAGAGAAACCCACGAAACAGACGAACGGTTTAGGCTAGCACAGCGGAAACGCGTACACCCACTAAACTCGTCATTTGCAGTTCGTAGATACCAGACTCGACCATATTCGTGCGAGTTGAAAACACCACTTACAATCGTCACAGAACCTCACACCGGTTCCGGGGAACGAGGGAGTTGGGGTGTGGGTGGTGGGAGGGGGGGCAAGGTTGGCAGTACTGGTCATATAAAGACCTGCATATTGCCTACAAAAGGACAATACAGCCTTACGCACCCTTGTTGGATATTTCACCCGCATTATCATCCGTAATCAGCATGTACTAAGCAAAGGCTGAGGTTCCGGACTTACGAAAGAAATGGGGCCAAACAGGGCCATTGGGGGTTATTTTGAGTGTAATTCTGACTGCTTGAAACTCAATAAAATAAAGTTTAAACAAGAAAAGAGCAGACCGATTGCTAAAGCTTATCTCCTAGAGCAGCGCATGCACGCTGCCTAGGCGAGACCTAAAAAGCACATGTATATTAGTATGTGGGCTAATTAAAAAGGAGTTATTTTGACAGGGGGAATTCTTTTAACTGCCACACAATAGAGTAACCCTATACATATGTAAAATTAGGGGGTTGCTTGTGAGAAGTTGGCCTGATATGCAGTGCTCACTATTCTAGTGATCACTATGTATCAGTCCAAACAACCCTTATTGATGATTGGTTGTAAGTCAACCGATAGACCAGCTATCCTAGTAGCATGGACAAGAGCAGTCATTAGGCTAGACTCTAGAGGGCGTGTTAAGCCAGCTGTTATACCATCACATATACCCCTTGAACACCAGTGAAAGGACACCACACAAGTTGTTATGAAAATAAAGTGTATTTATTTAGAACACAACAACCCTGGACTCTTTATGAGAACAGGGTGCTAAGCACAATACAAGGCTCTTAAGAAAATACGCAAAGTTGCACAATTTACACAAATGCCCGAGGGGCACGAAAAACCATATACTCTAAAACACTCTGGCACGCTGCTGCACACTGCCGCCTCCTCACAACATAGAAAGTCTGCACAAGTGGGCAGGTACGTTTGTTGCTGTGTGAAATGGGCTCATTGTTTGACAAAGAAATGGAGGTTAGCTTGTTTCTCCTTCTGGGTCATAAATCAGTACAGCATTATACACCGTGGCCTCAGTTTGCAGGCAAACCAGCCTGCCTCTCCCTGATCCTCCAGCAGAGATAGCTTATCGGTAACGTAAAGTGTCTGGGCGCTAGGCCCACATACTTTGGGAAGGAGCACACAAACACCAGATTGAGGGTAGATCACTGGCCCCGGGCACGTGCGCCCGGCCCCTTTTATTAACAGGGTCACCTGACTGGTGACGCATGTGGTGGGTGGGTGTCTAGTGTGGGTTACATCAGCATTGGAACACTAGACTGTATCCAGCCGGATATTACATCCCTCCCAAAATGTAATTAAAAAAACAAACAAAAGTCCAACCTGTAAGAAAAACAATTAAGCACAAATCACCACCAAATGAGTCTCTTCAGGCCGTCTGCTGGGCAGAGTTTGAGTCCTTGATAGCATGGTCACGATGCCTTCTTCGCCTAGGCGACGTTTTGTAGACCGGCCTGGTCTTGCAGTGGTGAAGTTCATATGTACAAATTTTGTGTAAATGCATCTGGAGCTGTGGTGAAAACCACTTTGGTGTCGGAGACGATCTCGGTGAGTGAGGCCTTCCTGCGGGATGTCACGCTTGGGGACTCTCCTGCTCCTGACGGCTGAGCGACGTTCGACTGGCCTCTCTCGCCTGGACTCCACTGCCACTGGAGCCTCTTGGAGGGTTTTCCCTGCTGGCTGAGATGGGACCGTGTGGACCTTGCGAGGCTTCGCAAAGGCGTCGCTGAGGAACTGCCAACGGACTCACAGTCAAGTCGCTCATGTAGCCTCCGAGGGTAGTATCATGGTCTGGATGTTCTTGCTGTCTGGACTCGTGTGCTGCGTCTTCCTCTGCCGATCTTGTGGGTGACCAGTTTTCAGCCGTAACCTTCGTGCTTCCTGCGCCTGACGTGGAGCGGCGGCCAACACATTTCTCCCACTCGGACCCCTTTTTCATGGGGACTCCATCGAGGCCCTTGTCCCCTGGACTGCCACATGAATGCGTGGGCTGTGCGGGATGTTGCGCAGGCCACGCTTAGAGTTGCTGCGGAAGTCTCAACAGGGCCACGGTCAAGTCTTGTGTAGTCCCCAAGGGCGTATCTCCCAATGGCCGTGTGTTGTCGACTTCAGCAGGCTTTGGATGAACTGGGGTGTACAGACTGTTCCTGGGTGATTCACCTCTCTGAGCTCCGGTTGTTCTGGGTTTGTGGATTTACTCGGGTGGTATGATGCTCCTTGGTGGTGATGCACCTGGACGGTGAAAACAAGATGGTAGTTTTCTTCAGTGGGCGGCGATCTCCTGTCAGGGTGACTTGAGGGAGTGAGAAGGACTCGAGGGACTTCATGGCACTGCTCCGTTGTCTACAGGCAGGTGCACTATGAGGTGTGATGCTATCGATACTAAGCAGCCGGTGACAGGTGAGAGGACGGTCGAACTACGAAGCGTGGAGCTGGGACGCAGTAGGTCCTGCCGCAGAGCTGTCTCCAGTGACGTCTCTGCACCCCGGTGGCTGGCTTGTGTGGATGAACACCTTCCTCAGTGCTGCTGCGAGTCCTTGGTCCTGTCGCTCTTCTCTGTTCCATCTTTCTCGCCTGTGTTGGTTGTCTGCCCTGTGGCATCATGCCACTGTTATTTCCTCCTTTGCGGAATGGCATTGTGCCATGCTCTTCTTCTTCCGACCAGGCTCTTCTTTGGATGTGGCGTCCTGCCACCTGTCTCATTTTGCTCCACATGGACATTTCACTGGTCGCGTCTCTCTTATGATGGTCTTCCTTTTCTGTTGCGGCCCACTGCAGGCCTGTCCTGTCGGTGGGACTTGCGTGTACCTCTTGGGGACTTCCCCTGTCACCATCCCCTCCTCAGTGATTTCGCAGCGTCCTTCTTCTCTTCGCTCGAGGAGCTTCGTGCTTGCTCCGTCTTGGCGGCTGCTCCTTTCTGTCCTCCGGTGCGCTCCTCCGGACCATTCACTCGGCGTGAAGGGCTCCTTGCTTGCTGTGCACTGTGACGTCCAGTCACGTGTCGCTGTGCTGTTGGAGTGTCTGTTGCCATGTCGGCCTGCCACGTGTGGTGTGCGACTCCTCTCTTGCTGTTTTGGGTCTCGGCGGACTCAGTCGTCAGGCAGTGTGAGGGAGGACACTGATTCCTTCGCCCACTGCGGGGCTTTGCTGATGCAATGGAGATGTAGGGGTCTCCTTTCAGCAGTGCTTTTCATGGAGATGCCTGGTCATCTTCCGAGGTGCCTGCCTGTGCTGTCGGGTTCAATGGCGCAGCTTTCTGCGCGCACCTGACGTGGTGCGATTCGTTTTCCTTCTCAGGTACTCTCTTCTGGCACTTGGGGTGCCTGTGGTGCAGCTTACGGTGGTGCCGGTCTTCTGGTGGTGGCGCTAGGTAGCTGCTTGTAGTGCGCGCTCTGAACCGGTCTCCTCTTGCGCTCTCCGTGGGGACAGTTCCTCGGAGACGTTACTGTTCTGGCTGCTCATCCACTCTTGCTCATGGGGCTTGTGTCGCAGTGCCTCTGCTTGAGGTAGAGCCGGGCAGCCACTGGTGGTGCATGCTTGGCACATGCGCCAGTGTGGATCCCCTTGCGTGGGGAGCGACGCAGAGGCGGTCGCTCCCCACACTCCCTGATATCGCAGCGCTGGACTGCTACATTGCCTGCTCTTAAATCGTGCCAGATTGGTATCGTAGCGATGCGCTGGACTGTTACATTGCCTGCATTTAAATTGTGCCACATCGTAGCGCTATATCGTAGCGCTATATCGCATTGCCTGAGTGTTTTGCTTCGCCTGGTTTCGCTTTTGTTTCTGCTGCCATTTTGTTGTTTGTTTGCCTCCCAGGCCGTCCCTCCACCCCGCTCCCGCCTCCCAGCTGCTCCACCCTCCCACAGATAGCATAGGAATCGTCCTTCCTGCCTTAGCGCTGTGACCATCCTGACTCCTGCAGAGGCGGTCGCTCCCCACGCTCCCTGATATCGCAGCGCTGGACTGCTACATTGCCTGCTCTTAAATCGTGCCAGATTGGTATCGTAGCGCTGCGCTGGACTGTTACATTGCCTGCATTTAAACTGTGCCAGATTGATATCGTAGCGCTGCGCTGGACTGTTACATTGCCTGCATTTAAATTGTGCCACTTCGTAGCGCTATATCGTAGCGCTATATCGCATTGCCTGAGTGTTTTGCTTCGCCTGGTTTCGCTTTTGTTTCTGCTGCCATTTTGTTGTTTGTTTGCCTCCCAGCCCGTCCCTCCACCCCGCTCCCGCCTCCCAGCTGCTTCTCCCTCGCCCCACCCCCCTCCACTATCCACTTATGACAGATGCTTTTGCGCGCAGCGTTCACGCGCAGCGGTCGCAACCAATGCGCGCGGAAGGTGCGCCAAAGGTAAGCCCGTCTACACCCGTCCGCGCCTGGACCGCGCCCAGCGCCAGACCCCCCTGGCCCTCGCAAACTCCTCTCCGCCCGCATAACGTACGACTCCGCCACCCTCTCAGCACTCAACTCCAGCCGTCTCCCAGACTGCTACCAAGCCGCCCCAGGACACATCCATGGTCCCTTCACCTGCCATTCCTGCAAGTTCGACTGCATCAGGACCCACACCAAATCCACACACTCCAATCAGAGCACCAACACTAACCACCTGAAATGCATCCTACTCAACACCCGCTCGGTCCACAGACACGCCATTGAACTTTGGAACCTACTCGACACCACATCGCCGGACGTCGCCTTTCTTACAGAAACCTGGATGAACGCCTCATCAGCGCCCGACATCGCCAGAGCCATCCCGGACGGCTACAAGATCATCCGAAAGGACCGCATCAACCAAACCGGAGGAGGAATCGCCATCATTCATAAGAACACCATCCGCATCACGACCAGTTCCGATGACAACCTCACAACCGCCGAACACCTTCACTTCCAGATTCACACCGACCCTAAGACCACACTCAGAGGCACCCTCATCTACAGACCACTCGGACCCCGCACACAATTCAGCGAAGACATCACTGACTTCATCAGCCCTCACGCCCTCCCCTCCGAGGACTACATCCTACTGGGAGACCTCAACTTCCACCTGGAAAACAACAACGACGACAGCAACACCACCACACTTTTGGACAACCTCGCCAATCTCGGACTCAAACAACTTGTTGACACCCCAACCCACTGTGCCGGGCACACGCTCGACCCAATCTTCACCTCCAGCAAACACATCTCCTTTAATCACACCACAGCTCTTCATTGGAGGGACCACAGCTGCGTTCACTTCAACTACAAAAAGACTACGACCCACAACCACCCACAACCAATTCCCCGGAGAAACTGGAATAAAATTACCACCGACCAGCTCTTCACATCGCTTCACCAAAACCCTCCAGCATAATCATCGGACCAAAACCAAGCAGCCACCAACCTCACACAATGGATCACCCACAGCGCTGACGAATTAGCATCCTTGAAAAACCATCAAACCAAGCAAAGCAGCAAAAAAGCCCCCTGGTTTAATGATGACCTTAAGAAATCCAAGAAGATCTGTCGCACCCTCAAGAAAGCCTGACGAAAAAAACCAACCACTGACAACCTTCAAGAACGCCACCCGCAAACACCACCAACTGATCCGATCCACCAAGAAATCAGCATTCAAGGATGGACTCGACAACAACGCTCACAACAGCAAAGAACTATTCAACATCGTCAAAGAATTTACCAACCCCACCGCCGGCACCAACGACATCACTCCATCCCAAGACCTCTGCGACTCTCTAGCCTCGTTCTTCCACAACAAAATCGCTGACATACATAACAGCTTTGGAGACCAGCCCACCCCTCCTATCTCCGAACTAAAACCCCCCTCCAACAACCTTTACGCCTGGAACCCAATCACCACTGAAGACACCATCCGCCTGATGAACACCATTCACTCAGGATCGCCAACCGACCCATGTCCCCACCACATTTTCAACAAAGCAGACTCCATTATCGCACCCCACCTTCGAGACGTCATCAACTGCTTCCTCAACTCCGCCACCTTCCCGGAAAGCTGGAAACACGCCGAACTCAGCGCCCTCTTGAAGAAACCTACAGCAGACCCCACTGAACGTAAGAACTACCGCCCCATTTCGCTCCTCCCATTCCCTGCCAAAGTCATTGAGAAAGCCGTCAACAGTCGACCCTACACAATCCGGCTTCCGAGCCAAACACAGCACCGAGACCGCCCTCATCGCAGCAACAGACGACATTCGAACTCTACTGGACAACGGAGAAACTACTGCCCTCATCCTACTTGACCTCTCCACAGCCTTCGACACGGTCTGTCATAACACCCTTATACAACGCCTCAGCAACGTCGGAACACAAGGAAAAGCATTGGACTGGATAATCTCGTTCCTCGCCGGAAGAACCCAGAGAGTCCGCCTCCCCCCTTTTAGATCAGAGGCCACCGAAGTCATCTGCGGCGTACCCCAAGGATCTTCACTCAGTCCCACCCTCTTCAACATATACATGAGTCCCCTCGCATCCATTGCGCGCCAACACAACCTCAACATTATCTCCTACGCAGACGACACTCAGCTGATCCTATCCCTCACCAAAGACCCAAACACCGCCAAAACCAACCTACACGAAGGGATGAAAGAAGTAGCCGAGTGGATGAAGAACAGCCGTTTAAAACTAAACTCGGACAAAACGGAAGTCCTCATCTTAGGATCATCCCCCTCCGCCTGGGACGACTCATGGTGGCCACCGGCCCTGGGAACCGCACCCATACCAACGGACCACGCACGTAACCTGGGCTTCATCCTGGACTCCTCCCTCTCGATGACCAGACAAGTCAACGCCGTTTCATCATCATGCTTCAACATCCTACATATGCTCAACAAAATCTTCCGTTGGATCCCCACCGAAACAAGAAAAACTGTCACCCATGCACTGGTCACAAGCCGACTAGACTACGGAAACACCCTCTACGCCGGAACCACAGCCAAACTACAGAAAAAACTCCAACGCATCCAAAACGCCTCAGCCAGACTCATCCTAGACATCCCCCGCCAAGCTCACATTTCCAGTCACCTGAAATACCTCCACTGGCTCCCGTCAACAAGAGAATAACATTCCGTCTCCTCACCCACGCACACAAAGCCCTCTACGACCTAGGACCCGAATACCTCAACACGCGCCTGTCCTTCTACACCCCCACCCGCCAACTTCGATCGTCCAATCAAGCCCTCGTCGCAATTCCACGCACCCAAAGAGCCACCATGGGAGGAAGATCCTTCTCCTACTTAGCGGCCAAGACCTGGAATTCCCTCCCCACCCACCTCCGCCTCACACAGAACCACCTCTCCTTCAGAAAACAACTAAAAACTTGGATATTTGATAAGTAAAGCTCCCCCCCTCCCTCAAGCGCCTTGAGACCCTCTGGGTGAGTAGTGCGCTATACAAATTTAAACTTGACGTGACTTGACTTGGAGCTCTGAGCACTTCTCCTCACTGAGCCTATCACTCCCTGCAGGGCAGTGTGGTGTCAGGTTGTCTCCTCCGGTGCTGCTAGGGTTGACAGTTGCGGGGTGCGCCAGCTGTGGTCTTGGGCCAGGCTGCATGTCTATCCCTCCGTGCGTTGCATCTTGGGAACTGGAAGGTGGTGCTGCGGTCCTTGCGATGGCTTGCTGTGACTGAGCTGGGAAGACTGTGCGGGGATCCTAGGCATTGCAGTGCAGCTCAACCTTAATCAGCCTTGTGTGTTGGCTCTGGGAGGTGGCGAGTGAGACGGTGTGCACCTGTCACATGCAGGCTTGGGCTGGTGGCAGCCTTTATGGCCTCTGGCTGGAACTTCAGGTGTGTGTGTGTGTGTGTGTGTGGTCACACTGCGTCCCCAGTCTTTTCTTGCTGCTATCTTGGGATGTGCTTCCTTTTACGAGTTATTCCAGTCAGTAGCGCAGTAGAATCAGCACAAGGGTCACGACCGCCTATGTGTCTCACGGCGTGCACTTCCTTGTGATGTGTTCGATTGGGGTGCAGTACATCCAATGGCCACTAGATGGCAGGGGAGCACTTTTCAGGCACCGCAGTCTTCACATCCCTGTGGGCCTTTCCTCATTACTGCCGGTGCGGCTTTGGAGCTGGGTGCAGGGCCTCCCTCGATGGACGCAGGACTTGCGATGGCAGCGCCTCCGCCTGCGGAACTCCTCTCGCCTCTTCACTCACCCACTGTGTCGAAGCACGGGTAGGCGCTGGGGGCGGCTCACTCTGTTTGGCGACAGGCAGGACTCCGTTTTTCACTCCCTTGCACCCCGCCACCGCAGCCTCACCTTTACACACGCTGCGCGGCGGGGGAGGGGTGGCGCTGTCTTCTGGGCCGCTCGCATTCTTCGACCGCACCCAACGAGTGGTCGCTTCTTTTGCTCGCAATGCTGGGCATGGGTAGGCAGCCACTCACCGCTCGACGTTCCGGAATCGCACGGTACGTCACTATGGCTTGTCTTTTTGTGGCGTGGGTGATAAAGGGGCACGGAGACCAACTCGAGGGAGATAAGGCTTTATTTTAGTAAATGTCCTTTTTTTTCTCAGAGTCTGCCTTTCCCGGGATAAAGCAGCTGGGTCCATTGTGTCCTGTCCTACGCAGGATCTTCGTTGGCTGTTTGGTCTTTGTCCGGGCTCTCCACTGACCGTTTCTCCTCCTCTGGTCGCGTCCCAACGCCACCTGCGGAGGAAAGAAAACTCTATCAGTATGCAGTTTGACTATGCGATAACCCTTAGGGTTCCCGGGGAGTGAGGACACCAGTGAAGGTGTATGATACAGTCAGTTGTATTCAGTGAAGGATAGTAAAGGGACGTCGTGAGGTTAGGGAGGTGGGTAGGGTAAAGGCAAGATGGGGGAGGGGACATTTACACTAGTTACACCGCGCCGCCTCGCCTACCCAGCCAGCCCGACATACGCTGAAGTACCTGGCTGAGCCACACTCCTCCTCTTTGAGTGTGGCTGGGCGCTTCGCAGAACCGTTGGCCTCCAGGCACAGCTTCCTCCTTCCTCAACTCTTCAGGATTTGGTCTTCTCCTCCTCGCTCCGTTTTCCTCGCCCTCCGCTAGCTGTTTCTTTTCCTCTCCGTCCTCCTCGGTATCGAAACACACCGGTTCTTCCTCTTCTGGACTTTTAGCCAATCCACAATGTAGGGCGTCATAGGTGGGCGTGTCCTCGTCCTCGTCCTCGTTGTAAGCCCAGTTAAAGGAGCCGTCCTCTTTTTCTCTCGGTTGTTGTTTCCACCAGGCTTCGGACTCAGTCTCCCAAGTGTCCTGGTTCGGTGGAAGAGAGGGGATGAAACTCGGGTCAGTGATCCACCAGTCCGTACTTGTATATGTTCCAATATCCTGCCCAGCCCCTCGGCTACACCTTTTCCCTGAAGCGGCCACAGGCGTATTTCTCCATGCGTTACCCGCCCGCCGCAGCCTCCTGTTTCACACGCGGCACGGGGTGGGGAAAAGCCAGTGCTGTGACCGGAGCTCGCGTGCTCAGTCGGGGGTTATCTCCGTGTCTCGGGCAGTGGGAGGGCGACCAGCCACCTACTCTTTGCTCTCCCTTCCATCGCAATAGGCTGACCTCTTTCACAGGCGGCCTCTGGGTGTAGGCACATTGCTCTATCGCCGTGGGCAGGACACACTCCCCCGGCTGATCCCCTTCTTACCCACAGTAGCGTTGCTCAGTCTCTAAGTTGCGGCGTGGTGGGCACTCACGGGCCACATCGCGCTTGGGTCAGGTGGTTTTGTCGTTTGTCCCTCACCTCCGGCTGGCGGGTCTTGTCTTTCACGCGGTGGGCTCAGCGTGGATCTCCTCACTTCGCACTCTCTCGCGGCCGATGCAGGTGGGCACCGCTCGGCATGCACGGTGTGACCACACGGGAGGGAGGGGTGGCTCACAACAGGCCCATGAGGGGCGGGGTGGGCACCCGATCACTTCCTTCAGCGGTTCACACTTCCCCCACGAGGATCTGGGGAAGCGGAGCCACCGCACACGTGGAGTAAGACCCACTCGTCGCCATTGTAAAGTGGCTGGGCGCTAGGCCCACATACTTTGGGAAGGAGCACACGGACGCCAGATTGAGGGTAGATCACTGGCCCCGAGCACGTGTTCCCGGCCCCTTTTATTAGCAGGGTCATATGACTAGTGACGCCTGTGGTGGGTGGGTGTCTAGTGTGGGTTACATCATCATTGGAACACTAGACTGTATCCAGCAGGATACTACAGGTAACATCTCATCAAAACAGCTGCCTTTGGTTCTGCTTTGTGCATCCTATTATAAAACAAGAACAGGCAGGCAAAAGAAAAAGGCAGGGAAAGGCAATAAAGAAGAGTGGATGGGACAGAAGAAACAGACACAAGGGCGGGCATAGCTGTCAAGGTTTCAGATTGCTATGTGTGACATTTTCATAAATTCAAAGAAATTATAAGTGACATTTTAATAACTACAAGTTACACTTTGTTAAGAGCAAAAATCAAGCAATGAAGACGAGGGAAACATATGGGGGCACGGCAGACAGCTCTGAATGGAGCAAATTTGAGCAGCCTTAGCAACTTACCACTGCTGTACGCCAGACTCTGAGTCAGGCACATTTACTTATTTCGTCAGCCAGCGAGTGAGCCGGAGCCACTGGGGCAATTGGCAGGCCCCGTAGCCGCATTGACTCCTTGGACAACCTGACCCCCACACCAATTCTGGCTCAGCAGGGCCCTGGAGTCCTCAGCTGTAGACGCACTGGCGCTGGCTGAGATAGGGCCCTACAGTGGCGGCCCAGGTTCACAACGAGCATAGGGGAGCCGGCGGTCACAGTGGCATGTCAGGAGTAGGAATTGCCATTTGCCCAGCACTACACTGTTCAGCAGCACCACAAATTTTAAAAACTGCTGCCACAGCCAACCTGCTCGCACCGCAGTAGGAGCGAAAGGACCCACCTATTATTAATCATGTGACACACAAGTTTCCGTGTTGCCAATGGCCTCTCACTATATGAACATCCTGACGTCAGTGATTGGGATTGCTAACACTGCACCAGTGTCGGATACAAAGAGTGTGCATTGTAGCAGCACTGTGCAGGTTGAACTCTAGCAGCTGATCCTGAGCCCCCAAACCTGTAGGGAGCAGAACGCACTGAGCGCTGTCACTACTGCTACAGTTAGCTGCATTATAGCAGCCTCCAGTGCCTGATAGCTGAAGTGCTATAATGCGCAACACTGCATTTCAGTGCAGTGATGCTGACCACCACCCTGAAATCATTACTCTAATGTGTGGTACTTGGGAGGGCTGGGCGGGTGGAGAGAGATTGGATCAGGGCAGGTGGGGGCTAAGGTGAAACAGGAACGAGATGAGAGGGAAGAAGTAATGACGGAGGAAGAGGGTTGAGAGAGAAATTAAGCCACATGAATGGGGATACTGGAGTGCCTGAAGCCGCAAGTACTAATATGGAGAAACGAAGAAAAAAGTAGCTCCAAAAAACAGGATCAGTGGAAGGACACATATGTCCATGCTCAGGGGAGGAGAGATGATATGACGTACAAATGTGATGCCAAATAGAAAAAAAGACAAATGCGACCCACGCTGAAGCTAACCAATTGTAGCCACTAACTGTAAACAACATATCTCAAAGAGAAAGCGAATACACTGTCTATGAAAGACCTAAAAATGGGATGTGACTCTAGCAAACAACTTCCACAATTGCTTAAAAAAGGCAAAACATTTATACACCAGATAAATTCTCTGAAAAAAAGGGGCACTTCTATGTTGCATTTCCACTTGAATAAAACAAGTAAAGCTGCTTTACTTTGATCATCCGGAAATATTATTGGCTTATCTAAAAATGTAATAAATGTTGATTAAGTAAAATAAGTGGCAAGGCAAAAGGATCTGTATTTATTGGGTCTAAGGGTAACAGTACTTGAATCGCTTATTCGCTAAAAAAATGTTTTGCATGACACCTATTTCTTATAGGACTGCTATAAATCTATTGGTTAGGCATAATTTTAAGACTTTGCTGTACTAATCGTCTGTTGTGATTTAGGGCCTGAATGAGAAACCTGTAGACTTGTTACTCCGTCACAAATGTAATGGATATCATGCCTGCCTTTTTACAAGGTAAAAGAATTGAATGTACTTGTAATTATGCGGACAGGATATCCGTCACGTTTGTGTTGGAGAAACAAGTCTTTCAAACTCTTAATCAGGCCCTAAGTCATGATGTCAACAATTCTGGATAGGATAACATGGAAATCCATCTCTCGCGTTAGACAAAAAAATGGGCTAGACAATCCGCCAGAATGCACTAACCTGAATTATGGACCAAATGGGAGCGATAAACAGTTCTGCACTTCACCGTATCCACAGCCAAACACTCACTATCGGAATAAAATAGTTAAACAAACAAAGGCGACAGTGGTCAAACAACACTGCTTGCACCTAACAGTTTCAGGATAAATGTAAGAAAGCAAAAAAAAAACGTGTAGCAAGTGCTCAAGTGGACAAACATACACTATGTCACTAAAAGAGTGTAGCATAAATATCAGAAAGTAACTTTCAAATATTCATAGTATGATAAACATTTCCAGTGCACCACAATGTTATTATATAAGGTCCATCAATCCAACAGGTCCAGGGACAAGGTCCAAGGAAACAAAGAATGAAACTCAATGGATAAGGGTCCAAAGTATGAGAAACATTCAATAAATTTAAATGTCCAAAACCTTTTATTGTTTCTTTGAGTGTTCAATTTCAATGAAATCCAACATTAGGACAGCTGACACGTTTCGTTGTCTTGATGACTTTTTCAAGGCTATAAGTTTGAAAAACTGTATATTTTAGGACCACAATCCACATTACAAATAACTTCATTTAGTTACAAAAATGAGTTGTGAACAAATAATAATAACATAGAGAATATCAGTCCAAATATCAATTTTATCGAATCAAGTTGCAAGTTTGCAACCAAAACAAAAGAAAGCAAAGAAGGAGGAAATACATAGTCATCGAAAAAAGACTCCAAGGAGAAGAAATCAGTTTTTAAAATGTGATGATACTAATGATGTTAAAATGACAGTGATAAGAAAAAGTAGAGCTAAGATTTTAATCCCAGAGAAAGAGGTCTGAGTACAAAAGTGCAAAGACACACTCCTATGTGTGTTAACTCAAAAAACAAACCCATAAGTGATGAATAATGTCTCTCAAGTGCCAAGCAGAAAGAAAAATGCACATTATATACTTCAAAGATTCTTGAGAAGAAAGGTATGCCTGATAAATGCATCTAGCAACCAATGTATTGATCAATCACTTATACCTCAAAGCCCGGAGGACAAGAGTCAAAAGATTTGGACCAATTTTAGTGAGCAAAGTAGTTCAATGAGAATCCAGTGAGATCCAAAACGTAATGTGAGAAGTTATGATGGGAAAAAAAAGAGCGTATTTTAAGCAAAATAACTTACAGCACCACATACGCTAAACGACTGTATAAAAAAATCTGTCAAGTAATGTAATAACTATTTGTCTAGTTTTGTACTCATTTGATATTGCTCAGTAAGAGAGTAACGCGTTGCATACCCATCTGCAAGTCTGCATTGTTTAGCTAAAGTTAAACTTAGTATTTAAAATAATAGCATGTTGAATCTTAAGTCAATTGCATAAATGAACACCACATCATCGGTGTCAAGACTTGAATTTTATCAACAATGCATATTCTAATGGCACCAAGAAAAGTTTGTCATCAGTACTTTAAAAGTATTGAGTGAATAAAGGAGAAAAAATTGAAAAAAATAGATATTCACAGTGGCAAACACCATCCTACCTGAAATCGGTTACGATTAAATAGGTTATGCCACAGTAGCAGTAGAGGCCATAATAAGCCAACAGTTCGTAGAGGTTACAATAAATAAAAGGAGGCAAACACAAACGGAAAAATGAGAAAAGTGTAAACGGGAAGGACCCAAAAAGACCCATAGTAAAGTAAAAAACTATGCTTAATTTATATAGAAAATAACATGACCAGCATCTTCAGTAGGAGGGCCGAACACAAGCAGGTCACGTATGATAGCTCTTTAAGGATCAGGAAAATTCATTGAAAGTAAGGATGGCTCATGAGTCCGTCATAAAGCATGGACGCCATGTTTGAGAGTATAATATAACTCTCATAGTATATACTTCTGTAAGAATGATCCAGAGCTCCAGCTGGAGTCAGATAAGTAAGGGATTGGAACACAAGGACAAAGGTTATAGAATCCATTTTGTTAAAAATATATTGTTAGACTCCATATTTGGCAATAAATTCACAACATGAACTCCAGAGGAGGAATGGAACATGGGCTTTGCAACATGAAGGGACCCAGCATAAAGATCTGTCTGAGCCCTGTGAGTTACAGAATTGAGCCAGCAATATGAGCAAAAGAGAAGGAGAAACAAGGAAAGAAAATATAAATTAAAAAAATATATATAAAACAGAGAATGTGTCACAAAAGAAAATTGTGTCCATTAACATTTGATCAAAAAACTAAAAACAGAGGGTAAACACTGAATAAAGATTAGTTGCTAGTTAGCACCCTGAGAGTTGTGGTAATTATTATCAAGGAGGAAGGAAAGGAAGTTTGCACTTCAGAGATGTAACAAAGGATAGAATAGTGTGGTTGCTGCAGTTATAGTTCAAATTAGCATAAGTCATTTATCATATTGGACATTTTTCCATTACATTAACAGTCAGATCACAGCATGTTGTATTATATCGGACAAGACAAAACAGAGCAACAACTACAATCAGATAATAGATAAATATTTTACAGATGCAGGATAGCAGGACAAGATTTATCAATCATCCAGGAACACATATAATTCCCTGTCAACATTTAGGCCATACTCCACAGCCCTAAGTTTGGTAATCCAACCTGTCTCAGGAATGTATGGCATCTGCTTAGCCAGAACAGCTAATGGTTCCAGCACAGAAGTAAGAGGTTTGTGTGCGTATCCGTGTGTGTGTGCTTCAGAAGAACAAATTAAGCACCTTTACATGTGATTAAAAAAAATCCATTACATTATAATAATATGATGATGAGGAGATGTACATTAAAACAAGAATGCAGCCTGACCAGTTGTAAGGCTAACAATAGTCCTCTGAAGTTGAGGCGTGACTTCTCTGATGGCATTGGAGCAGTGACGTATTAAAAGCTAAGGTAGAGTCCGGGTGGCTGAAGTTAGTTTTAAAACCAAACACTGTTCAACTGCACGGGTGGCTCGCTTGAGCAATGTTGAAAGCACCCGCAGTGGAACCTAGAATAAACCCATTTCCATTAATAAGCATGAACATTTTAGGAAGCAACCAAGTTATCTATAGAGCTGAAGCTGCATTCGACCACGTTGACCGAACAAAAGTTTGGCAAAAACTGGGCAGCTGCGGGATACCCTCAATTCTCCTACACCTATTAAGGAACCTGCATACTAATACATGGGTCAGGACAAAGCTCGGCGAAGGTCTACATATATAAAAAAAAATCCTACTACAAAAGGGCTAAAACAAGGGTGTGTTCTATCCCCCTTGCTTTTTAATCTTTTCTTAGCGGATCTTCCAGGGGAGCTTAACAGTTGCATAGCCCACGCACCAAAACTAGGGAACACAACTTTGTCAAACCTGTTATACGCGGACAACCTAGTTTTGATAAGTCGGGCCCCAATTGGCCTTCGGCACCTACTGAACGCAACTCATAGACTCTCTAAACAAAATGCACTAAAAATAAACTTCAACAAAGCAAAAATTATGGCAGTCAACTTTCACAAGAAGAAACATCTTAATTGGTTTCTCGACGGCCATTGTTTGGATCAAGCAGCAAGTTACAAGTACCTAGGGGTAATACTGGATCAAAACAATTCATCGAAACCGCAAATAGAATATTTGCCGATAAAGGGGGTATTGACCTATCTAGCCATAAAGCCTCTACAGAAGCTTTTACCAAATCTGACGCTTGACCCTCTGCTACAGGTCCTGCAAGCTAAACTCCAGCCAACAATAACTTACAGCAGTGAAACGATGAAGGGAAAAGACACAACAATCCTTGACAACATAATATCCAACTCTTATCAAGCAATCTTTCAACTCCCCAGAAACGTCTCCCCAGCCCATATATACGGTTGGAATTTGGGCTTCAAAAACAGTCACTGGAACAAAGGGGAGCATATGTGAAATGTTGGCACAAGATCAAAGGCAATGAAGAAGGATCCCTGAATAACCAACTTTGGATGGAACTCTCTTGCTCAGGAAAAGTACCAGCAAGTGTTTACCTCCAGGAATCTATACAGACTTGTGGAACGTCTAGACGAATCATCTTACTTTAAACAAAAAAACTGTAACAAAGGTAACCTGCTTATTATCCGCAAAAGAGACTAAAAATGTTATGGCCAAATGATCGCACGGCTGGGTGGTCCTAATTAAGGGTGGGTGTAGTACGCGTACTCGCGCTACGCAAAGCTATGCGAAGCAGTTCTCGCACTACGCGAGCTTGCTGGTCCCGTTCGCGAGACGTTTTTCTTGCTCGGGAGCGCGTTGTGTGTGTTCGGGGTGCTGTCTGCGTGTTCGGGGGAT
Source organism: Lissotriton vulgaris (assembly GCF_964263255.1). Lineage (NCBI taxonomy): Eukaryota > Metazoa > Chordata > Amphibia > Caudata > Salamandridae > Lissotriton > Lissotriton vulgaris. The sequence continues at coordinate 435,526,085 of NC_141697.1, forward strand.
TGTAGCGTGCGACCTTACCCATGGGGTGGGCTATGGGAGCGGCCATCTTCTTTTTTCAATTGTCCCGCCCGCCCGCGTCCCCCATTTCCTCTTCCGGGTTGTGAATAAAGTGTTCGCGCGGTGCACGACTTGTTCGGGAACACAACTACTTGTTCACACTAACAAAGTGCGTGTTCGCGTGAAATCTCGCGCAAACTCACCCACGTGGTCGCGATGGGCGCGGCCATCTTGTTTTTCACACTCTAGGCTATGGTTCTGGACCTAGTTTTCTATCTACCTTATATCTGTGCAATCTTTACCTATTTTCACAGTTTTTCTTACTTTTTTTACTTCTCATCTATCTCTCTCTGTCCCTAAGTTTATATTTTGCATTTTATTTCTACTTTTCCACCTTTTTTTTTAGCTTTTCTACTGTTTTATTTTACTTCTTTATTTAAGCTCCTACTTCTTCCCCCTAACTTTTTTTCCTTTTGTTCTAACTTTTCTTTTCCACCTCCACCTCCACCTCCACCCCAGAACCATGGCAAAGGGGAGCAGCAGAACCGGCTCGAAGGGCAAGGCGCCTGCGCCCAAGAGCCGGCTGCCTTGTGGCAGCCTGCAGGGGTGCAGGCCCGGAATCTTTTCGCGGAGGCGGAGGTGGCCGCCCTGGTTTTTTTCATCCAGCGCCACCTCCCCTTGACCTTGGCAGCAGGCCAGGGTCCGGTTACCTCCCAGAGGAGCGTCACCGCCGGTGGGCGAAGGTGCGCCGGGCAGTCTACCGTCGCTCGGAAATCCGGCGCACCCACCAGCAGCTGGCCCACCGGTGGGCAGACATTCTGGATAGGGAGCAGGACCTGTTGGACCTACTAGGTGTTGAAGTCGTGGGGCTTGGTGAGTAGCTAGTAATATTAATAATTTTATATATATTATAGTAGTAAGTATTGTGTATAATTCTTGGACGAATAAGTAAAACGGTTACTGGTGCGCTTAGTTACATTGCAGATCAATTCAGTCTCAAAATCTTCTGTTATTGTATGACACAGGTGCTGCTCGCCACTTCTCTTACTGGTTTGTAACTTAGTGCTAGCCTGGGCTGCTGATTATTGATGTTAGAGTTTTTAGAGAACTGAAGTTAGTTAATGCTATTGCTAGAGTCTAGTCCTTACATTGTCCTTTAGTGAAATAGTGGTGGATGGATAGTATTAGTTCATATTTTTTTAATGGTCTGCATGACGCCTCCTCCGTCACTGAATGCTTAGTTAGTTCTTATTTACCCCACCCCTCCATAGAACCGGTTTGAGTTTGTTTACTTAGTGGTAGGCTTAGCACAGCAATAGCATGGTCTGGTGAGTCAGTAGCAGTTCTGACGCAAGCAACCAACCAACAATTACGTGTATGTACAAATGTATGCATGTGTCCTCCATCTCATCATCTAAGCATGTTTGCGGGCAAAAATAAAATTGAAATGCCGACTTACTGAACAATTGGCCCGTCTGGATTCTTGAATAGATGGTGTAGGTCAGGTGGTACTGGCTTCGTTAGTATATTCTGCAATCAGAATGTTTATGGCACATTTGATTAGTGTTCTATAAGTAGACGGTCTGTGGATCTTGCAAGCCAGTAGTCATTTACACTTCAAAGTCAATTTCATTGGAATTGTTGTTCCCTAAAATGTTTGAGAGTTTTTTTGAATGAGGTCTTTGTTTCACAGCACTTAATGTTTCTCTTTCTTTATTATTTCTTACATGATCAGCACCACCCAAGGGCAAGAAGACGGGGTCCGAGTTGGCGGGACAACCACAAGAGGAGCGCTCCTCTACCGAGGATCCTGCTGCTGGCCCCAGTAAGTCCTACAGTGCTTATATTATTCACAATTATATTTCCCTAACTTTTTAACGCACCTTATTTTTTCCACCCTTTTAATCCTCCTTCCTAATTCAATGTTAGCAAAACCTTCTTTGGTCTTACATCTGTTTTCCAAATTTTGGGTAACTATCCAATGCCATCCCTGACTTTCAGTTGTTCAAACTGCCTCTGCCCCAAGACTCTCTGTGCTACTACTATTAGACTGTGTGTAGCTAATCTTGCCCTGTTGGCCACTCTTTAGTTAAGGTATTCTTTTGAATAAAGCTGTGATATAATAGCTGTAGCCACTGGGTCCACTCCTGTCTTTTGCGTTGTCCTCTGTAATCTCCAGTCTTTGTCAATTCCCACCAACAAAAATGCACAACCAGATGTTTGCCTACTAATTTTTGTTCAGTTAGTATACTTCTACTACTGTTGTGGTTATTATTCTCTGCACATACACATACAGAACTATGCACAAGAAAATAGGATGTTGATGTTGGTGATAGGGAGGTTGGACCTTACACCCTAGTCACAGAACTCAGTCAGAAGAACCCATAATCAAATGACCGTCTAGTCTACCTACCTAAGTGTCTCGGTCATAGTCATTTGTCCCACTCTCGACCCCCACACGAAGATAGTTATATATATATATATATATATATATATATATATATATATATATATATATATATATATATATATATATATACCCAATGATTTTATTACACAACCCAGGCCAGAACAGAAGACCTATTCGCTCACTCACTCGTTACAGTCCACAACACCCCAGACACTGAAAATATACCACAGAGTCTATGTGCAAGTTCAAAAACTTTATTTCTTTAATAACAAGCTTTGTATTGTTGTAACTTGAAAGTATTTCCACTAAAAACATCCTGCTCCACCATGCAAAATGAAGAAGATTAAATACTGTACATTTTGTACATCTAGTGCACGATAGAGAAATGTGTGAATTGTGGGAGACCTCTCACCGTTGAACGTATACTGTTAGTGGTTACACATGCATCTTTCGAAAGCTCTGCAAATCCCTTGTTTCGTAGAAGGCAATCTTCTCTTCTCATCTGCCTATGAGAAAAATGTTGCACTTTCGACAGTGAATACAACTATGCCAGTTTTTAGCAGTCATGGCAAAAAGTGCAACATTATGGATAAGCAAAAGGGACTAACAATACTGGTTTGTCAATTGTATGCAACACTCAGTGGCCTCAATGGTGTCTTTCTTACTGTGCAACAAGCTGTGAGGTAACATGGGCAAAGCAGTAGACCCGGATCTAAAAATGGGTATATGGCTCAGGCTAACTTCCAAAGACTAGAGTAGGAGTAAATTAGATGACCATAGGGACCATCTAATAAATTAAAACTAAACTCTGTCTAATGAGACTGCTGTACATTAGGACGCAATTTGGACTAGTTACACTGTCACAACGATTCATGTTGTACGTAACTGTTTTTTCAATCTTCCTTCCTGGTGAAAAAAGTACAACTAGTAAAATAGGGGGAGGTGTGCAGGCATCTAAAAAGGTTTAATTGCTTTTATAGGTGCACAATCACTACCAACCACCAGTGCCGACGGGGCCAGCGGCGATGAGATTGCCATCCAGGAGGGGACAGAGGCTGCGGCACCTGCAGGAGCATCAGTGGGGGAGGAAACTTCAGCGGTGGGCGGTGGTAAGTTATATTCATTACTTATTTGCATTACTAGGTGGAAGGGGGACTTTTTTTCCTCACTGTGCTATGAGACTTATTAAGAAAGTATGAATTTGAAGTTGTACTGGACAATATACAATGGTTGAAGACACCCTTTGTAGCATTACCAGTTTGAGTTGAGTAAACAAGGCCTCTTCCATCAGACTCCAACTCAGCTGTGAAACTTATAGAGAAGACTAAAAGTCAGATCAGATGACCTTGAGGGATGTGTTGAACAAAAAGGGAAAGAAGTGAACTTGGGTGGAAGGAGGAAGGACTAAAGAGATGTAATAATAAGACTAACTACCATAGAAGGATACTTTGGAAGGTTCATTCACATGGCTGATATGAATCGGATGCATGGGTTGTTGAAGGATGGGTAGAACTGGAAGGTCAAAGAAAATGCAGGCCTGGTTGGGTAAAAGAATATGGGTGCATGGATACAGTGGATAGCAAGAATCATGAGCGGAGTTTGTGTCAATGAAACCCAAGGCAAGGAAGGAGTGGACGCATGGGTGGTTGCTGGTGAAAGTGAAACCAGCTAAGCCGATAATAAAGAATGATAGACATTTACTTTTAATGGGTGGATGCCCCCTAAATGTATTTGTATTCATCATAGGTGAAGACTGTCACTGGAAGCAGAGTCTTACTTTGAAAAAATAAAAGGAGATACAAAAAAGACTTTTGTTCTTATGTGTACTCAAGGCCACCCAGTACTAGGGCAAGTATAATGCCGGAAAAAACTTCAACAAATGCTACAGGCAGGGGAAGCAGGAGGACAGATTAGCTAGATACTAAAAGTTGACACCAATTGTATGTACTGCGCTTGGTAGTGCTACTATGCCACAATGTACTGTTGAATTAATTATGAAGAGTTTCAGTTACAATTCTGTTTCTTTTTTATAGATACTCATACTCCTTCCTCAAAACCATCGCAGAAGGAGTTGGCAGCCAGGGCCTGGCAAAGGAAACTGCAGGCCATTGTGGAGGAGTACCGTAAGCTGGTGGCTGAGGCTGAGGAGGAGGAGGAAGAGGCGGCGACAGCAGCTGCTGCCTCTTCCAATGCGTCTGGCCCCAGCAAGGCTCCACCTGCAGGAGTACGGCGCCGCGGCCAGGCAGCCGCTCACCGCCTGCATTTAACATCTGCCACCCCCACACAGCATGGATGTAAATGTAGGTGCCATGCATTTCGGCGTGAAAATTGCAAAAAACACAGTTGATGGACAGAATGTAGAACAATGTCATACATTCACCCCAGTACAAGGATCTGGGCCTAAATCCATCATTTGTTTGCACTCCACACCACCCTGGGTTAGACACTGGCTATATGCAAATCAGCTCTGACCCTGTGCCTCATGGGAACAGTCCAGTCCGAACTACCAAGCCATGTCTTTCCCAGACCGGAATCAAGCATCCAAGGACCGGTATCTGGCTATCAGCCTTCATCAGCCTAGATAGCTTGACTCCAGTGGTGTGGAGAGCCTGGGACTCACGTCTGAGTATACCCAGCACACTCGGGGTAAAAATTGCAAAAAACACAGTTGATGGACAGAATGTAGAACAATGTCATACATTCACCCCAGTACAAGGATCTGGGCCTAAATCCATCATTTGTTTGCACTCCACACCACCCTGGGTTAGACACTGGCTATATGCAAATCAGCTCTGACCCTGTGCCTCATGGGAACAGTCCAGTCCGAACTACCAAGCCATGTCTTTCCCAGACCGGAATCAAGCATCCAAGGACCGGTTTCTGGCTATCAGCCTTCATCACCCTTGATAGCTTGACTCCAGTGGTGTGGAGAGCCTGGGACTTGCGTCTGAGTATACCCAGCACACTCGGGGTGAAATGAATGAAGGCTGATAGCCAGAAACCGTAAACTTAAATGCTCTAAAATTAAATTCAAACAATGCCAGCAATGATTTACATTTATTCGTTGGGTCACTTTGGGAAATAAATTGCCTTGCAGACGAAGATCCTCGCCCTGCCTCGTTGACATTTGATTCAATCAATCAAAGACATTTATAGAGCGCACTACCTACCCGTAGGGTCTCAAGGCGCTGGGGGGTGGGGGGGGGGGGGGTGCCGTTACTGCTCGAACAGCCAGGTCTTCAGCTTCTTCCTGAAGGAGAGGTGGTCTTGGGTCAGGCGCAGGTCGGTCGGGAGGGAGTTCCAGGTCTTGGCGGCCAGGTAGGAGAAGGACCTTCCTCCTGTTGTCGCTCTTCGGATGCGGGGGATGGCGGCGAGGGCGTGGTTGGCTGAGCGGAGGTGGCGTTTGGGAGCGTAGAAGTTGATTCGGTTGTTGAGGTAGCTCGGGCCTTGGTTGTGTAGGGCTTTGTGTGCGTGGGTGAGGAGGCGGAAGGTGATTCTTTTGTTGACGGGGAGCCAATGCAGGTCTCTGAGATGTCCGGAGATGTGGCTGGTTCGTGGGATGTCGAGGATGAGTCTGGCTGAGGCGTTCTGGATCCGCTGGAGTCTCTTCTGGAGCTTGGCGGTGGTACCGGCGTAGAGGGCGTTGCCGTAGTCCAGTCGACTGGTGACGAGGGCCTGGGTGACGGTCTTCCTGGTCTCGGTGGGGATCCACCAGAAGATCTTCCGTAGCATGCGTAGGATGTTGAAGCACGCTGAGGAGACGGTGTTGACTTGCCTGGTCATGGAGAGGGAGGAGTCCAGGATGTTGGTTTCACCACATCTGCCCCAGCAAGCATGTGATCAATTGTTGATGTAGATTTAATGTAGTAACATCACACCTCAATATAAAATGTCACAATCCCCTGAGCGCCTGTAGTACGCTTGTTGTAGAAATAAGAGATGAAATCCGAGTTGAGGATTTACCATAAGTGGTTTAATGTCAAGAGTAAATCAACCCACGACCAGCAAAGATGAGTAACAGGCTCGTAATGGTCGTGACATAGCAAACATGGCATTCTAAGAACATACAATAAGAACTCGCATATAACATTCCTTAAAGCGAACAAGTATAATAAATGCAATACATACTACACATCCTTCCCCTAATAAATAAACCTAAATTACAGATAAAAATACAGTTACAGATAAAATACACTTACATAAGAAAAAAGAAACACTAATTCAAAACATAATCATGGAGTCTCACAGGAACAGATCTGATTCTGCGACCGACCACCCTACCATCCCCCGCACCAATGGTATTGAAACAGGTTGTAAAGCGGGAAGAGAAGTAAGATTATTTGAATCACCATAAGCTAATAACGAAGAATCAGGAACAACATTTGCAGAACGATTGACAGGAACAGATGGAACAGATGGAATCATTGAAGACTCTCCAACACCAAACCAATCAGTACTCAAATCATCGGATAAATCCGAAGTCTGCTTGTTAGAGGAAATAATCCTTGCTTGTTGATCAGAAATCTTAATGAGAGCATTCTTGTTCCACCAACCTCTTTCAAATAAAAGAGCTGCAGATCGAGAGACTTTTAACACTTTGACAGGAGCAGAAAATTTGGATTGACCCGTAGTGATTTTTACAGGTTTCTTAATGATAACCCAATCACCCGTAACAAGAGGCTTTTCTGTAACATGCATACGTTTGTCGTAATTGCCTTTGTAACTCTCCTGTTTCATCTTAACACGTTCACGAATCTTAGCTAAATCAACATTGACAAGAGAACTCTTCATCAACCAAGAAGGATTCAATCTAGAAGTAGGAATCCTACCCCGAAGTAAAACAAAAGGAGATACTCTTGTGGTACTGTGCGGGGTACAATTATAGTTCCAGATTTCCTCACAAAGAAATTCAGAAATATCAAGTTTATTAGCACAAGCTGTTTGAACAGCTTCCTTCAACAAACGGTTTGCTCTCTCTACAAGACCATTTGATGCAGGACTGTAAAGAGGAACTAAAATATGCTTGACGTCTAAATTATCTAAAAACATATTCACCTCCTGTGAAACAAAGTGTGAACCGTTATCGGAAACAATTTCATGTGGAGTACCATCAATGACAAATAAACGCTTTAAAAATGAAATCACAGCACCAGAATTTGGATTCTTAACAAAAGAAAAATAAATCCATTTAGAAAAGTAATCAATGGCCACAATCAAGAATTTAAGGTTATCATTAAAAATAGAAAATGGGCCAGAAAAATCTATGGCAATTTTCTGCCAAGGAGCCTCAGGCCATTCTACTGGAACAAGTGGTGAATTGGACAACTTCCAATGTTTATCTGAGCATAAACATTGTGGACATTGGTTGACAAATAATCTTACCTGATTATCAATACCAGGCCACCAATAAGTGGTTTTAATTTTATTTGTGGTACCAGTAATCCCGGGATGAGTTTCATGTGCCACAGAAATAATGGATTGTCTGATGCTAACAGGTGGGACAAATTTGTCTTGCCTAAACAAAATGTCACCTGACACAGACAACTCAGATGCAACTTGTGCATAATGTTTCTCCTCCATTGACATACTTCTATCCCTGGGCCAACCTTTAATCAAAAATCTCTTAACATTCAGTAGGCAAGAATCATTATCCATGCCATTTAACCAATCTTGTTTAGTGATCTTACTTCCTTGAAGAGCATCATCAACTGCAAAAACACACTCTAGATCAGAATTAACTGACTTACATGTGGACAAAGGAATGCGTGATAAACAATCCGCACGGATGTTTTTACCACCAGGTAAATATTTCATCTCAAAATTGAATTCTTGGAGTTGTGCCAATAATCTAACTAAACGAGAAGAAGCTCTATTGGAGGAACTTTCACCAAGCATATAAATTAAAGGCTTATGGTCTGTGTACAAAAGAAACCTAGTTCCCCAAATATACATTCTAAATTTTTCCACTGACCATGAACATGCTAAAGCTTCTCGCTCTATAGTACTGTAATTGAATTCAGCCGAAGTCAAAGAACATGAAGCAAATGCAATGGTGCATTCTTCACCATTAATCATTTGACTAAGGACCGCACCTAGACCACGGGAACTAGCATCCACTGTAATGATGCTCTGAACACCATGGGAAAAAGGCTTGATGGCAGGAGCAGAGAGAATCATATTTTTGATGGAGTCAAAAGCAGCTTGAGATTCTGTAGACCATACATATTTGGCATGTTTTTTTAACAGATCTCTAAGCGGTTGGACTACTAGTGCGTAGCTCCTGACAAAACGAGCGTAATATTCACTTAATCCCAAGAATGCTCTCAACGAGTCTTTATCTAAAGGAGAGGGCGCATTTTTAATAGCTTCCAACAGAGAAGATTTGGGTTTAATTCCATCTTTTGAGAGGTTGTGGCCCAAATAATCAACTTCATTTGCTAAGAATTTGCACTTCTTCTTGTTGATGGTAAGACCATGACTTTGTAATGACTTTAAAACATATTCCATTAATATGTAATGTTGATCCAGAGATTCAGAATGTACCGAAATGTCATCTTGGAACGCTTGAATTCCCGGACAATTATTAAAAATGGTATCCATTAATCTTTGAAATATACTGGCTGCAGAAGCAAGCCCGAATGGTAGCCTTTTATACATATACACACCAAAAGGTGTAACAAATGTTGTAAGAGGCTGAGATTCTTTAGATAATGGAATTTGATGGTACGCTGAGCGCAAATCAATAGTGGAAAAATATTTGCTACTACCGATATTGGCCAGCATATCATGGATTTTTGGCAAAGGATGCACATCAATAACAATGTTGCGATTGAGCACCCGAAGGTCTGCACATAAACGAATTTCCCCAGAAGGTTTTCGTGCTACGACGGCAGCAGAAACCCATTCTGAAGATTCAATTGGACAAATAATGTCTTGAGCAATAAGAGATTCAATGTGCTTCCTTAAATCTTCTCTAACAGATAGAGGAACTGGACGTACCTTCTGGACAACAGGACAAGCGTTGTCTTTTAATTTAATATTATGCTCAAAATGTTTTACCAAACCAATTCTGTCTTCAAATACAACTTTGTATTTTTCTAAAACATTGCAGAGAATAGGATCATTACAATAACCGAAGACGGATAGAATAGGTAGATCACCCAAGGCAACAGGTTCGGGATGACCAGGCTTTAAAATAATACCAAGCCTGGCTTGATCTTGCCAACCCAAAATATCCCTGCCATTCAGTGCAACATAAATTTTGGTATAAATTACTCGCCCTTTAAAATCTATGTTATCAGGAAAATAACCACACATGGTTATATCAAAACCCCCAAAGGCTTTGGGATTAACATCAGTAGCAAGTAATTCTTTGTTATTCCAAGAACACTGAAAAGTACTTTCATCTAAAATGGTAATGGGAGATCCTGAATCAGCCATAACTTGTATTGTTTGTATACCAATTGAAATTTTACAAATAGGACCCTTAATACTGAAGTCACATAGAGCATTAATCTGAATGAAGGATATGGAAGAAACATTTAACGCATCGCAAATTTCTTCTTCAGAATAAACCATATTAACTTTAGTCTTATCTCTAGGTAAACGACATGACGCAGCAAAATGACCTATACGTTTACAATTTGAACACCTTTTACCTTGTGCTGGACACTTAGGGTTGTTTCCCACATGAAATTTTGAACCGCACCTGTAACAAAATACATTAGATTTTGGTTCATAAACTTTTTTGCCAGTATTGCAGTTAGAAACAACATTAACATTACAATTATCACTAGATGCCTGTGAAACATTACAAACATTTGAAGAAGAGGCATGCTCAGCTAAAATTTTTGAGGAAACAACGGAACACTCAATGCTTTTTGCAATTACAATAACTTCATCCAATGTTGGATGTTTACATGTCAAAATCCGCTCCTGGATCTTTTTGTTGAAACAATTAAAGACTAACTGATCACGCAGAGCAGTTTCTAAATAGGTACCAAACTCGCATTTTGATGCAAGAACACGTAGGGTTGCCACATAGTCTTCTATAGACTCTTCTTGTAACTGTTTCCTTTTGAAGAACATATGTCTCTCAACCATGACTGATGGATCATCTTTAAACTGTTTGCCAAGACGCATTAATGCCTCAGTATAAACATTCCAAGTGTCATCATCAGTTGGAGCTTGAACAACTGCTAAATTGTCAAATAATTGTTGACCAGCGTCTCCTAAATGGTTGAAGAGAATAGCTCTTTTTCTCGATGCAGGATAATCCAAAGCATCTATAGCTTCCAAATAGTTTGTGAATACTCGTAACCATTTGTGCCATGGTGTTGGAGGCTTGCCAGGAGCAATTAAAAATGAAGGAGGTGCCACAATCCCATTGTTGTTATTTCCTGAAGTTGCCATAAGAAAATAAAATTAAATAACAATTTTAAGAAAATTCTTACTTGTCAGCCTCTATATGTATTGTCTGCTCACACAATCTTCTTGTCTAGACAAAAACCTACTATAATTTCAATAGTCGCGTAGATCTGACAAAGAATTCACAGTCAACATGAGAAAATGGCCGTCGACGTGCTTATCCTGGTGACGCTGCGTGCTGGAAGCGTAAACAATGCAGGTTGCTATGGAGCGCATTCAGGTTGCTATTGAGCGCATTCAGTAGTGACGTCTTAATAATCGACGTGCTGCGCGTGTGCAAGCGGCGCGTGAACAAACAACAAGTCGGCTTGGTTCGCGAGACCAGAACGCCTCTCGCGTTTGAATAAACGGTGTTGCAAGGCCAAAGTTTTGAAGATCGCTTTCAGGTAATTTGACAAAGACGAAATAACTTACAGTTTTTGTTGTAGTCCCGTTAAATTAGGACGATGTTTCAAAGTCAAAATCCAAATTGCCTGAATCGGTTAAGACACAGTGGCTTTAAAGTTCAAAAGTCGATCTGCTCACGTCGGTGGGTTTGATCTTAACAAGCTTCAAATCGTCGCCAATAAATGTAGTACACTTGTTGTAGAAATAAGAGATGAAATCCGAGTTGAGGATTATCTGAGCATAAACATTGTGGACATTGGTTGACAAATAATCTTACCTGATTATCGATAGCCTCAAGTGGGAGGAACTGACTGTGTGCCCCATAGGTATGGAAAACAACTACATGTCCCAGAATGCTTAGCGCCTACTGATGGGCGGTTCTATAAAGAAGGAAACTTCCTGTTTTCTGCGTCGGATATTCTTGCTCCGTTGACCGTATGGTATCCTTCCCTCCGTCCGGAATTACAGCGTTTTCACTGGACTGCCGTCTGGTTCTCTGTGAGGCTCGTTGCTGCCTAGTGTATCGGCATTCTCTGCTGGTTGGAAACAAATGCATCTGCGTTCCTCCGTTGGCGAGCCTTCTTGCTTTGGCTCATGCGGAGGAATCTTTGTTCTTTCATGGGAGTTGCCACATGGAAGTACCGGCTCTTGCGGAGGACTCCTGGTTCCTTTGTTAAGTGCTTCCTACGTTTACGTTCCTCCGTTGGCGAGCCTTCTTGCATCGGCTCATGCGGAGGACCGTTTGTGCTATAAACGTTTCAGCTTTGCCCTCCGTTGGTGAGTCTCGTTTCCGAGGTTCTTGCGGAGGACGAAATCTCGCCGTAGCAATCATTGTCTTACCAGGCTTGGTAAGAGTATTCCTGTCGGTAAAGTCTGCGTCTTGCGACTTCTGGTGGGAATTATTACAGTATACATTACCACAAGTACCTGTGAGTTATCGTCAAACATATATTCTTCGGCTCAGGTACTGTGACTTCAATTGTTCTCATTAGGGTGATGTAACCCTTTATTATCCCTATTTCTATTCAACGTATGCTATAGTATCACGGGCCTGACTAGAAGCTACAGAGACCCTTCCATCCCAGGTACTATACACAAGTGTTCAAGACATACATGGTAAAAGGGAAGGATAAGATATAGTGTAAGGGCTATTATCTTGGTGTGTTACAGGGGTACAGAGCTTCATTCGTATCCTTATCGGGATTTGATGATAAGAGGTGCCATACCAGTACAGTACCGTGACCTTAGTTTTCTTTACAGGTATATGCCATTATTGTTGGATTGTAGTGGTTGCATATTGTCTGGTTGATAGAACTCGGTACCAACAGTTTTGTTGTTTGTCTTTCAGATCTCCCTCCCCGCGGTCCCCTTCCCTTCCCGCAGTTTTGCCCTCGCTTGATCCTTCCTTAACCCATGGTTATTACAGCAATCTGGGTTTGGATAGATCAGGAGGTGGCCTTGTTTTAACATCACACTGACCCCGAGGACTGCGAGGATAACATAAAACCACACAGCCCGGGGGAAGAGGGTTAGGGTTTGATGAATGGATGGGAACGGGGGTTTGGGGAACGGTTTGACAAAGAAAAACAGTAAGCATGGAGACAACAAAAGCAAAACAATGAAGACGATGATTGCTGATCCACAATTCCCCAATAAATGTAAAGTCAATTAAGAACAACGAAATGGATGCATGATGAAGGTTTATTATTAACTTGATGGTTAATAATTAGTGGTAATTACTTAACTACTACTACACAATTCAAAGGAAGTACTTCTTATATATGATATGATATGACTTTTGCCTAGGCTGTATGCCCTCTGAGAAACCGTAATACCTGATGTAGCGGGCTGAAAGCTAGCAAACAAAATTGAGATTGTTCACTTAAACTATCAATTATCAAACACAAGCGTAAAATAAATGAAGAGGAAAAAGGAATCAAAGAAAAATATGAAAATGATACTAAAGTTAATGTATTATCCAGAACCAAATGTGTAGTTGTATCTCGTCATTCATCTTTTCCTCCCTTCCATGGACACTGTTGTGACTGATTGATTGATTATATCATTCTTGGGGGCCTCTGGCAGGATGATGATGAGGAGGATTGGTAAGGTAAGTGTGAGTTGTTGCTCCACGTATAATAGCGCTGGGTGAAAGGCCAGCCTGTAAGTGTTGATGAAAGAAGAAATGGGGTATTAAAGAATGAAAACATAAAAATCAATTACGGTGTAGTGCAAAAAAGACAAGACTCGTGTGCGAGAAGATTTTCAGACTGAGGCTGCTTGGATACATTGATTAACTCTACTCTTCTAGTTGCACAGCAGTCATCGAAAAGAACAACAAGATAGGAGCCAGCACAGAACAGTTACAGGGCCACACCACAACACCGGGACGTGAGTCTGTGGCCCAAACTCCATTTACCTACATTTTTCTGAGTTTCAGACAAAAGGCATATTCATCAACCTAGTATTTCCAAAACAAATGCGCCAATGTCAGTCAATCATACCACTATTCCATTACACCACTGCACACACATGTAGCCTAGGTTTGCTGTGCTTCTTGTTGACTGGTTGTGTGTTTACCTTGTATTCCACTTCCTGAACATATTCCATCAATCATCTCTGATCAAACTAACTGACAGCGTGCAAAGATGGTATGGTGGTTATCATCCGGTGTGGCACGTGTACGTGTTCTCCAACAGACCAAAAACAGCAACTAAGTCTGTAGTGAGTGACTACGATTAAGTCCAGACTGCACCTGCAGTAGTAGGAGTACAATTGGATACATATTATTAAACAACATGGAAACATTGACCATCACTTGAGACACAAGCACTTTGTTATTATATTAAGCTACTAGTATACTTCTACTTCACGCACATTTGCTGTGAGTCAGCAAGCAGCCAATGCAATGTATGGCATCATTTATTTCATATACCTGTCTTTCTCTTCTTTGTGGCTGTCAGATCACAGATGCAGCAGAGCCTTCTGAAAGTGATGACGAGTTTACTTTAATTTTGGAGCCCTGCTCAAGTTCTGACATTGAAGAGTTGTGTATGCCTGCAGACAGAGGTGTAGCCTTAAGACAGTGATGCATTTCAGATTGGAAACAAAACAGAAGATGGCTGTAGTCACGTACATTTCACTTGTTATGGAGGGACTGTTAGAGGCTACATTATTGCACTATTGTCCATCTCCATCCAAAGTATGGCAAAATGGAAATGTATTTAGGGTGAGTCAGGAAGATGGAGCAGGACTCTGATGAGTGGAGTGCACAGTAAATGCTCAGGTGTGCAACTCCAATAGGTAATTAAAAGAGAAAGGAAGATGGTGTTGGTTTTGAAGTTTGAGTCAGAAAGACAGATACACACAAATAAGGAAGGGAGAAATAAAGGAAGGGAGAATGTAACAATTTCCAAGCCTAGTTGTCAGGGAAGAGGAGCTCGTCCTCAAACCCTGGTGGTTCTTCTGACAGAAGTAGGTCCTGTAACCCACTACTTATTTCTTCCGACTCGCTCTCCTCTTCCAGCTCCGATTCACAGACTTTGTAGTCTGGTGGTATCGTGCTGATTCATTTTTATCATGGTTAACCTCTCCACGCTTTTGGGCGAGCGACTGGTCCTTCTCACAGTCACAATGGCACCAGCAGCACTGAACACACGCTCAGAAGAGACACTTGCAACAGGGCAAGGTAGATACTTTATCGCCAGCCTGCTGAGCACTGGCCATTGGCTTCTTGTCCTATACCAATAGACCAATGGGCTTTGCTCCATGAACACCTCTGTTGTGTCATCCAGATAGGCCTGGACCATCCGCTCAATGTTCATTGGTGCTCTGGTTTGCTCGTCCTCTTTTTGCTTTGCGACAGCAACGGACTTCCCCATCCCTTTCTGTAGAAACCAAGCATTTTTTTGCTTGTGTCTGATGAATCAGATCCTGTTGGTGCGGTTGTTGTTATTGTTTGTGTTGGTGACTGCTGGGAAGCAAACGCACGGCTCGCATGCTGTGAAGAAGAACTTGACTCTGTAGGATGCTCAGTAGTACTTGCACTATCCTGGGCTGGCACTGGCAGGCCTCTAATTGAGAGCCATTTGTTTTCTAAATCAGTGGCTTCCTTGGCTATTACAGTTTTGTACTTGGAAACATCCCCTTCTGAAAAAGGAATTACTGCATTACTGTTCACAAATAATTTGTACCGTGGATCCAAAATTGTGGCAGTAATGTAATGTTGATGTGACAAAATCTTATTTTGAATCCTTGTATTCTCACATTCGTATGTTTCAGACACCTCCTTCAGCTCTTGCTCAAGCATGTACAACAATGGGATTGCTTGGCTCATAGTACAGTCCTCCCTGCTGACTGCACGTCTGAAGACCTCAAAAGGAAGTAGCATCTCAGTCAGCCATTTAATGAGGTCCCATTGCCACATCTCAACGTCATGGCTTTAACAGTAGGATCCCCTGATCTTCTTGTCATGACATAAGCATTAAGTGGTATGAACTGCTCAAACAGCCGTTCGAGCATGTAATACGTAGAGTTCCAACGTGTTGGTACCTCCTGGATGAGTGCTTTGACTGGCATGTTACACTCACGTTGAATGACCCGTAGCTGCTTCAGAGCTTTAAAAGAATGATTGAAATGCGTGCAGATTCTTCTGCAAATGGTCAGTAAGTTGCTGACTTTGCTTTCATTTTTTAGAAAGTCTTGAACCACAATGTTAATGCAGTGTGCCAAACACGGGACCCTGAAATAGCGACCATCTTCCATGGCCTTAACTACATTATTGCCATTGTCAGTGGTAACAAAACCAATATTGAGGCCTCTTGGTCGCAGCCATTCAAAGACCTTGCTGTTGAACTCATCCAAAATGTTTGCAGCAGTATGCGATTTCTCCATAGCAAACATGGCTACAGTAGCATGTTTGCACGTATCATTAAAAATCTCAGTAGTGTCAATGCCTGTAGATATCTTGTCTCTAACACCTGAAAAAGAGATCCAGTGTGCAGTGATGCACATGTAATCTGTGGCTTGGCAACTGCTCCACATGTCGGTTGTCAGGTGGATACTATGCACAGCACTCTGCTGCAAGGCTTTTCCAAGCAATTCCAGCACGTCGTGGTGTAGTGCTGGAACAGCAACTCTGGCAAAATAGTAGCGGCTGGGAACATTCCATTTTGGGCAGAGGGTTGTCATAAATTCCAAGCAACAAGCAACCCATCCCTTCAACAAAAGAAAAAGGGAGAAGGTCCATAGCTAACATTTTAGCAAGCTTAGCATTGTACAAACGTGCTATTGGGTGGTTGCGCTCGTACTTTCCCTCCTGCCTAAACATGCTGCTTGGTATTGGTACGCTGCTTGGTATTTCTTTCAGATATGCCCGATGCAGTACTTCGTGTCGCAGACTTCGCACCCGTACTCCTTGGCGTCTTCGGGTTACTACTCTTACTCTGGTGCCACAGAGATGTTGCTGATGCGGAGGATGTGGGTTCTACCACTGCAGTGCTGGGGAGTGGGACAGGGGTACTTAGTGTACAACTACCAGATAGAATGTCTCCCTCTTCTTCCTGTCCGACCCGTGGACCTTCTACTGCTTCCCCACCAACATTAATGGTTCCTGCTTTTATGATACATAGGTGGTCCTCCCACTTGATTGCGTGGTGTTTTTTCATATGGGTCATTTGGCCTCCGGTACCATAGTTTGTACCAAGCTTACCACGACTAACAGAGGAATGACAAATGGAGCATATAGCAATGTTCTCCTCATTTGCGCTAACTGCAAAGAAGTCCCACACTGGGGAGCTTAACTTTTGTCTCCTGCTAGAGTTGCCACTTCCAATGCCGGATGAACTGGAGGTTGTGTGGTGAACTTCACTATGTGGCTGCGCAGTAGTACCACTACCTACTTCTGCTGAGGTGGAACTTGTGCTGGATGTGGGACGCTGCCGGCTTTGTGCAAATGTAAAAATGGAAGCTGGAGGTAGTTTTGGTGTGGCCTGTGTTGGTGGTATGCGTGCTACTACATCCCTAGTCGCAGCCATTCTTGATAGGGTTAAAATGTTGGTCCCCATGTCCTCAGGGCCAGGAGTAATGCTTGTGATGATTGGGTCTGACTCATCATCACCATCATTATCCGGCTGCTGAACATCACACTCCATAAGTGGTAGGCTTCCTGGAACCTTCCTTTTCCCTAGCCTGGTCTTCTTGGGATGTCTCTCCCTCGCATGCTCAGATTGTTGTGGCTCCCAATTGAGGTCAAGATCATCAGAAGGGATGCTCGGTGAAGAACTCTACGGACTAACCCTCCTTTTCCTTGGTGGGGATTTGGAAAACAATAGATCTCCTGCATGAGGTGCTGCCTCTTCTTGCTCTGCATCAAGCTCAATTTCCTGAACTGCCCCGACTTCGGGAGGAACAACAACTACTATTGCCAGTGGTGGTTCTTGAACAACAACTATTGCAGGCGGTGGTTGTGGTAGTTGTTTTCGTTGAACATCTACTATTGCGGGCGGTGGTTGTGGTAGTTGTTTACGTTGAACATCTACTATTGCGGGCGGTGGTTGTGAAACAACTACTATTACAGGCGGTGGTTGTGGTTGTTCTTTTCGTTGAACATCTACTATTGCGGGCGGTGGTTGTTGAACATCTACTATTGCGGGCGCTGGTTGTTGTTCACCACTTTTCTGCTGTGTTCCCTCTTGAGTGGAATGTGTACTACTTTGAGATAGAGATAAGTTCAGGTCTGGCTCAGTATCACTGGTTTCCACCATTAGGCTGGCTACCTCTTCCCCACTCATCTGCTTGGGCCTGGGGTGGTGGCTTGGGCCCACTGATGCAGAGGTGCTGGCCCCAGCTTGGACCCCGGTCACTGTTGCTGCAGGCGCACTTTTTTTTTCCCCAAAAAAAGGTTTTCGGGTCAACACCAGACTTAAGTGTCACTTCCTTCTTCTGTTCTTCCTTCTTCTCAGCAACTTTCTTGGTCTTGGAGGACCTGGTACCTGCTTTCTTTGGGCCCATCTTCTTCAGATGTCAGCAGCAGCACTCAGTTGCACAAGTTGCTGAGAATGATGTCTGGTCAGGTTAGTCACACCACACATGACGTAGTACAGAAGGATGTCCGTCTGGCGGTAGAACAGGCGATGAATGATGACAGACACCTCCTCTTCAGTCTTTTGTGCACCTACAAGCAAAGAAGGCAGAACAACATCAGTCGAATATGGATTTTTTTAGCTTTAATTTTAATTACTACTAGAAGTATTAGTACATCCAGTAAGAGTAAGAATAGCAAAGAATTAAAATGCAAATGTAGTGGAAGTGGAACTTGTTTATCCTTAATTTGTGCATCATTTTGGATGGATGCAGCATCAGTGACCTGCAGCAGATAGCAATGAGGATGTGAACAGTAGTAAGCCAACAGGAACAATGGCAAGACACAGGCCAATTTGTCAAAAACAAAACAGCACACTACTACTACCACCACAGCTCCACATGGGCACTCTCATCACAGGTACATGGGTAAAGGCCAGAAAAAAATAAACTCAAGCAGGCCTGTATCCCTCCCTATATGGCCAGAAAAAGGAGGATGCCTGCATCACAGCTTAATGCAAAAAAGAAAACCCCCATGGCTACAAGGTTTGAAAGTTACACAACACCACAAACAACAAAGGCATTTGGAGTTTTCCCCCAAACAGTTAACTACACCCCAAACACCACATTTGAAAATTCAATGCATTGCCACCCATGCCCTAAATGATGTTAAATTCAACAGACAAAATGGAAACAGCTACATCAAGCATCCCCGCTGACTATCTCTGGGACTCTAGGCCTACTGGCAGAAAAAAATCACACAACTTTGCAGGCCTGCGGCAAAAAAACTAAACCAGGAAGGAAGGTCACACAAAATGGCCGCCCCCACATGACCTGGCCAGTGCCACCCCCAAAAACATGAAAAGAAAGAGAAGAAAGACAATACATTCCTATGGCAAAAGGACAATGCTTGGCTTGGCAAAATGGCTGCCAAGCCGCCCACATGGTCAGGCCACCCTCAAACAACAAAGTACATAGAGGACAGAAACAGAAAGTGGTCCATGCTCCAAAAAGTACAAGCAAATGACAACCTGAGGAGTTTCTTTTAGCAAAATGAACAGCATCTACATTTTCAGGAACGTTTTAGGCAACTCGAGAGATATTGCTCGCGAGAATGCAAATTCGGCGTGTTCGGCAGCGCGAACTGTACAAAACGTCGTGATCGCGCGCCCGAGCACGCACATTGAGCGAGCGAAGAAGACAAAAACTGTAAGGTCGCGTTGTAGCACTGTGCAAAGTTACCAAAACTACGCCAGCTGAATTCTAGGGTTACCTAGTGCAGAGGAAAAAGCCATATTATTCAACACACACCCAAAACCTGCAATTCAACACCAAAAACACATTTTGCTAATTAATCCAAAGCCATCCATGACCTACATGATGTTACACTTACAACTTAAACACCCCTATAACAGTTGAACAACTTTCATGCACCCATGATGAGGACTCTAGTAGTACCCTTGGGCCTACCTACTGGCACAGTAGGCCACAAGCTTGGAGGCCTATGGCAAATACACAGAGGCTACTACTAGTACCAGGAATTAAAATGGCCGCCCCACATGGCCTGGCCACCCTCAAAAACATGAAAAGAAAGGGAAGACAGACAATACATTCCTATGGCAAAAGGACAATGCTTGGCTTGACAAAATGGCCGCCAAGCCGCCCACATGGTCAGGCCACCCTCAAACAACAAGGTACATAGAGGACAGAAACAGTAAGTGGTCCATGCTCCAAAAAGTACAAGCAAATGACAACCTGAGGAGTTTCTTTTAGCAAAATGAACAGCATCTACATTTTCGGGAACGTTTTAGGCAACTCGAGAGATATTGCTCGCGAGAATGCAAATTCGGCGTGTTCGGCAGCGCGAACTGTACAAAACGTCGTGATCGCGCGCCTGAGCACGCACATTGAGCGCGCGAAGAAGACAAAAACTGTAAGGTCGCGTTGTAGCACTGTGCAAACTTACCAAAACAGTATAGGCCTCCCTCAATAATAATTTTTAAGAAAGATTGAGAAGCACAGAAAACTGTAGTTAAAAAAAAAACAAAAAAGAAAAAAACAAGAAATCATTTACAGTACACCAATTCTCATACTTACTTGTGCAAGAAAAGTTCAAATCCAAAATTCCTCAATAAATCAAATTAAATGCTATGATGCAGCAGACAAACACAAAGAGTGATCCTTCCAGCTCCAATTCCAAATGAAAGTGAACACCACATGGACAAAGCACTGAGAGGAGCCTGGTGGACAGGAACAGGAAGTTGGAGACTCAGGGGCACTTCCTTTCTCTTGAAAAAAAGAGTAGAAACAAAAAGAGGACTCCTAGCCCAAACAAATACAGCCAATTCACAATCTGAGGGGTTAAATGAACATTTTTGATAACATTTTAACATGCTCGAGAGATATTCTGTGCCAGATTGCAGTTTCTGCGTGTTCGGTAACGCGATCTTACCAACATGGCGCTGCAAGGAGGATCGCGCGTCCCATGACATGTTTGCGCTTCCGAATGACGTAATCGCGTTCTCAAAGTCGCATGGGATTGTGCGGACGGATTCCAAACATTGTAGCGAACGCGACCGGGAGAAAAAAGCAAGAAAGCGATCGCAGAACCACAGTAAGTCATTACCGCACACGCGAAAATGCTATTGAGCGCGCTAAGAAAAACTACTACCCTACGCTGTAGATTGCGAAGTAGTCGACAGCTTCGCGCTCTCCATGAAGTGCGAAGTTGCCGAAAATTCGCAAACTCCGCGAACGGAGCGTAGTTCTCCGCCCAGGGTTAGTCCTAAACACATACAAAATGTTAAAACCCCAACTCTACTTGAAAATGGGAATACAAATTTATATCAAGGTAAAATTCCTAAAACTCCGGCTGGGGGTTGGGCCCTTTAATCAATTCCTACCCCCTTGGGAGATAAAGGGAGGAGATCAGTCTTGTTGTTTATGTGGCTGTGGTGTGGGGGACGTTATTCACGTAATATTCATCTTTAACAGGCTAAATGATATAAGGATTACCCTGCTAAAGCCTGTGTTTAGACAGTACGGAGTTAGATCTTGTAGAAAAGCGGTAATGTGTTTCAACCCTGAGCTGGTGCAGCTAAATTGCCGGCTAACTAAATTCCTTGACATAACCGCAAAAAGATTGAAACACCGGTCTGAGTCGACCATGGACTAATGACCACAAGAACTGACATAATTACTACAAGAACGGACATAGTCGAAATTATACCTACAGTCAAACGTGCAGAATGTTTTAATAATGAGTGCACTTTCTCTAATGACCTGAATGATTTTATTTATTCTTGATAAAAATCAGGATTTTTTAATAATGGTTTTATCATAAAATTTCCAAGATATTTTATTTTTTGTGTATGCAATGGTTTTAATTAATCAAGCATAATAAAATGAACTTCAACTTCAAACTATAGAGCTGAAACGTCCGGCATGTTGAATCCTTTTTAAGAACAACAAGAGCACTGCGCTGTAAAGATACACGTTCCAAGCCTTTGCCATGGAACCTTGATAAAAAGTCCCCATGAGTCGTTTTGGAGTTATAGAGCTTAAGCGTCTGGCATGCTGACACCAGATTAAGACTAACAAGAGCCATGCGCTGTAAACAGACATGTTCAAAGCCTCCAATTTGAAATCTTGATAAAACAGAACAGAACAGAACCTTCTATCTATCCCTCGGACAAACAGAGTCAGATGGGGTGGAAGGGCCTTTTTCTCTGTGGCCCCTAAACTGTGGAATGCCCTCCCCTCCGAGCTTAAAACACAATCTTCCTTAGCACTATTTAAGAAATCCTTAAAGACGTGGCTCTTCATCGAGGCCTACCCATAGACATGCTCTCGGATCTAGGATTATGTTTTTGGTTAGGCACCATGACGCCCGATGGGCTAAGTTGCACTATATGCGTTTATTTTCATTCATTCATTCATTCACATTCCCATGAGTGCACTTATCGTAAACAACCACGCTGAATGCACCCACTGTGAAAGCTATAAAAAATGATCGCATTACCCCACATAATTGTATTGTAGTTATAACGCATGAAGTGGGAGAGCATACCGTACCTGCAACAGAAACTGAGAGAAAGTCATTAAGAAAATAATGCTCACAAACTGTAAATAAAACATACCAAGTAAAAACAAATGTAACAGGGGTAGTCCTGATGGGAGGTTACAACAGGAGAAAAGGAGGTACTCAGGCAGGATTACTAAAATACATTAACCAAAGAAAATAAAGAATGTACAAAATACAGTCACAGGAGCCAATTGGAAACATGGGCGCGAACACTCTATTCTTTCAAATTCAGGGCAGACCCGGTAAGCCACAGGCATCTGGGTAGATAAAGTCACACAAAGCAAATGATGCCTAGGACACTAGTAGCAGAATCTATAGTAATAGGTGAGATAGCTCAATTGTCTCCCCCTACGACAAATATATTATCTTGAACAAGATCAATTTTTGTATTTGTTTTTGTGAAGTTTCCCACCCCCACAGAGAGAATAGAATTGGATTGGGGCTTGTGTAATTTGTACGCCCATTTAAAACGAATGAACAAAGAAACATATATATTTACACATCACTTTTCACATAAAAATATACAAACACATATATATATAAATTGATCCAAAGGTATATCCTTATTCAAATATTGTAGCCCAATTTTCTTTCCAAAAGGATGCTCGCTATATGTACAGACTCAGCATTCCTCTAAAGTAAGCTCCACCAGACCTAACACAAAGAGTATAAATAGTCCATATCTTTTTAGGCCTATCTTCAATCCCTTTACTCCTTGTAAACAATGTTTTCCACAGCTTAAGTAAGGTACTTTGGCTGGGGTCTTCTTTAAACAAAATGTCGACGCGTTTCAGCCCTCATAGTACGGGCCTCATCAGGACTCGGGCTAATAACCAATTCCGTCATTATTAAAATGCCTTCAAAGATAAATATATCCTCTTTGGAATGGCGTGTATGAAAACCGCTTATTTTCGATGGTTGGTGGCTGTTTTGTCAGCGATGGTGAACTCCTGTAAGATCACAGCTGGCTGTCCTTACATATCTTGTGGGAAAGCGCGCTCGCCACTCTCTTTTATGGGACCCTTCAATGGTTTCCCGGGTTCTCATATGCAAACTACACTTAATATAGCTTGACGAAACGCCTGTTAATGGGTTGTATGTTCGCATGGCTTGAAGTTCTACGTAGGCGAGACCTAAAAAGCTATATACAACAAATCCAAATGAGAGTAATCAATGCAGACATATTTGAAATGGTTCTCTACATTTTAAACAATAAGACAATAGGACGGTAGTTCTCGAGAAGCAAAGGATCGAGAGACAGCTTTTTTAGGAGAGGCAGAATAAGTGCTTCCATACCGAAGGAACGTATGCCTCTCTAAGCGACTGGTTGACCATTAAGTTCACTTCTGCATTAATGATATCGGCCACATCCGACGGAAGCCTAGCAACACACGGGTCAGTGAGTGAACCCGACTTAAGTGCCTTTAAGATCCTGAGGGAGCTAGGCATATCCACCTCACTAAACGTGGGAAACATGGGGGCTGAGCCAACCTTCGGCCCGACCCACAGCCCACCTATACGCTTCCTAAACTGAGTTGAAAACGTCTCTTGGATACTAGTGATTTTATCCTTAAAGAATTTTGCCAAAGTATTACACCAAGTCTGCGACGTTGGAGCCCCGGTCACCTGGTCGCTAGGTGTCAGGAAATTCTGTACAATGGCAAAAATGTATTTTGCATTGTTATTAGCCCGATCGTTACGAGCCGAGTAATACTGGCCTTTGGCAATCCAATGGCCATATAATAAAGTTTTTGTTTGGCTCGCAGGGCGTCTTTGTCCAAAGGGCCAATGGTCCCCAGAACGCCAGGCTCTCTCCAACACTTTGCACGCATGTTTCAAGGACTTAAGCTCCGGTGTAAACCACAGCTTTAACCACTGCTTAGAGGGGTCCCTTATTTGCATCATTATATGCAGACGACATACTTCAGTTCGTCTGGGAGCCAGTCCTAAATCTTCCTCCTATTGTGAGGGAGGTGGTGCGGTTTGGTGCATTCCCCGGACTGGCCATAAATTGGAAAAAATCAGAAATATTCACCCTAATAGACGCTACCATTCCATTTACATTGGAATTCCTGCTGCGTTGGTGCGATGACTCCCCTAGATATCTCGGGGTGACCATACATCGCACGGCATTGGAGGTTGTGGGACTCAATTACGGCCCACAAAGCGATACAAAAGGGGATGATGGACGGAGCGTTTGAGCAAATCAAACACTCGCCCCCAGTCAACTGATCTGGGTTTAATCCATCACCATTCTTTAGCTCACTCAGCCACCCCAGTTCAGACATGGCCATAAGGGTGGTGACCAAAACACACTATTAGTTCTGTGCCCCCCCTCACTGGGGCAGGGCGCCAAATCATACAACACAATGGGCTGAGTGGGCCTGCACACAGCAATCACTTTTCCAGCCATGAACTCCATTGATCTCTTCCTTAGCAGTACATATTGCTCTCATACAAGTCCTGCTGCACTTTTCACTTTGAGAAACATCAAAGGTTTTCACAGTGTACAAACAAATCGCAATGGGTGAAACAAAGTTATCACGGTTTGCAGCTCTGCATGTGATGCTACAGGGATGCACCCAAAACAAGGTCCGAATGTTTTTCCTTACCAAAGCAACAATCATGCTCTGCACATTTGTGAATAGGAAATGAAGAGAAACACAATCAGCACCAGTCTGCAGCTTGTAACCAATGTCCTGATGTGTATGATGCAGGTAAGTCTTCTAACAATGTCATCAACAAAAAAAACACAAGTAACCTCTCAGGCGCGTCCACTTAGCTGAAGATGCTCAGGTCAGAGACCCCTGGGATGTCTGAAATGGAATATATCTCTTTACAACATATGCGCTACAACGCATTCCATTACAACAACTGTGTTGTTACAACGCAAACCATTAGATCGCAAGTCGTTACTATGACTAGCTGTAGGGGGTGCGCTGGTCTTAGAAATAGTATAATTTACTATTCCTACTCCAGTTTGTGCAACAGCAGGGAAGGGGTTGGATTGTAAATTCAACAACTTTTGCTCCCTACAGCAAGTTGTTGTAACGACTTGCAATGTAATGGCTCGCATTGTAACAACGCAGTCGTTGTAAATACTGTGTTGTAATAGAATGTGTTGTAGCGCATTCATAGTAAACCAGGTCTCCCTCTGAAATTAAATGTGCAGCCTGGCTGTCCAATGTGCGCTGGGCTTGCTGTGCGCAGTATTCCCCCAACAAGGCCGTCTCCGATGCAGGATTTGTTGGACAGTCCTAAGAACCAATTGTGGGCAAGAAGCAGCCAATCAAGAGACGGACCAAGAGGAGGGCTCCTTCCTTGAAACGGAGCAACGAAGCCAAGCAAGGTATTGGCTGGTGCGTGGCTTTATGTAGTCAATTAGAGGCGGCAGATTGGTGTCCCATGTGATCCTCGCTAACATGTGAGGCACGTCCATCAAGCCAACGTGGAGGACGGTACCGTGACAACAACCCTAACATGTTGCTCAGAAACAGCGCAAAAATTAAAAATCAACAAGCATTGGCAATATAGTGACCCATGACCAAAAAGCTTTGCCAATACAGCAGATATAAATAAATAAGCATTAGTAATTTACACTGGTGGGAGACAGCAGCAATGTGCTTTACATCGGTGGGGGACAAACAGCAATGTGATTGACAAATGGTCTTTGTGGATGGTGACACATCAAGCAGGGCAAAGCATGAGAATGCTTGACAGTTGCAGGAGATGGGACTGTGGGACCAATGGCATGACTTTTGCCTTAGATAATCTGGTCGCATCCCTTCCAGCCCTCAACCTCTCGGTTCCCCCGGCAACGGAGGAGCAGTTAGCTCGCCAATATCCTATCCAGTGGGCAACCACGTCCATCCTACTTTGGGGTCCGACTAGCCTCCACCGTGAAAGACACGCTGATTCTCAACTACAGTGCCCAACTTCAACAAGGAAAACAGGACCTGGACCCAATGGAGGCAGGATCAATTTTCCTCGCTAGGGAGGCTGGCTGCCCTCAAAATGACTATCCTCCCCAAGATTCTATTCCTATTCCAAACCCTACCGATAGAACCTCCCTCAGGGACGATAACGACACTGCAAGGGGAGGTGAATGGTCGTCTGGGCAGATGGGAGACCTATGATGCAACGGGATCAGGGCTACAGATCTCCAAGGGTGGGAGGCCTGGGTATTCCTAACCTTCTCCATTACTATCAGGCGGGCCAGCTTAGGTATGTGGTGGAGTGGACCGGAGAGGAATCTGAGAAGTACTGGCTGTTTATGGATTGAGCACTGGCAGGATTGCATTTGTGGAAATTCCAGTTTGTGTAAGACGCAGCAACCGTGGAGCTCATAACACCTCACCGATCATTAAGACCATGCTAGAGATGTGGGATCAGGTAGCTACCCGTCAAGGCCTGTCTTTGTTTCCTTCGCCCTTAAAACCTATCCTCGACAACTCAGATATCACACCAGGACTGAACCAGAGAGAGCTTCAGTCATGGCATAGTGCCAGATGTCGCTCTGTCACCTTTTTGATGGGGAGAGAACTATTCCCTGCCAGAGTCTGAGAGGAAGCATTATCTACAAGTTAGACACTTGAACCACCATACAGCAGTGCATCTGGGGGCTCAGGGGGTCCTTACTACGATTGAACTTTGTCTAGCCACAAAAACGCCTGATAAGCGCCTCATTACGAAACTGTACGGAATACTCCAATAAGGCAGCCCACTGGCTAAGACTGTGAAACAGAGGAGGTGGAAAGAGAATTGGGGCGCCAACTCACACAGAAAGAGTGGGAGGTGATTTATCATAGGGCACACCATACAGCACACAATACATCTAGCATCGAGACACCACTAAAATAGCGACATATTGGTATCTCACGCCTATATGCCTTCACAGAGGCAACTCTTACAGAAGCGCTACATGCCGTAGGGGATGTGGACCCTTCTGGGACACTCTTGCACCTACTCTAGGATTGACCTAGAATCACACAATGCAGGGACGGGGTATTAACTGAAATTGACACACATCTGAGCACACAACTTCCATGCATTCCTGCCTTCGTGATATTGGGGCTCCCCAATGTCCTTACATATCTACTGAAGCCCCGTAAGGGATGACAGAGCGGGCTTGTGCTGGGGGCTGCCCGTGAAAACATCTTAGCACACACTAGGGCATTGATAAACTCCTGACACACCTGGGTTGGATACACCGCTTATGGCATAACCTAGGAATGAAGAAGTTTACCTTTGCACTCACCTCCAAGGCTGACACTTATCGGGAACTCTGGCACACCTTAATTGTCATACTCTCAGTAGAGTTTAGGAAACTAACCTGCCCTCGATAGCTTTGCCTTTTACAGCTAACTGGGTGGGATACCACTAAATAAGATCTTTCATCCAACTAAAGCGCATACCGGACACTACACAGGTCCTCATGGGAAGAACAAACTCGGTTGTGAGTACACCAGGAGTGAGGGGTGGAGGGGAGGGACGGCCAGTTGAAGTTTCTTCTTGTTCTAACCAGGAGCTTAAGATTCTGAATGCAATAACGCTTCATGTGTGCTCTTCGGCCTTGTGTTTTCCTTTTGAAAACCAATAAAGAGATTTAAACTGTAAATATAGACGTGCCAGCAAATTAATTTCATTTACAGATGCCCACTAAAAAATCTCACATGCTTGTTTTTCAGTTACCCTAGCCTCCAGCACTTATAATTAAACTGATTCGCACCACACAATCAGCAGATCCCCCTCCTGCCTTCTTCTCCCTTCAGTGATCATTTCCGATTGCATTATCTCTTTTCCTAATCCATCCCTAACTTCTCCACCTCCTCTCCCTCACCAGTTGTTCCCTCACGTCGCCCTTTCCTATACATTTCTACCTACTGCATTCTAAAGTAGAACCTCCACTCCATTCAAGACACATCCAGGCCATATTTCTCCCCCAGGATTCATTCACCACATAACCACAGATAGCTCTAGAAATGTTCAATGGATCCGAGATAGGAGTGAACTTTTAGCCAGTCCTGTTTTCTCAGCTTCATGCCGAATCCCTAATTGGGAGAAGCGGCACTATAAGTCCCATCATGCTAAATGACGTTTACTGTCAACCAGAAATGAATCAGTGATACACTACTGACAAGGGGACAATTAGCAGGTCTGCTTTCGCTACTTAACAGTACCGTCCTCCACATAAGGAGCCATTACCCCTACTTTCCTTAATTGCAATCTGTATCCCTACTTCACGAGCTTAATACCCCTGTCTCAAAAGTAACAATACGTCTTTACTTACAGGTGTTGACGAATCTCCTGTGCGTGGTGACATGCTGGCAGGGACTATGTTTAACCTGCTTGCTTTGATTTTTGATAGGACGGCATCCTTTTCAACCTTCTTCGACTTCCACCATCTAACTATACCCTCCATCATCTTCTCTTTCTTTCTGCCGCTATCCTGAAATTTGAGTTCAGTCCCTCACGAGAAATCGAATCCTAACAGTCAAAAGGGGCACCGAAACAGAAAAGGGACGGCAAAACAAAACTCTACACTTGATGAGGCCAAAGCTTCTGGTGCATACAAGTAAGGCGGCCATCTTTCATTATTGAGTTCCCCAGGCACTGCCAAGAAGTCTAAAACAGATTTAAAAATAATCTGATATTTTAATTAATATAATATAGACTTATGAAGTTGTTTGTGTGAAATGATGTTACAATATTCTTTCAGGCAAAACAGTAAAATGCGCAGAGGTTACATATAAAAGTGATGGTAAATAAGCCTCTCATTGTTTTTCATACTAAATCTATTTCATTATTATATTTTTTGTTTTTAAACTTTTAAAACAAGCAATTCAGCTCAAAGACTGTTGTCTCGACCACCAATCTGAGCCAGACCCCGTATTACATCACATAACCCTAACCTTATTGAATGAGGTCCTTAAAATGAAAATGCATATTTGTGTTAATACCATCGCATTAACATAATTAACTTGAAATACTTTACTAAGAAACTGTTTATTTACTATCAATATTGAAGGCCTCAATTTAAAAATGGTTGTTGCAGTCAGCATTTGCAAAACATTTTTTTAAAACATGATGTCATTTCCTTATTTACAACATTATAATTTGCTCTCCAGCCTTCTTGCATGCTTGTAAGAGGGTAAATTCGATTTAATAATTGCACAGCCTCGTATATAGTTTCAAGAGGTTTTTATTTAAAGTTGTCACGGAGCGCCGGGGAAGCGCGCTTTACATTCACCCGGCTGGCCGCCTTCCGCTTCCTGCCGGATCCCTTCCGGTTCCGGCACGAAGCGCGATCAACTAGACCGTCACTACATATTTCCCCCCTTTAAACATAATAAACATCATAACTGATACAACACAGCCTTACTGCATGTCCATGTTAAAGTCCTCGAACTTCTTGGGCCTTCTCACTACACGTCCAGTTCGCGTTCTCACTTCCTCTGCTTCCTTTCTTCCTCCCGGGGTCCTTGGGGCAGTGCGCCGCTCTCGCCTGTCTCTCACGACACTCTCATTCCTTGGAGTCCTTCATGTAAGATTGCCAACAGGTGTTCTACTAGTCCTTGGGGAGGAATTATTTTGTCTCCCCTCAGTAGGAACGTCGGGTTCTCTCCAAGGGATAGCTCCTCTCTCACCACCCAATACTTCTTCAATTTCTAATCTAGGTGCCTCTTCTCTGGCCACCCATGTGTCACATATCCTTTTATTGCCTCGATGTCATCATCTTGCCTATACGCTTCGGCCCACACTTGCCCACTGATCACTTGTTCAACGTCTTGCATGATTGCCACCATGTATCCCTCCCATCCTGGGGTTTCTTGTTATTCTGCTTTTTCTTTGGCGGCTGCTCTGCTCAAAAAAATCAGCGACCTTGTTCCGGGGTCCTGGTAGGTACTCCACCTCATATACATAGTCCAAAAGCCTCAATGTCATCTTCGCTATCCTCGGAGTGGCGTGCGCATGGCCACTCAATGTCAGCACTTTTATTAAAGGCTTATGGTCTGTGCGAACTAAGAACATGGCTCCCCATAGGAACTGTCGGAAGCGTTCCATCGCCCACACCACCGCTAGCATTTCTTTCTCGATGACACTAAACTTTTCCTCATTCGGTGCCAGAGCTCTGGATGCGAAGCAGATGGTGGACACTTCCCCGCTGGCTGACCTTTGCATCAGTACAGCTCCTAATCCACGGTCGCTGGCATCTGTGGTGAGAATGGACTTTGCTCCTTGGTCAAAACCCTTGAGGGGGAAGGCTTCACTCATTTCTTTCTTCAGGGCCTCAAATTCTTCTTGCTCCTCTTTGCCCAACTTGAATCCGTTCCTCTCCTTCAGTAGCTGTCGCATGTAGTGCGTTTTGGTGGCGAAGTTTGGGATGAACTTACTATAGAATTCCGCCATGCCTAGGAACGACCTGACGTCTTCTTTCTTGCCTGGGGCCGGGGCTTTTCTTATCGCCTCCATGTTTTCTCTCTTGGGTTCAAGCCCCTTTTCACTTATTTCATGCCCCAGGTATGTCATTGACGGTACCCAAAATTTGCACTTCGCCCACTCTGCGGTGAGCCAGTTGTTTTGTAGCACCTTTAGTACAGTGTGCAGTTTCTTGTTGTGTTCTGGCTTCGACTTCCCCATTATCAGAATGTCATCTTGGAAGTATTGGACACCTTCCACATTTTTAAATAGCTGGTGCATTAGTTTTTGAAATACAGCCGCTGCTGATGCCAATCCAAACGGCATTCTCACAAATTTGTAACACCCAAATGGTGTTATGAATGATGTAAGGTGGTTACACTTGGGATGGAGTGTCACTTGATGGTATGCCGAGGACAGGTCTACAGTTGAGAACCATTTTATCCCTTTAGTCCTTGCGAGCATTTCATTAATTCGTGGTAGCGGAAACTTGTTGACGAGAATGTTCTTGTTGAGTTCTCAGAGGTCCACACATAGCCTCACCTTGCCATTGGGCTTCTGCACAACCACTAAGGGCGATAACCACTCAGCGCTTTCAATCGCTTCAATCACGCCTCCTTTCTCCAATCTGTCCAGCTCCTTTTGTACCGCCTCTCTGCAGCGAAATGGAATGTTTCGGACTTTGTGGCTCACGGGCGTGGCTCCTTCCTTCAGTCGTATCATGTGCTTGAATTTGGTCAACTCCCCAATCTTCCCGCTGAACACGTTGGGGTATCCTTTCTCCCATGCTTCCCCTTCTTGATCTCGTTCCATGTCCATCAACAACACCTTCTCAATGCCTCCAGGATTCAGTTGGATCCCTAGTGCCCCCTGGTCTTTCCAGCCCAGCACCGATGGCCCTTTCTCAGCCACAAATAGCTTACATGTTGCTCGACGTCCTCTAAATTCGAAGGTCAACGAGCAATACCCTAGCATGGGTATTCTTTGCCCCGTGTAGGTGACTGGTCTCAGGTCCATTGGCCTTAGCTCTTCCTTTATTTCTCTTAACATTTTCTGTTCCCAAACCTTTCTCTGTACTATTGTGATGGGGGCTCCCGAGTCAGCTACTATGTCGATCTCCACGCCTCCTATGCTCATGTTGAGTATGGGTTTGTTGGATTCCTTGCAATCCACGTCTAGGACCTGAGCTTCAATGTATAAGACTTCTTCGAGGTATTCTTCCTCGGCATGTGTTTCTTCTTCTTCGGGACTGCCCTGGTCGATATATTTGACTGCCGCCCCCTTGGGCTTCCGCCTGCATACCTTTTCATAGTGTCCAAACACTCCACAGAACGCGCATTTCGCTCTAAATACTGGGCACACTTTGTCATTGCCTAGATGCAAGGTGCTTCCACACCTGTAACAACTTGTCCGTCTCTCTCCTCCTGACTTAAATGACACACCAGCGTTGTGCTGGCTTCGCTTGGTGTATTGGTACTTGGGTGGTCCTTGTTGATTGCCTTTTTCTCCCTTGTTCTGCGTCGTCACCCTGCACACCGTTTGCGTGTTCCCAGACTCCTTTCTGGCTGCTTGCACGCATCTCTTCGACATCTCTGCTTTCTTGACTAACGCCCACACTTCTTTGAGGGAGGCATCGCCATTTATCCATAGCTTCTCCTGTATCGTCGCGTTGGACGTATGCATGAGTATTTGATCCCTTACCAGTTCGTCGTGCAGGTTGCCAAATTTGCAGGTCAAGGCCAATTTTTGCAATGCCGCTACATATTCGTCTATGCTCTCTCCGCTTTCTTGCTTTCTCTGGAAGAAGTTGGACCGATCTATGGCCACACAGACTACCGGCCTATAATGCATGTCCAAATCATCAATTGCATGACGGAACAGATCTGTGTCTGTTGGATCTTTCGCGGCTTTTACTAAGTTGTCGTACACCCTCAGGCCCTCTGGTCCTAGATTGTGCAGTAGGATTTTCTTCTTCCTCGGGCTGGAGTATTCTGCGTCGCTTTCTTCTTCTAAGGCTTCCAAATAGTTCAAGAAGTACCTCTTCTAGTCTTCCCACGGCATTGTGGGTTCTCCTCTCTTTGGGAGGAAAGGCATCATGTTTGCCAGGGACGTGGATGGTGTCGCCATTCTCTCGTTACCTCTCGGGACTTCTTGGACAGAAACGTTGCGATTCGGTGGGCTGCCCAGTGCTTGCCTGGCCTCTGTGTCTTCCCCTCGGTCTCGTCCGCTATTTGCGCCTCCTGCTGCGCCCCTGGAGTCCAGGATTGCTGGCTGGTCGTTGCTGTCCCCTCTGCTCAGTACACCCCCTTGCGCTAGCTGATCCGCCAGCCTTTTGCTGTGGTGGGTCCGTGACCGGTGCTTCTGTGCGCCTGCACCCCTTACTCCTTTGTGCACCGGGTTGGCTTCGTCACTGCTGCCTTGGGTGCCTTGTGTACTTATGGCGTGCTTCCCTCTGGCACTGCCTTCCTCCTGGAGTGGTCACCCTTTTTCTGCTGGTGGACTCCTTATGTGCCTGTTCGGCTGGTGTGAGGCACGTGGGTTTTGCTACCTCTGGCCTCATGCACTGCTCACCTCCCTCTGCCTCGCTCCTGATCGTCGCTTTTGTGCTTTGTGCTTGCTGTGGTGTGCCCTCTTCAAGAATTATGGGTACTCTTCGGCGTGTTTTCTTCATAGGATGCAGATTAATGTTTTATTTTATTTTATTTTTTTGACTTCCTACTTCCTCGCTGTGTCCCGCCTCGTCGTCATTGTAAGAGGGTAGATTCGATTTAATAATTGCACAGCCTCGTATATAATTTCAAGAGGTTTTTATTTAAAGTTGTCACGGGGCGCCGGGGAAGCGCACTTTACATTCACCCGGCTAGGCGCCTATCTAAAATGGCTGCCTTCCGCTTCGTGCCTGCTCCCTTCCGGATCCGGCACGAAGCGCGATCAACTAGACCGTCACTACAATGCTGTATTAGCATAGTGAATTCTTTCCTAATTTCTCCTCTATTTGGATCACGTAATTTTCATGAGAACGTAACCTTGGCTGTAACAACATTTTAACTGAATATAAGGCACCACAGGAGCCCCAGGGATGATGGGAACTGTATTATTTGAACCTGACGGACATTGTGATGAATGTTTTTTTTTTTACTGTATTGTTCTTTTCTTAACACGATTTGCACATTAACGCACAATGTATAAGCCATACTATATTTCATCGTATAAAATGAGCCTTACATAAAGGGTGTTGGTTTCGCTCTCCCCTGATTCTTAAAAGGTGACACTCTGTAGGCCTGATCTCTGAATTATTGACTGGGCTGTATTAAACTCTCTTCTACTATTTCATATATTGCAATTTATGGGAAGGTTCATGCTTTTACATCACAAATGACTAACTGACTATTTGCTATTTATTTTGCTTTCTGTAATGATTTAGGCTTTCGTGGTTTCCATTATACTTGTGAGTCTTTCTTGTGAAGCCTATTGAATTGTACATTTAATCTGAAAACGCTATTTGATTTACATGTTGGCGAAGTCCAGTTGTGAAGTAACAACATCTTTAAGGGATCAATAATGCTCCTGTTTCATCAGTAGCCCTTCAGATTGAAAACCAGAGTTAAAGCGCTAGATTCGTTTTCTGGGAGCAGAGGATGATTTCAGACTGGACTTGGATCGTTACATCTAGACCTGGATATGTTAATTGGATTTGGAAGGTCCTCCGCATGGAAGTGGACGTGTACTGCTGCCCTGAGTTCCCCAACCGTACGGATGTCTGACTCCCTAATGCGGATGTTTGTTGTCATAGACAAATATGGATAATGTATGTGCGCCATGAAAAAGGTCTGTCTTGTTGGACTGGGAGGGGCACCCAAAACGCTACCTTCATAGTGTTGAGACCACCAGGAGTTAAGCAGCACGAGTGCGTTCGTGGCAGCATATTGTATATTCATCAGTGAACAGGTCATTTTTAAAATACATGTGCTGGATCTACGTGTTCCTATGAGTGGTATAATACATGGAGGATGTAGTGCTGTGCAGTGCGTGCATGTTAAATTAATGTGTGGAGGAGTGTGGCTCAATGGTTAGAGCAATATAGAAAAGGTACCTTGAGGAATTATTTCCACTGTTAATTAATATTTTTCACATGCCATCTATATGTGCATTCAATCAAATAAACATCGGAACCATGGTATCAATCATTTTTCAGCTTTATATCATATGTTATATAAGAAACAGTGAATAATTTGCAACAAATAGAAAAAGGCAACACAAACCACACTATTACAATCAATATCCTTCCGATAGTGTGTTATACTGTTGGTACTGTATGTATTATATACATATATACATATCGTGCTCCTGAAGCCTCAGTCAGCTCATGCAACAGTCTATAAACATGAATGTTATGGTTCTTATTTGTAACCAAACAGTATACAGGCGTAGACGTTTCGGTCTTTACACTGCGATTTCCACCAAGACCATCCTCAGGACTGTATGTTGCTCAAAATATCTACAAAATATACAATATGTACAATATATTAGACCCCGTTCCTAATGTCCAATATAATTGATTGTCTGCTAACACTAACCGTCACCACACCCAGTGTGACTGCACATAGAATACATTACTCACTATGTTTCAAGTTGAGAAACCTCAATCTTCATAGACCAATAGGGAAGTCTTAACCATAGACCATCCACTTTCATGTGTTCCTGTACAAACAAGTATATATGAACACTTATATATATATACACTGAGCATATGCCTTCATATTACTACAACAACCGTCCAACTTAAACTCCTCACCATATAAGACACTAGTTCCGC
This sequence comes from Lissotriton vulgaris, assembly GCF_964263255.1. Taxonomy (NCBI): domain Eukaryota; kingdom Metazoa; phylum Chordata; class Amphibia; order Caudata; family Salamandridae; genus Lissotriton; species Lissotriton vulgaris. Next base: position 435,561,704 of record NC_141697.1, read on the forward strand.
TTACCTCCTCAAAGAGATAGAAACATTTCAGACTGGCTCGGTGAATTTTCGTATTTCTACCGTGTTCGATTGGTGTGGTTCCAATCTAAAGTGCAGAAACGGAAGATAACTTCCATAAGTCCATGCAAATACCTAATAAGACTATCATTATCCCAGTAACCCGCCATTGGCACTTACTTCCACAATATGTATCGAGCGGGATTCCAATTTACTCCGTCTCTCTTCGAAAGCCAGCTCACAATGTTAACGGAGGAAACTACATCAAAGTCGCGGACTCCGCGCATGCTCAGAAAGGGGACGTCGCTTTAGTCTATGAGGCGGCCATTTCTAAATGGTTTTCATACCTGCTCTATCCAACAAACCATATTGTAATACCAACAATCCTAAGTATAAAAAGTGTAACCGACTATTATAAGCCCGATGCATTTGTGAAAATATTTAAAATATATACAGTTCAAATGCACCTAACGTCTCAGTGAAACCAACTATAGATTCAGAAGTCGGCCTTACAATCGGGACCAGTCTAAGACAACCACCATCCACAGTATAAATTACAGTATACTGATGACATAAAGAACATAATCATAGGGTTGCCAAATTGTGCCATTCAACATGTTGGTTAAGACCCAGAACCATCGTCCTGCACATCCATATCCATCTGTTTTCTTTAATGGTTAGCAGACGATCTACATTGGTCCTTCTTTTTGACCCCTTAATCACCTCTAGCACAAACCATTTCATGTCCTGTGGACCATGTGACTTTTCAATATAGTGTTCTACCATGGGTGCTGTCAACACTTTACATCTAATCCTAGATTGGTGCTGGGTTATTCTTTTTTTCACCTCTTGGGTTGTCTTCCCAATGTAAGCTAAGTTACATGGACATAATATACAGTAGATGACATTCTTAGTCAAGCAGTTCGAATGATGTCTCATCGTAAATTCTTTACCGTTAAGTGTACATGATTTGGTAACCGCAGTTGTATCACAGGCTACACATTGTCCACATGGATAATGGCCCACTCTAGGTGTCAAACCCCATTGACTGTGTATGGTATTTATCCTTGGTTCTCTGTATGTTTTAACCAGGAAGTCACGTAAATTCCTAGCCCTCTTGAATGCAAAGTATGGACATTTCAGCTGTAATTCACTTTTCTGTATAAGGTGCCAGTTTCTTGTTACAATCTTTTTAATTTCATTAGATTCAGTTCCAAAGGTGGTAATACAGGCTATGGTATTGTCTAGTACCTCTTTTTGTTTGCTTTGATCCAAAAGTGATGTCCGGTCATAATACCATGCTCGTTTGAGAGCTCTTTTTACCAATCTGTTTGGATATTGTCTGGCCACCAGTTTTTGTTGTAAGATCTTAGCCTCCCTGAAATAATCCTCCCTTTTGGTACAGTTACGTTTAATTCTTAAGAACTGGCCAAAAGGGAGGTTATCCCGTAGGTTCCTGGGATGGTGGCTGGAATATTTTAAAAGAGTGTTACGTGACGTGGGTTTCGTATACAAATTTACCACCAAGTTACCATTATCATGTAGGATGTTCAAGTCTAAAAAATTAACACTTTGATTGCTATATTCCATAGTGAATTTTAGGTTGTTAGAGCGGCAGACCCTGATGCAGAGTTCTGGCCCGGGACCAGGGTTCAATTCCCGCCTCTGCGGGTCTTGGGCTCAATTTCCTCTGACCTGACAATTCTTGCCTCAGTACCTATTCTAATCATGGGCCCCACGCTGCAACTCTGGGCAATAGCTTGCTTAACCTCCACACTGGCCCCAACAGCGCTAGGATGCCTGTCTTCACCCTGGGGGTGCTCAGGAGTGGACACTTCAAAGGGAAAGCCAGGAAGGGTTCCACAGTGGTGTGAGTAATAGTGCCAGGAAACTGCTTGGTGGCAGTGCGCTCTACAAATACCTTGACATTTACATTTACATTTAAATTAATGTGTATGGATGTATATGTTCCTATGCGTGTAACAATACATGAAGGATGCAGGGTTGAGCAGTGCATGCATGCTAAATGCATGTACTTGATGTATGTGTGTCTATTAGTGGTATAGTACATGAAGGATACAGTGCTGTGCAGGGCATGCATGTTAAACGTATGTGCTGGGTGTATGTGTGCCTATGATTGGTACAGTACAGGAAGGATACAGGGTATGTACGCTGTATACATGCACAAAGTGTATGTGTTCCTGTGAATGGAACAATACATGGAGGACCCTGGGATCCATTTTGGGAGACCCAGTCCTGCATGGTGAAACATGGGGAGAAAAGGTAGAGGGATCCCCTCAGATAGATTTGTATATTGCTGCATTCCTGTAAGTTGGATGGAACCCACACTATAGAGGGGAGAACCAGGCTTTCCACATACACTTCAAAGCTTGCTCTTGGAAATATCACCACTGCCACTGAATTGAAAAGTGGTAGGGGCAGCCAGGTGAAAATCCCAGGGAAAGAGATGGTGAGCCCTGCAGGAGCAGTGGGGGGCTGATCCTCCATATCGAGGATGAAGCACTCGGGGGCTGGGAGAACGATCACCAATGGGAAGACACCTTTGCATCTTCCGTTTCCCGGCTGATCGGTCTGGAAAACCTTTGGGGAAGAAAAGGACAAGGCTGGGGAGGCTACAACAAGGATTGACTGCGGAGAAGGCCCTTAGTAATAAGTCTTTAGGTAGGGGCACACAGGGTGGATCGGAACTGGGCCCACCCTGAGAGTGCCAGCCCAGAGGCTGCTTGTGCTTCCCACCCTAAAGTAGAAGGACAGGGAACTGGGTAGCTGTTCATCACATTACCATCCCAAGTTAGATGCCAAGCTTCCAGCCAATATGGCCAACGATATTGCCCCGCCGAAACAAGGCAAGCTGGACAAAGGAAGAGGAGGCCAGTGAGCCTACAGTGGCACACACAGACATAGCTGGAGGAGAGCCCCACCAGGGAATCTACACCATCCTGTGGGACATTGAGTTCTCCAAACCTTGGAGACCAAAATTGGAAGATGTAGCACTACTCAGACAGTACCCGAGGAAAACCATGGGCCACAAGGCACAGGCCGAAACGTGAATAGCAACATTGGAGGGCATGGTGAGAGAATTAAACTAGACCATCCAGATACTGGGGAGCTTTTCAGGTGAATTGGCGGCTCGGATCAAGGACGCCGAGAGGTGCGCTAGGCGGAATAACCTGCAATTCCTGTATTTCCCAAAGGGAATAGAGGACTCTTGCCTGGAGCAGTTCCTTGAGATGTGGCTGCACTCCTTCATCCCCCCCACCTCTTGTCGTCTTTCCTGATAGGAAAGGCACGGATCACTGACACAACATCGACAGTCAAAATATCGAGAGGACAAAATATTGAAGTAAAAATATCGACTGCAAAAAATATCGACTTCCTATCTTCAAACAGGTAAATACAAAAATATCGACTCCAAAAGATCGAGTGTAAAAAATATAGACTGTCAAAATATTGATTTTTTTAAATGTCTTAAAAGTAAATTAAAAGTAATTTAATAATAAATTAAATTAATTTAAACATATTTAAAATACTTAAATAAACTTAAAATTAAGAAATAATTAATGTAACTAAAAATATATATATTTTAAATACATATATATATATATATATATACATATTGTTTACAAAACATATATAATATTTTTACCGTAGGATAGCGAAAGGGTTAGATTTACTGTAACGACTCCAGTGAGTGCAACAGTAGGGAAAGCATTGGATAGCGTAGGGGTAAAAATTTACTATTCCCACTCCAGCGAGTGCAACAGTAGGGAAAGCGTTGGATAGCGTAGGGGTAAAAATTACTATTCCCACTCCAGAGACTGCAACTGTAGGGAAAGCGTTGGATAGCGTAGGGGTGAAAATTACTATTCCCAATCCAGAGAGTGCAACAGTAGGGAAAGTGTTGGATAGCGTAGGTGTAAAAATTACTATTCCCACTCCAGAGAGTGCAACAGTAGGGAAAGCATTGGATAGCGTAGGGGTAAAAATTACTATTCCTACTCCGAGGAGTGCAACAGTAGGGAAAGCGTTGGATAGCGTAGGGATAAAAATTACTATTACCACTCCAGTGAGTGCAACAGTAGGGAAAGCGTTGGATAGCATAGGGGTTAAAATTACTATTCCAACTACAGTGAGTGCAACAGTAGGGAAAGCGTTGGATAGCGTAGGGGTAAAAATTACTATTCCAACTCCAGAAAGTGCAACAGTAGGGAAAACGTTGGATAGCGTAGGGGTAAAAATGACTATTCCCACTCCAGTGAGTGCAACAGTAGGGAAAGCGTTGGATAGCATAGTAGTTTAATTACTATTCCAACTCCAGTGAGTGTAACAGTAGGGTAAGCGTTGGATAGCGTAGGGATAAAAATTACTATTCCAACTCCAGAGAGTGCAACAGTAGGGAAAACATTGGATAGCGTAGGGGTAAAAATGACTATTACCACTCCAGAGAGTGCAACAGTAGGGAAAGCGTTGGATAGCGTAGGGGTAAAAATTACCATTCCCACTCCAGTGAGTACAACAGTAGGGAAAGCGTTGGATAGCGTAGGGGTAAAAATTTCTATTCCCTCTCCAGCGAGTGCAACAGTAGGGAAAACATTGGATAGCGTAGGGGTAAAAATTACTATAACCACTCCAGAGAGTGCAACAGAAGGGAAAGCGTTGGATAGCGTAGGGGTAAAAATTACTATTCCCACTCCAGCGAGTGCAACAGTAGGGAAAGCGTTGGATAGGCTAGGGGTTTAAATGACTATTCCAACTCCAGTGAGTGTAACAGTAGGGTAAGCGTTGGATAGCGTAGGGGTAAAAATTACTATTCCCACTCCAGTGAGTGGGACAGTAGGGAAAGCGTTGGATAGCGTAGGGGTAAAAATTACTATTCCAACTCCAGTGAGTGCAACAGTAGGGAAAGTGTTGGATAGTGTAGGGGTAAAAATTACTATTCCCACTCCAGTGAGTGCAACAGTAGGGAAAGCGTTGGATAGTGTAGGGGTTTAAATTACTATTCCAACTCCAGTGAGTGCAACAGTAGGGAAAGCGTTGGATAGCGTAGGGGTAAAAATTACTATTCCCACTCCAATGAGTGCAACAGTAGGGAAAGCGTTGGATAGTGTAGGGGTAAAATTACTATTCCAACTACAGTGAGTGCAATAGTAGGGCAAGTAAATACTTCTTATTTAAATATAAATAATATAAATAGTAACACCAATTACAAATTAATTTAAATATTTTACAATTGTGTTAAATATATTAAATAATCAATTTAAAATACATATAAAAATTATTTAATAATAAAAATTACCTACTAATACTTATTATTGCCTATTAATAATAAAATAATTAACAATTTACAAGTATTTTGAAAAATTAACTCAATACATTTTTTATTCGAAAAATGTAATTACTTACAATTACATTACTTCACAAGCTATTCTCCTAAAAACACACAACCCACTAGAGAAATTAATTTAATAAAAGTAACAAAATTATCAATAAATCAATTAAAATAAATTACAAAATATATTTTAATTAATTACAAATTAATATTTAATTTACAATTAAATCTAATAGAATACCAATAATTAAAATAAAATATTTAATTAATGATAATGAAATTACTTCCTACCCTATTCCCCTATAAACCCACAACCCGCTACAGAAAATAAATTACTAAAATTAACATATTTATCAATTATTCAATTAAATTTAATTACCAATTATTTTTTAATTAATTGCCAATCAATTATTAATTATCAATTAAGTCTAAATGACTACCCACAAATTAAATTACATATTTAAATAATTATAATAAAATTACTTCCCACCCTATCCCCCTATAAACCCACAACCCGCTACAGAAAAAATAATAATAACATTAACATATTTATCAATTAATCAATTAAAATTAATTAGCAATTATATTTTAATTAATTACAAATTAATAATAATTTAACAATTAATTGTAAATACATACCAATAAATAAAATAACATATTTAATTAATTATAATTAAATTACTACCCACCCTATTTCCCTATAAACCCACAACCCGCTACAAAAAATATATTACTAAAAATAAAATATTTATCAATTAATCAATTAAAATTAATTAGCAATTGTATTTTAATTAATTAACAATTAATAATAATTTAACAATTAATTCTAAATAAATACCAATAAATAAAATAACATATTTAATGAATTATAATTAAATTACTTCCCACCCTATTCCCCTATAAACCCACAACCCGCTACAGAATTATATTACACAAAAATTAAATATTAATATTAACTTACCTTAAATACGATATTTTTGTTGTCTATATTCTGTCTAGTCGATATTATGTCCATTCTATATTTTTGAATCAATATTTTTGCTATTCTAGTCTATATTAATTTTTTCTAGTCGATATTTTTGTAGTCTATATTATGTCTAGTGGATATTATGTCTATTCTATATTTTTGACTCAATATTATGTCTAGTCGAAATTAAAAACTCGATATTTTGACTAGTTACCGAAAGGCACATCGGGCCCTGGCAATAAAACGTCCACTAGGGGTAACCCCAAGATCGATGATTGCCGGTTTCCTGACCTATCGAGACAAGGACCTGGTGCTACACACAGTCAATTGATTGGAGGAGGTTCAGCATGAATTTAGATGTATCCTCATGTTCCCACACTACACTAAAATGGTGCAGTAACAGAGGTAAACATACAAACCAGTGAAACAGAATCTCCGAGCCTTACACATAATGTACATGTAGTTTTACTTGACCAAGCTAAAAGTGACTTTCCAGAGCAAGACCGTCTTATTTGACCCGCCTCCCGGTCGTGGGAGTGGATTAAAGTATGGCTCCCACAATGACCTGTGAAATCAAACACCATTCCTCTGGACACCAAGGCCAGGGACGGGGAGTGGACTCGGGGGACAGGATGGGTGCGTAGGGGCCATCAAGAAAAACTGAAACCTCAGCAACAGAGACATTGGCAACATACAGTCTAAACAACACTAGACGAAGGCCCACGGGGAGGACTCAGAAAAAAATGACTAGACACCACCCAGCAAAAGTATGCTTCAACCAGTGAACTGGAGTCGAGTGTTGAAGGAAGGAGTGCTTGATTCCAACTGAGGGAGGAGAATGGATAAATAGATGTTAAAGAAAGTGGGGTTGGTGACAAACTTTTCCCAGGTTGGGGAAATGGGTAGGTAAAAAACGATGTCAGGGAAATGTGATGTAGAGCAGAACATTTGGGGTTGTTAGTTATAGTTGTTACCAGTTAGACACAGAAGGGTACACTGTCATACAGTCACACCATGGCACAAGATGGAGAGAGATGGCCAAACGCTTCAGTTAAAACCTACAGCGGCAATGCAGAAAACAAGACAGACAAATCCACAACATTGTGACTCCTTTATAGTCCGCTCATGGAACATTAATAGCCTGGGCTGTAAAATCAAGAAAGGGGTTGTAATACAATGTATTTATCCACAATATCCACATTTTGTAAAGAGCACAATCACCCGTAAGGGTCTCTAGGCGCTGGGGGCCGTCGGGAAGATTAAGCAAGCTTTTGTCCAGGGTCACATGGTGCTGGGCTAATCTACCGCCGGTGCCAGGAACTGAACCGTGGTCCCCAGATTTCTGAGTCATTCGCCCTAGTCACAGCGCCACACCTCTTCCATTTGTAGATATTCACTCGACTTGGTGCACCTGCTGGTGACATACTTGCTGGGAAACACCTACCAATGGCTTCAAAGGGGAAAATACACTCTGCTGGCCCATGCACGGTTCACGGGGGCTCTCAGGGAGTAGCAATCTTAGCCAAGAAGCCCCCTCCCTTTCAGATAGAGAAACAAAAGGTGGATCCTGAGGGCTGTTATGTGGCAGTGAAGGGAAGATGGAACAGGAAGAAAGTCCTTATTATCAATGTATAAGTGCACCCCAAGACGCCAGAAACAAGCACTGGAGACACTGGACTCCATCCTTATAGACAAACCAAGCAATCTCCACATATTGGGAGGGGAATTCAGTGAGGTTATTAACTGAGACTTGGATATTCACCCCAACCAACACAACCCAGAGCATCAACGGAGGTAGTACATTTCTCATGCTGTGGGCTTTAGTAATGTTTAGAGGTTCCTCCACCCACAAGATTGACATATTGGTACCTCTCTGGGGCCCATGGGACCTTATGTTGATTGGACTACGTATTTGCCCGAATGATAGAGATTACCTGGGTGAAGGTTGCATAATACTTGGGCCGAGGGATATCAAACCTTTCGCCTTTGCTAGTTAGCCTAGGTGCCTGACACCGAGACAGAAAATACACCTGGAAACTAGATGTCTACGCCCTGAAAGATGCATGCAAAGCAGAGTTCTTACGAGCAGACATTCAAATATACTGTGAGGAAAAAGAGGGTCTGTGGCTTCTCCAGTTATCATCTCTGAGGCATACAGACTATACTCATTGTTAAAACCCAGATCACAATTGCTCTTAAAAATGAACACAGGAAGGAGAGGATGCAACAGCTGGAGTTTTGCCTCTTCCAACTGGTTTGAACCTGGGGAGATACAGGGGACAAGACATCTTATCTACCCCTGGAGTCGACAAGAGAACAATATTGCAACACGTGGGACAACCAGCTCACCATCACTACCTGGGGGTTCAATAGAAACTGTATGATACAGGGGACAAGGCATGTTGTCTCCTTGTGTGTCTAGGACAGCGAGAGGAAGAGGCAAGTTGGTCGCAGAGGATGTCGGCCGGCTGACAAATACATCGCCCAAGCATTCACGAGGTACTACCAAATATTCCATGCGGCCAGGAGGGATAGCACAGACCACAAAATAGAGGCATTCCTGGGGGAGATATCAGTCCCCATCTTGGACGCCATCAACAGAGATGCCCTTTAAGCAGACTTGACGCCATAGGATATAGGGGAGGCAATGATACCTATGCCGTTGAAAAAAAACACCAGGTGCCAACAGTCTCCCGGTGGAGCTATATAAGCAACTGGCCTCTCTCCTCAATCCACATTTGATAAACTTATTCAGCACCCCACAAGACGAGGAAAGCTTGCCATCTGACCTCAATCATACACTCAATGTAGTCATCCCTAAAAAGGGTATACAGAACAACTTATGTGGAGATCCCACCATAAAGTCCCCACGAATGGAGGGGGTACTAGGGCAAACTATGTTATTCCTAAACAGTGATTCAACAAATGGAGGTAAGAGGGAGAGCAGGGTAGATTTAAGGTGCCAACATTTGTTTGCTTCTGCTCTTACTGTGTGTGCGTTGTTCAGTGCTTATGTAAAGTTATAACAAAAGTAATAAAAACAATATTTTTGAAATAATTGGACTTCAGACAGTATCATTTTTGGATGTAATGCGTTATTAGTTGGTTCACTTATTTTTCTTCACAGAGCAGTTGACAGTGAGAATTTGCACTGTGCAAGAGTACTACAGAGAGGTAGGTCGTGACTATCATTGAAGGCAGGCATTTTCTGCTGGTTACTGAATAAATGCATTCCATGCTTACGGTGTATGGATTTGCTCAACCTGGCACATGGTTCACGCTGTACCGTGCCTCTGTCCCTGATAATGATGAGAGCCTAAGGGGGTTGTAAAATACAGCAGTGATCTTGCCATGGGGGAGCTGTAGCATATCTATGACCAATTGGTGTTCTTCCCTTCCCAAATTGTGAACAATTTGGAATCCATCTGGACGGTGACCGCTCTAACATTTGGGATGAAAAGCCCCCCCCCCCCATTCTCAAGACCTTACAAGAGCTTTTTGGGAAATTGCAGGAACATCTGCCTGGGGGTTCAGGGCAGCTGAATAAGCCTTTAAATGAGATTAACTCTGCCCCAAAACGAAGGTCTACTTCCACTAGGGTGAAAGGGGAATCACACAGGTCGATGACTGGAAGAGTTCAGAGAAATACATTTTGAAATAACACAAGCAATCAGAGAGCAAACAAGGAAACTTTTTTCAATTAGAACTAGACTTTCCCATACCCAAACTTTGAACAGCATCAAGATGGAGTCCTCTGAAGATAATCCTGGCTTCCAGCACCTACAAAGAGAAACTTTTTTGAGGAGTGGGAACAGTCTGTCCTGATATTCCACATGATACCCCCTCCAGAAGGGTTCACAAGCAATGCCGGTCTGGTTTAGCCCTACGTGGAGCCCATTAGTAGGGTATAGCTTGAGTCCTATAGCAGTGCAGCGTCAACTGACCAAAGGAAGAAGCAACAAAGCAGGCACCTACTCTGATGAGCTAGTCCGACATCAATTGAGGCCGGGAGCACGCGGATGCGTTGTCCTTTGCTTATATAGTAAGTTTATATGAAACGTGTACTTTGAGAGAACGGCGTGCAGTAGTGCAGGCCACTCCTGCTGGGCCTAAAGGAATACTATTTGATCCGATACATTCAGAAAAATAAAGGTCACCATTAATGCCATTCTAGAAATAGCCATATTGGAATTGTTGATATTAGACTATTGAGCAGGGTAACTAATTGTTTGAAACAAATAGTAAAAACAAAAAAAATCCTCCTGAAAAAATCAAGATGACTAACAATTTTTTGTAATCGGCTAGCTGTTGGATATAAATATGTGAAAAATCAGTTGAAGCAAAATATCAATGTATGCAACAGCAATCAATCAAATTAAGAAATAATAGAAATGAAAGAAATCCTTCCTAGAGGACAGTGAGACACTCATAATTAAGTGGTTAACAAGCTACTTGTCATTTAAACATAGAGCCCTATGAGAGGTAACAAGTAATTTGTGTGTCCATATAATATTAGACTGATAATAAAACAAAAGCACTGTCATCCTACATACATTGCAATGTAATGTAATTGTTGATGAAGATACAAAAAATGAAAATAAACAGATTCAACCCAAAAAAAAGAATAGACTGATAAAACAGTCTCCTGCATAATGTCCTTGTTCATAATCCTTTCATATGTGATGGAAGAAGTAAGTTCAGATGAAGGCTGCTTGCTTTCAGTCCTCTACCGTGTTGAGGCCGTGGGCAATTGATCAAAGTTTGTCCATCCATAACAGCTCTTTCCGTGATTGAAGTTTTGATTTGTCCCCACCTCGTGGGTCAAGTGAAATCTGTTCAACAAACTGCCATTGTATGTCGTGGGCCAAGTGAAATCTGTTCAACAAACTGCCATTGTATGTCCTCACTTGTATGACTGTGTAGTTGGAAATGATCCACCAGTGGTTCTCATGTGATTCCACATCTGACCCCACTCTTGTTTTGTAGGATTCTACATTTGACTTTCTCTTTTGTCTGGCCTATGTATTTTAAGCCACAAGGGCTCCATATTGCATAGATAATGTCTCAGGTATTGTAATTAGAAAGAACAGTTCATGAACATTTGACATCATAATGCGAAAAAACATCCGTATTGATGCAGAATTTACATGCCACACACTGGCCATATTTATAATGGCATACTACAGTTGCTAATCCCCACAAGGTATTAATATTAATTTTAGGTTGTTGTGCCAGAGCCGTCCATACAAGGGTGTCTTGATTGCTTAATCGTTTAAAAGAGAAAAGGATTTCTCTTTCATAGTGAGGTGATCTTCGACTAGTTACCAGTGGCTTATTAAATTTTTTTCAACATCATTACTTGCCAGACTGAATGTGGTGACACATACAAACTATTCTTCTATCTAGTCTCTCATTCGTGGTTCCAGCAGATCATATCTATGGTTGTACCATGCTCTATTTCTCGCCTGTTTTAACAGTCATCTGGGGTACCCCCTTTCAATTAACTTTTTTAAAAGGATATCTGACTTGTTATAGAAATGGAATCTTTTTGTGCAAATCCTGCATATGCTCAAGAATTACCCATAGGACAAATTGTCCCTGAGACTACTGGGGTGGCTACTTAATACTACTAGAATAATGAAGTAGGGAATTTATTTCTGTAGGTTTCCTGTAAAGGGTGACTGAGATTTGTTCTTGTTCTGTTTTGACCCACAAATCCAGAAAAGTAATGGCCTTGGGGTTCTGTTCTATAGTGAATTGTATATCCATACATGTGTTAAGCCATCTATGAAATGAATATAAGTCATGCAGGGAAACCCTCCAAATAAGAAAACATTGTTGATGTACCTCGCCCGTTAAGTAGGATATTAAATGGGTTGTGGGATGTGAAGATTATTTGCTCATAACAACAATGGAGGAGTGCCCCCTGGAAAAGAAAAAATACAAAGAAGGATTTCTTCTGTATCTAGAGCTTAAGGCTCAGGTTAGCACTAAGTGCCCCAGCCCTATACCGGACAGTGTTTGTCCTTGTAGAAGGCCCAAGATCTTACTACCAAACTGAAAAACCGGGGATACCCCGACAAGATCTTACAGAGAAGCCAAAAACGAGCCCGAAACCAACATTGAGCTGCTCTGTTGGAGAATCCAACAAGGACCACAGAGGAAACGCCCCTAACATGTGTTACCACGTACAATACCATCTCCAACGAGGTAACGAAGATAATAGGAAAACACTGGAGCATCCTCAATACAGGCAACCTAAGGTGGGAAAAGCCACTTTTCTCATACAGGAGGGCACGAAGTATCAGAGATGCGGTGGTAAATACCAGACCAAGAAAAGTTGTGGTAGAGAATGAGACAGTTCTCAACACATGGGGCCTACCAAAAGTGACGGGCCACTACAAATGCGGCAACTGTAGTGTATGCCCTTTCACCCACAACACCAAGACCCTACAACTGGAACCTAACAAAACCTGGACTATCAGAGGGCACACGAACTGCAACAATGAAAACGTCGTGTATATGCTGACTTGCCCCTGCAACCTACGCTATGTGGGAATGACCAGCAGAAAAATAAAAACACGCATTGGCGAGCATAGGAGCACCATCCGATGTAAAAAGGCCAACACCAAACTTACCGAACATTATTTGTCGGTAGGGCACAACCCAGATGAAATACTATGGACTATAATTGAGCAAATCAAACCAGGAGCCAACATAACCCAACGCCTTTTTGAAAAAGAACAAAGGTGGGTTTATAGACTTGCAACGCACAAGACTGGATTGAATGACAATATTCCATGGCATACAGTTTTAGGGTGACTTTCTCAAACAAACCCTATTTGGCGCAATAAATATACTTTGAGGTCCAGATAAAATCTTGAAATCCCATTACTTGTCTCCAGATTTTGGACCGACCCCTTGTCCATTTGCAATCGTTCTGTCCCTTTTTCCCTTTTCTTATGTTGAAATGCCTTCTCCACTGTTTTTCTTAAAAACTTAATGGATTGACCTGACCGGGTCTCTTTAAAGGTCCCCGTCCATTCTCATATGGACGTGGCCCCTTTAAGAATCTCGTCCACCCACCAACGCGGTTGCTGAAGCAACCGTCACAGCGGAAGCCACTGATCGGCCTCTGTGCCCTGATTGGCCTGCCCAAAATCCCCGGACCAGCGCCACGCCCATCCAGGAAGTAACGCAGAGCTTACTTCTTGATACTGCTGATCCTAGTGAACACTCCACGGGGCATTTGTGAGTAGCAACCAAGTAGGTTTGTACTCAAGACGAGCAGAAGCCGCAAGTAAGTGCTTTTAGGAAACTACTGCAGGATAACAGACCATGCGGTTAGATACGTCTGCCCGACACTCGATGTATCTAATTGAGGCGGAATCTAAATGTATTTTCGCCCGTTACTTTTCTAACTTTGCAGGTGACGGAAACTTGCCGTCTTGGATTACCTGATGCCCATGAAGCAATAGTTACCGCTTCAAGTGTAAGCTGAGCAAGAAGCACACTCTTTTGTAACTTTCCCTTAGACAATAACCCGCTTAATTGCGGCACATTTCCTTAGTTGTCGATCACTTCCAGCAGTGCCTGAGTGTGCTTGGACACCGCGTTCTAGTGGCGATCGCTCTCCTACACCTCCTCCTCACTTTTCCCGGCGAAACGGCACATTTACATAATGGTGTTTGTTTTTCCTTTTAAACACACCTATGCTCGAATAAATACCGTTTGAGCACCACCGTCTATCTCTACTGATAGACCACGGGTACGACCTGATATATAAGGTGTTCTTCTGTCACCTTATCTTTGGTGAACCCACCAAGCGTACTACTTGTTTACCGTGTACCCTTGTTATGTCTTCCCCAGTACGTTAACCCGACCCTATACGTTTTTTCTCCCACAGGTTTTTTCCTGAACCAGGATCAAACACCCTTTTACACAAGAACACAATTTGTGGTCTTTATTTTGAATGAGGGCTGGACGCGCCTTAGCGTGTGCGGACCACCCCGCTCAAGAATCACGGTCCTGACGAAAACCTAATTTTTTTTATAATGGTTGAAACATGTAGACCTATTTTTAATTAACTCACATAGCACACTTTGCTATTTTTAACTATTTCACACTTCTCGAGACACCGAAGCCTTCCTAAATAGGCACAGGTGCCACATTGTTTTTAATAGGGTCTAAGCACTCAAGAATAAAGTCTTGGAGTGAGTAGTCTTGGCCCTTTTTAATACACATATCACAGTATTTTTTCTGCACATATAATAAAAAAAAACCCGCTCCACTGTAATCAGGTGTCGCAGCACACCCTATGGGCATTCGGCCTATGGGGTGGGACCCCGATGATGAAGCATGTCACCAACCAGGTTGGTGAGTGAGGGGTCTTCTACAAGGACAAACACTGTCCGGTATAGGGCTGGGGCACTTAGTGCTAACCTGAGCCTTAAGCTCTAGATACAGAAGAAATCCTTCTTTGTATTTTTTCTTTTCCAGGGGGCACTCCTCCATTGTTGTTATATCCTTTTACGGGGACCAGGAGTTCCCACCACACATAACCTGTGCAATTTCCCTGACTCTCTCCATTGTTATACACAAGATTATTTGCTCTTCATAGTCAGCCATGTATACATGTGCCAAGTCCCGCACAAAGCCAGTCCCCATGCCTACTCCCTTGGTTTAGAAATAAAAACAATTATCAAACTGAAAGTAATTTTTAGTCATGGCCAGTTCCATAAGTTCAACAATGAACCAGCTGGGTATTTGCATGGGTTATTCACATGTGTCCATTAAAACTGTGTCCATTAAAACTAAAATTACCCAAAATGCCAGGCTATCTGGTACCAAACCTTGGCATGTATGCACAGGGCCGGGTTTAGTGCTGGTGACGCCCGGTGTGACAATCTCTGTTGGTGTCCCCAATGCCTCTTTCCTTATGGATTCTCTCACTGCCACACTCCAACAGTGCTTTACATCTCTCTGTAGCCCCTCTCTCTCAGTTATTTCATTTATTTTACAGCACTACTTATACCAGTGTAGGGTGTCACAGAACTTTACATCACACACATTATACAGAGACAATCAAGCATACAAGTGTTTAAATCAATGTAAAGGAAATGTTACTTAATGCAACGAAAACTACAAGGTATAGGAGTCACATGTCAACCATACTGATCAGCATTATGTTTTAAGAATGCTTGGTCTGGAGAAGCACAAAGTCAGAATCTAAAGCTTATGGCAGTGGTTGAGGTTGGTTTTTCTTATAAGAATATATTCCAACCCAGACTATCGAATATGTTTTCAAATTCTTCCCTAAAGGCATCCCAGTCATAAAACAGTGGGTCATCTCGCTGCATTAAAGGAACTGCCAATAAGGCGGCGACTCCCGCGAGATATGATATTAGAAAACCCGCCTGTGCTTGGTTGATAGTGAATACTTTTGCCTTACAATTAAAGTGTAACTAAATCTGGGTGAGAAAGACTTGTATTTTGTTGCCTCTCTATAATATCTTTCCGGGTGTGGTTGATAGAAAGGTTAAGTCCCCCCTACAACAAAAGGGTTTTGCTGCATGCGGTCTACCTTTGCCTGTAAGGCAGCAGTTTCTACTCTAGATGCTGCAAGTTCTTGTTGTACCACCTGTAACATGGACAACACGTCTTCCAAAGTAGCCATGTTGGATCAGGGAATCCGATCGAGAGGAGTTAAATCTGTGGGCTGATTATTGTGTCGATTCACCAACTCCTCTGGATCGGAACGATGCTCAAAAATGGTACACCTCTCGATAGCTCCAAGTCTGCTAGTTAATATAGAACAGATCAGTGAAGCAATCAAGCGAGGGAAGGGGACTTGAAATAACAGGGAAAAAAAAGAAACAGAGAGACTATGAGTAAATGGTAAAACCTCCCTAGACTACATTCACCATAGCTATATCTAAAATACCTGTAAAGGAAAAAAAATTACTGTTCATTTGAGCCCACAAGGTCTATTGTGTCCCTGTTGATAAAATCAGTATTGAATCCTTGAACTCTCTTGATAGAGCATAAATATAGAAACACTACTGGAAAACATAAACAAGCGTTATAAACGAAAATGACTATTGTTAAAGCAAGAATCACTCCAGTTAGATACGTCTATGGTTTCTGAACCTACCCATATAGAATGGTGCCTCGCTTCACAGAGGTTGCCAGAGGCTGAGGAGAATCGCTCTTCCACAATCCCCTGTTGGTATTAAGGCAAAAGTATTGAAAATAAGTACATTAGATAAATGCCTGATAGTTCCAACTGTGAACAACGACATCACCCCATCGCAAGACCTCTGCAACTCCCTCGCCCATCGCTCTTCCACAATCCCCTGTTGGTATTAAGGCAAAAGTATTGAAAATAAGTACATTAGATAAATGCCTGATAGTTCCAACTGTGAACAACGACATCACCCCATCGCAAGACCTCTGCAACTCCCTCGCCTCATACTTCCACAACAAGATCGCGGACATACACAACAGCTTCAACAACCAACCAACGCACACCAAGACCGAACAACCACCCCCCACCACCACCCTCCACGCCTGGACCCCGATCAGCACCGAAGACACCATCCGCACGATGAACTCCATCCACTCCGGATCACCGACTGACCCCTGCCCTCACCACGTCTTCAACAAGGCTGACGCTGTCATCGCACCCCACCTGCGAGACATCATCAACACATCCTTCGACACCGCCACCTTCCCTGAGAGCTGGAAGCACGCCGAACTCAGCGCTCTTCTCAAGAAACCCACAGCGGACCCCACCGAACTCAAGAATTACCGCCCCATCTCGCTCCTCCCGTTTCCAGCCAAAGTCATCGAGAAGACCGTCAACAAGCAGATGGCCGCCTTCCTCGAGACAAATGGATCCCTTGACCCCTCACAGTCCAGCTTCCGAGCCAATCACAGCACCGAGACCGCCCTCATCGCCGCCACCGATGACATCCGAGCCCTGATGGACAACGGAGAAACAGCGGCCCTCATCCTCCTAGACCTCTCCGCTGCTTTCGACACTGTCTGCCACCGCACCCTAGTACTGCGCCTCAGCAACGTCGGAATCCAGGACAAGGCGCTGGAATGGATCATCTCCTTCCTCGACGGAAGAACACAGAGAGTCCGCCTACCACCGTACAAGTCAGAGGCCACCGAAGTCATCTGCGGTGTCCCTCAAGGATCCTCTCTGAGCCCCACCCTCTTCAACGTCTACATGAGCCCCCTCGCGGCCATCGCACGCCAGCACAACCTCAACATAATCTCCTACGCCGACGACACCCAGCTGATCCTCTCCCAGACCAACGACCCCACCGCCGCCAGAGCCAACCTGCACGAAGGGATGAAAGAGGTAGCCGAGTGGATGACGACCAGCCGCCTGAAACTGAACTCGGACAAGACGGAGGTCCTCATCCTGGGCTCCTCACCCTCCGCCTGGGACGACTCCTGGTGGCCTCCCGCCCTGGGCACCGCACCCAAACCGACAGACCATGCACGCAACCTGGGCTTCATCCTGGACTCCTCCCTCTCCATGACCAGGCAAGTCAACAACGTCTCCTCGGCGTGCTTCAACACCCTACGCATGCTACGGAAGATCTTCTGGTGGATCCCCACCGAGACCAGGAAGACCGTCACCCAGGCCCTCGTCACCAGCCGACTGGACTACGGCAACGCCCTCTACGCCGGTACCACCGCCAAGCTCCAGAAGAGACTCCAGCGGATCCAGAACGCCTCAGCCAGACTCATCCTCGACATCCCACGAACCAGCCACATCTCCGGACATCTGAGAGACCTTCACTGGCTCCCCGTCAACAAAAGAATCACCTTCCGCCTCCTCACCCACGCACACAAAGTCCTACACGACCAAGGCCCGAGCTACCTCAACAGCCGAGTCAACTTCTACGCTCCCAAACGCCACCTCCGATCAGCCAACTACGCCCTCGCCGCCGTCCCCCGCATCCGAAGAGCGACTACAGGAGGAAGGTCCTTCTCCTACCTTGCCGCCAAGACCTGGAACTCCCTCCCGACCGACCTGCGCCTGACCCAAGACCACCTCTCCTTCAGGAAGAAGCTGAAGACCTGGCTGTTCGAGCAGTAGCGGCACCCCCCCCACCCCCAGCGCCTTGAGACCCTACGGGTATGTAGCGCGCTCTATAAATGTCATTGATTGATTGATTGATCTAAACCCCCTCTTTCATCTCAGAGAGGCACATGTAACAGAGAGAATCCGTTAAATCCACCAGCATTACTTTCAACATGCATTGGAAATGATTTGCATCTCCCTTGGACACAAGCTGGTCTTCCGTGTGTTCAGCCAAAGAATAGGACAAGGACAACACAAAGGACGTACACACAAAAGGGTTCAGGTGCAAGGCACGTATCGTAAGTATCTGTGCCTTGTATTACCAAAGGACTGTATTTGCTTTAGGTTTAATTAACAATACAGCCTGACACTCCTATCTGCATGAATTCACGCAATGTACATTCCCCAACGGAGGGAGTAATGAACTTGCAAAATTTAGTTTCTTGCCTTGCATGAGCCCCTCCCAGGCCAGGGAGACTTGCCAACAGGATAAGTATTTAAGTAAGCAGTCATGATTTTTATACAGGAGCGCCGGTATCCCTACCACCTGCACGAGACCACACGTGTGTCTTTTTGCAAATATTATCTATTGTTATTTCTCTATGATCCTTGTTGCTCTACCTATTCTTTAACATTCCAGAATACTTATCTCTGACTCTACACTCCATGTTCTATTAGAGTCAGTTGGAGTTTGGTCAACAGTCGTTGGGTCACTCTCTGCTGTTCTCCTTAATAAATCAACTTCTCAAGATAAGAGTTGTCTGCGGCTTCTTTACGACATTGTGGTGACGATTACTTGCTGACCAGACAAGACGGAGGCCGTGCAAGGAGCGAATTTCAAGCTGTGAAAGTAGCGTGCTATGCGTCGCAACAGTGAAGAGGACCCATCGCAGAAGAACCCATTAACCTGAATCAACTACCCAGCCTACTCGATAGAGTAATGAGAGTAGCGCATGAACGGCAGAAATATCAAGGATTAAAGAGGAATAATCGTACCTTCGATCGATTCAACCCTGAGTAGAGCGCGGCTCCTTAATAAATCAGCTACGACATGTCTCACCAACAGGGAGGGACATCACGCTGTAGAATAGCGGAGAGAAAGAGATGGCTGCCAACTATAGCATTCGCTACCCCGAAGGAGTTGACTCTACTCTCCGGGAGCAATAGCAACTACAATTAATCCGTTTAGGAACTAGTGGTGCAACAACATCCTTACTAGACCCGAAGAATCAGCCAGCGATGCTTCTCCCTCAGCGCCCACACTGCAACTCGGAATAATCGGTAGTGCCGCGGGGAAGCGGATGTGCTTTTGTCTATTTCCGTTCTCCCACTGACGGCAAGGTGCCTTCGCCGAGGCTCATGGGAATTGTAGTTTTCCGATCCTCGGCGAACGCTTACTGCGAGTGATCAATCAATGTAGATGAGCGGAAAAGGTAGGACAGGGTTCAAAAGTGGTGAACATGACTGTTGCAAAGTCATCCTGTGCCCTGGGCACCCCCCCAACTTTTTCCTGCTGGAACTGGTGGTAACTGACTCTGACTGACCCTGGGCTCTGTTTAACCAGGCCCAGGGCCAGTGCCAAGCTAAAAGGAACACATTAGAATACAGTTAAGACACCCAACACACACTAGGGTACACTATGGTATGGTGGGGTACCCCTGTAATTTGCATGACCTACCACCTAAGGCCCTAGTATGTTATAGGGCAGGGGATTGAAACTACCTAGAAGTCTCCAGTATCCTGGGGCATGGCAGTTTAGAGGCCAGCAAATTCTCTGCACCAGCATGTGTGCAGTGCTGAAGCCTGAGGTCAGTTTAAAAGCTGCACTGGTGGCCAGGACAGCTTTTAAACCTTACATTGTGCCCAAACTCGACTTTGGGGGTAGGGGCCCTTAAAAATTAAAACCCTACCATGTTTGTGCATATTAGGAACCCCCAGGGTCACTCCTAGGTATCCCAGGGGTGGGGGGTCAGTTATCTATAAGGAGCGCCCTTATAAAATTAGTTTTTATATGCCTGGGTAAAGTGAAATTTTACATTTCACTCCCCACGTTGTATTAAAGAGCTGCTCAAATTCGACTTTGATGCTAGAAGGATTGGGTAAGGATGATCAGCAATATTTCTGCAGATTCAGAACCCCTGAAGTCTCCCCTAGTTGCACAGGGGGTGGGGATCCTGTAGAAACTAGGGAAATACTTATTAAATATGGTTTTATAAGCCCTGGTTCTTGAAAAGTGGCACAGGTCATTTTCTTTATTGCAAACCCCATGGCCCATAGGTTAACATGTTAGGAAGTGATTTATTAATAAATATTGATAGTAGAGGACTAGCCGGACCATTCAAAGACTTCCCAGAATGGTAGTAGTAAATCCAAAAATATTATATTGTTAAATTTCTCCTAAAGTGTACATACAATAAGTCATGAGACTTTCTTGTTTGTAAGTCCAAATTCAGCCTTTCAGTGGTCTGCCCTGATTGGTCAGAGTTACGTGGATTAGCCAGGTTGCTGGGAGGGCCGTGTGCTGTTCTATAGGAATGCCAGGCCAGGAGGTGGCATCGTAAACTACGCTCTTCAAAGGCAAGAGGGGAGGCCTGGGTTTCAGTCCCCTATGACAGTCTGACCAAGAGTCAGGGCTAGGCTTAAGAAAGGTATGTGCAGATGGTAGGGGGTGTGTTTAGCCAGCTCTTACCTCCTTGTTGGAAAATCAACCATTATGGATTTGGAAGAATGATGCACTCTGAGACAAACTAATGCCACACTCCACAGGATGTGGTCATAACTATGAGGAGTTGCCCTCCTCTCATTGGTCAGCAATGACCTGGTGCTTGACCCAGAGAATTTTGAATAAGTATCTGAGAGGGGCAGAGCCCTCCAGATCTCCTGCTTGAAACTGAATGAAGCAAGAAGTGCCCTGCTGAAGATTTTTTTGCTGTGCAAGGAACTCTAAGGCCTGACCTATGAAGACTGCACCATCTGAAACTACAGCCCTGTGGATTACCTTGCTGCCAAAGGACTAAGAGTGGACTCCCTGCAAGCTACAGGTTAACATAGCTCACCTGGACATCCCTACAAAGAATTCAAAGCCTGGAGTACCAGTGGATTTGTAAGGGTTTTGTTCAAGTGGATTGCGGAATTGAATTTTCACACTTTCAAGGACCCTCTTGGAGATTCAAGAACCTTGGATTGCATGTTGGATACTTTGGGACCAGCAGGCAGAACGCCAGGAAGGTGTTCTAACTGGACACCGCTTGCTGAAGAAGGCGGCCCACTACAGTGGTGAGAATTCTTCAGCACAATTTATAAAGATGATTCCCTGACAGAGAAAACGAAATGACTTATAGGGGCACTGCTGGTTTCTAAGCACTAGAAAGTGACTAATCTTTAACAATTCATATATCTGGTTCCCTACAGTGGATTATTTTCGTTTTGGTGTCATTTAAAAGATAAAAATGTTACCTATTTTTATAAATTGGTGTTGGATTTTTATTTTGTGTTGTGTCTTAATTATTTACTGAAATTGTGTTTTTGAATGCTTTACATACCTGTCTTTGAAGTTATGCCTGTCTGCTCGCAGCCATGTTACCAAGGGTTGAGCAAAGTAATAATTTTCTAAGACCTATGCTGAGTCCTATCATGTTGTAGTAGCCTTACTGCCAGTGGCAGACCTACATTTGCCCCTACCAATAACCCACTTTCCAACATTGACACAGACAAACCCTTTTTTTGTAACATTAGGATAATGAAAGACTAGGAAAAAAAACATAATGGTTGAACCTACACCTTGCAGTTAGCATGCTTTTCTTTGATGACAGCTCATAGCTCTTGTGCTATTTTAGGATTGAAAGTTATGACCTGCAAATTATAAAAGGATCTCTGTGACAAAAGCAGTAACCCACTGAGCTATCTACATAAAAATACAATACTGTGATTTGCTGTGCTTGCAGCCGGTATATTAACCCTCTACACTAATTTATGACGAGTCAAAACAGCCACTCGACAAAACTGCGATCTCTCTCCAGCAGGTACACTAATCATCAGAGTTATCTTGACATTTTCTTTGTTGTCTGAAATTTGCTGGACACACAAGAAACTCTGCAGCAGGTGCCTTTGAAATCCATAAGATATTTCAAAACACAATGCCCATCAGCTCAGCACCTGGTACAGTGGCCCTGGTTGCAATGCCCTAAAGCCGTCTCTGTGTATGCAGCATCAAAAGTGAAAATACTGTTTGCGTAATAATGCAACTTTGTTTTGGGTAAAATCTAAGACTAACCGACAGTGTCCAACATGGCTTGGGGCCACTGGGCAGTTATGCTGCAATATACGACCCAGGTTACGGTAGACAGCAGTAGATATGGGCAGGATCTATAATGAACAACGTTCACAATTTTGATTAATTTCACAAAACAATACCGCTACATTTTATTTAAAAAACAACAACATTCCTTAACAGTTATTGCGTCCCAAACGGGCCTCAGGCAGAAAGGGGCCTTGTGTACTGTGAAGCCAAAGGTGAGTTGGACAGCAAAAGAAGAAAATTGTATTTTTCCTGAAAGAAATGTAAATGTGATTCTGGGCAAATGCCTTAATTGCACAAGGCCTAAAATAAAAATGAATTTAATCTCTGTAATGTAACTGATGGTCATAGAATTGCGCCCTTTGGCCGAGTTTACACTATATAAAACTACAATAAAAAAACATAACCTTCTGTTTGCTCATTTTTTAAGAATCTGCAAAGGCTGAAACTTAATAATGAGAGAGGATTCTTTATTCAATAAGAAAAAAGTCTGTATTCCTTCTTAACATGGCTTTTCTTCATTTGATTAGTTTTAACTATCAATTATGGGTCATTTAAGCAGCTTTTTATGCTTTTCACATTACGTTTACTATTCAAACTTTAAAGCACATATCCATCTGGGGAGAAAATACCAGCTTTAGGTGTTTTTCTTCATTTTCGTACTGGCAAGGGCATTAAAATACTGGTAATTCTGGTTTAAAAAAACACAGCCAGGTGGCAAACAAAGCCATATCAGGAGTTGCGGCCTTTGGGTTTCTTTATTTCACTTCGCCCATCCCGCCTAAATGTAGTGCTTTTAGTTTTCACCAATGGTTCTGGCTCTATGAGCTTTAAAATACATATTTTATCAAACATTTCTCTATGTGCCCTATGAGACTAGCCAAATGCTGTTTCGTGAACGGGCGTGATCCAGGAATGAGGGCCACTTTTTAGGGAGTGCCCGGGCCGCATTGTGATCCCAATCCGACCCTGCTGCTGAGCCAACCACAGCTGAAATCTGTGGACTTCTGGTTACAAAGAGACCCATCTACAGTGCCAATATTAAGCATCTGAGGTTTCACAATGTGAATAGGCGGTTATTAATCCACCTATTACTTTTCCTTATATTTATTTTTTAATTTTAGACGTGTTTGTGAGTCATATTTATACATATGTCCCCAACGGTGAGAGGCCAACAAAAAAGTTGAAGAACATTTGAACTTTTTCAACCACGTCTCAGACTCCGCTCCCAAAGCCACCGACCTCTCCGTCACCCGTTGCACCTATGATCGCTTTGCAGTTGCAACCACTACTTTGCGCAGGGCCCGCTCGTGCTTCTACGCAGCTGCGTTTGTTCTCAGGCTCCACCCACTGACGTTGTGCTCACGCAGTTCGGCGCGCCCCTGCGGAATCCAGCGCGCCTCCTGTGCATCACGTGTGCTCAGCATTTGCCTGCTGAATTACCAGCGCAGTAAATCTTGGACTCACTCTTACCCACTACCCCCATCTTTTAGGGCTCTTCTGCTTCATTCCCAGGTCCATCCTGACTTGAAGACGGGCATTTTGGGTCCCCCTACTGCACCATGTTGAAGAACCTGACCTTGGAGCAGATCAATGACTGGTTCACCATCGGGAAGAACGTCTCAAACGTGCAGTTCCTGGGAGCCTTCCCCGTAGTTAAAAAGGAGGAGGCGGCGGATTCCGGAAGGTCCTCGCCGTATGGAAGCGAAAAAACTACCAGAACTTGGCAGAGCGAGTGAGTACGGCACGACGTTATCATATGGTCTGTGGGGTTGTGGCGTCTGGCTGCCAAGGGGCACGCTATGTTAGACTGGCTGCGTCCCTTTTGCAATTGCTGGAGGGCCGTGGTGGCCCGGTATAGGGAGCTCGTGAGGGTTCTCATGAGGGCCCACTGAGTGCAGGAAGAACTTAGGTGGAAGCCTGAGTTATCTACCTAAAATACTTACTATTTATTTACATTTATAGGGCGTAACAGCTACCCAAAACGGGTTTCCCGGCGGCATAGCAGTCTAGATGCAGGCGGGTGTAAACAGTTTCATGACGGATAGTCAGGGGAAGAGTGTTCTAGAGGGTCGGGCCGAGATAAGAAAAAGATCTTCCACCCATCCTGGTGAGTTTGAACCTAGGTACCTTGAAATTGCCAAGAGTGGCCGACCTCCGGTGACGCGTGGGAACCTAAGGACAGACAAGAGATTGTAAATATTGAGGGGCCGAACCGTGTTTAATCTTAAACATATAGCTTAGGGATTTGAACTTGATGCAGTTCTCCACCCTGAGCCAATGTAAGTCACAGAGAGACCCGGAGATGGAAGAGGTTCTAGGAACTCTGCAAAGAAGTCTTGCAGCGGAATTCTGGGCCAGCTGCAGCCTGCGGATCACAGCCTTGTTAGAACCCAGGTACAAGACATTCCCATAGTCCAACTGTGAGGTGATAAGGGCCTGAACAAGAGTTTTTTGTGTGTGTGTTGGTTGGCTGCATCCAGATGATCTTCCGAAGCCATTTTAGCATGGTAAAGCATACTGCTGAAACCTTGGTTGCTTGATGATGCATTGTAAGGCGTCGTCCATTATGCCCAAGTTTCGGACGTGGCTAACGGGTTGCGGGAGGGCACCCATTTCAGCTGGCCAATGTTGTGGACCCAAGTGATATTTCCTCCTTCACAGGATCATTTTATCAACTTGAGGTAGTTGCTGTTCATCCATTTAGCAATATCACTGAGGCCCTGCTGAAGGAGAGATGGGCTACAGGGGTCGGATTTGGAAAGAGAGAAGATAATCTGGGAGTCATCGGCATAGGGGAAAAGCGTCAGGCCAGCTAGTTCAGCTATGTCAGCTAAAGACCTGACATACAGGTTAAAGAGCAAATGGCTTAAAATAGAGCCCTGAGGTTCCCCGTAAGGTGCTGAAAAGATGGACGAGCTGGCTGTGGCAGAAAAGATTTGAAAAAGCGGTTGTCCAGAAAGGAAATAATCCATTTGAGGGCAGAGCTGCGAATACCAAGAGAACGCAGTGTAGTAATTAGAATGTAGTGAGAGATCGGATGGAACGCTGCACTGAGGTCTAACAATATGAGCGCCACTGTCCTTCCAGCATCTAGATTGTCGTAATCTCTCTGTGACTCCCAACAGAGTAGTCTCAGTGGAAAAACCAGGGAAGCTGGATTGAGAGGGGTGTAAGATGTTATTTGATTCGGTGAACTGTGAAAGGTAGAAGTGAATGTGTCACTCGAATTTTAGAAAAAGCTGGCAGGAGGGAAATTGGCCGGTAGTTAGAAAGAATAGCTGGGTCAGCCGTGTTTTTTTTTTAAGAGAGGCTCACCATAGCATGTTTCCGCTGTGTGGGAACTATAGATTTACGTAGAGAGGAGTTAAGAGTGTTTGAGATGATATGTTGATGGGGGGGTATCCAGTTGTTTTAGTATTGAAATTGGGAGAGGGTCTTTAGGGGAGCCAGACTTGACATTATCTAGTATGTTTTTAAGGAAGACCATATTTAGAAGAGGCCAAGAGTCTAAATTGGAGAAACATAAGTTAGACTCAGTAGAGAGCTCCAAGTGAGAGGTGACCTCAGGGTCACTGTTCTGGGATAAAATTATGGATTTCTGTAACGTGTGCCTATTAGCATGGGAGTTAGTGATTTCTAAGTGTATTTTTTTGATTTTGTCCATAAAAAAGCAAGCAAGATAGTCACATTGACGTTTGTTGAGAGGTAGAGGCTTTGCAATAGTTGCAGATCTCGCTAGTTCTTTCTCTAGTCCGAAAAGAGTTTTAGGGCAATTGGCAGCATCAGAAATGGTTTTAGAGATGGAACTTGCTCTAGCTGTGTTACAAAGATTGTGGTAATATTTCCTAGCCTTAGTGTTGGTGATCCTGGATTCCAGAGCATAATCTTCCCTCAAGCGCCATTCCAGCTCTTTGCATTTGGCTTTTTCAGATTTTAAGGTGTCATTAAACCAAGGGGCTGGAGGTCGATCATTGTTAAAAGGTTTATTAGAGAGGCGAAGGCAGGAATCAATTGCGTTGGAAAGCCAATTGTGAACATTGGTGGACATCATGTTAACCGAAGGATTAGAAGATGGAGCATTAGAGCACAACAGAAAGTTTGAAGTGTTTAAATCTAATTTTTTCCAGTCCTGTTTCGGGATTTTAAGAAACGGGAAAGATAAAGTACATGAGGTGGGGAGAGTGAGTCTGAATTTAGATAGAAAATGGTCAGACCAGCAGATGGGTGTGGCCGGTTCACAGTGGGGATGGAGAAGGCTCGAAAAAATGGGTTCTAGCAGATGGCCTGTTTGTGAGTAGCACCGGTAAATTAATATTCATACTCAGAACCGCGGTATGTACCTTGTCAGGATGTCCCGCGGTGCTTTTCAAATATATTGAGCTGAAAAGAGGCAGTATAATTTTCGGACAGTTCTAAGAGGCTACTAATATGTTTTTCCGTTACACCAGGGTCTGTATCATATCCTTGGTGGAATCACATAGCCAACCTGTTCTGGTCCTAGGACTTTTGATGAGAAAAGGAATGTGTGTGCCCCCCCTAATTTACATACAATGTGAAATAACAGTAAACCACATCATAGGAAGTGCTGTCAATTGTCTATTGGTGAGTGACTTTGCAAGAAGAAGTGTTCTTGGTGAAACAACAGTAAAACAGAAGTATTAACACTAATAAAATTAGCACATTATATTTTAATTTTAAATGAACTGGAAATACATTATATTAGTCACATTGGTTGGAAAGGTTTGCCCTAGGTCTCTCCAAGATGTAAAAGTTAAAATAAATGTTAACAATTTGTTTCCAGGTGTCATATGGCCTATGGGGACATTGTCGACATTACTAAGGGCTTGATTAGGATTGCGGTGATTCCGCATCCTCCGGGCCGGCGGAAGCCACCGCCGGCCTGGAGGATGCGGAATCACCGCTGCGGTGAATAGAAAGACCCCCCGCCACATTAGGATGGCTGGGGAGTCATCGGCGGACGGGGAGACCGCCCGCTGCTTTTCCGCCGTGGTCGCCTTCTGACCGTGTTGGAAAAGCTCTAATATGGTGGCAGTGTCTATCGGACACCGCCAGCCATATTAGGATATGCTGCAGACATGCCTTTCCGTGGCGGCAATGCCGCCACGGAAAGGCATACAGTCTTCTTTGGGGGCCCGTTGCGGGACCCCAGGGTGAAGGCAGGGTGGGGGGTGCACATGGGGGGTACCTATGGTACCCTCCTGCATTTGCATGCACAAAGCGGCAGGCACCGCGCGGTGCCTGCCACTTTGTGCATGCAAATGCTAAGCATGCATTTTCAACCTTGGGGCGGGTGCTGCTTCAAGCAGCATGCGCCGCAAGGTTAAAGATACGGGATGTGACCGCACACTGTGAAACTATGCCAAGCTAAACCTGGCTGATAATCCCCAACTAGGGAATCACCTGTCCCTGGTTGCTTGTGTTCTGGGTCAGGGAAGACATAGCCTGGTAGTTCGGTCTGGACTGTTCACATTGGAACAGGATCAAGACTGATTTACATATGGCTGGATCCAAACTGAGGTGGCATGGTGTGTTAAAAAGTGATGGAGTGGGTTGTACCCTGAGTAATTACTAGTTGCTGTGATTAATTAAAACATTCCATCCATATGTTTGTATACTTTTTTTTGCGGATCGTAAAATACAGCTATAATTTAGCTGCATTGGACCCATAACCCCACGAGACCACAGTCTCACTGAACTTAATGCACTATTGATAGCTATGCCCTTCAGAGAGGCCTCTTGCCCTGGGCCTTGCAGCCATGTACCAGTGCTGTGAGGCCTAGAACAACAGGCTTCCCCTCACTTGGGCCTATCAGTACTGGACAATGGCTGATGGGCTTGTGAGAGGATGGAGCTTTCCTGACCTTCGCAGCGCTGGATCATGGCTGTGCAGTTCATGAGAGAAGGAACCAGTGGCACAGTAATGTAGCCATGGGCCCTAATGAAAGAAAATGATGCTGAACAGTAAAACAAAGCCACAATCTGGGTGCATTGTTACCAGAACATCCATGAGCCCCAGTGCCACTGCATCTGTTGCACTACTAATATCTAGACAGCGGAGAGGAGCCCCCAGTGAGCCTAACAGCCATTCTCCTACTCTGCTAAGTTAATGGACTGGCGCCTCATCCCCCTCAGTGCAGGTTCCAAACATGGCTGGCTGCAGTACCCTGGGGTGGGAGGGCATCTCTCAGGTCTTCCTGCTCTGGAACATGGCTGCAGAGCCCATGGAAGAAAGGCAAGTAGCACAGCAATGGTGCCATGGGTGCTGGTGCAAAGTAAAAACTCGCCCTCACTCTTGTGCACTGGCTACATGGTAAAATAAAGCCATAATTTGGGAACATCAGGCACGTAATGCCCCATGGCCCACTGCCACCGCATTGCTGCACTACTGATGGCTATACCACTACCAGTGGTTATGTCTGGGCAGAAAGAGAATGTCAGGCCCCTCTATTTGCATTCACCCTCCAAGATAATCGCCGCGTAGTAGCTCCCGCCGGGGAGCTCCTCGGACTAGGAATCTCTTTATGGCTTAAATCCCTGGGAAAGCGTCCCCACCCCCCACCACCCCAGCAAGTCTCCACTACCTGGCCAGCGAGCTGCAACGTAATGCTGACTACAGATTGCTGGTCGCAGTGGCAAAGACCCTGCAGAGGCAAGAAATAATGAAGTGGGAAGCCTGGAAGATACCCTGGTTCTGGGCTTGGATCGCAGTCGACACAAATCCTGCTGGGTAGTAGGAGATGTGTCTGCAGACAGCCGCCTGCCCTCACACCCCAGTACAACTGTCCCCACTTGCAAAGCAACTACTTCAGAGCTGGGAAGTTGCTGCCTTCCCCAATACCCCGCACCCCTGTCACCTGTCGGAGCGGGAACAGGGAGAGAGCTGGGTAGCCATTCTGAGGCAGAGTGAACCCAGCGGTGCGCTCAATCGCAGACCACTGGATGTCTGAAGATGGCCTCCAGACCTACTGTCCTGCACACCCCATCCTCTTACCGGAGAAAATGGAAATCGGAGCTGGGACCAAGCTGCGGAGGCTCTCACATGCTGCCTCTCTTCTCGCCTACACGTCTGTGATCTCCCAGAGCAGGGGGTGGTCGAGACCGGGCAGACATGATGTTTGGGAGGAGAGCTCACCACGGCACACCTACTGTTGGCCTGCCCTGACCCATGGTGTTTGATTGGCTCTCTGAGGTGAGAAACATCTCTCAGAAGCCCATAATCAATGCAGGCGTGAGTGGAAAGCAAAATGTGGTGAAGAATGAGAAGTGAGCTCGACGCTGCCCCAACTCCCCCTGGCGCCCCACTGACCTTGGTGTGCACAAAGTACTTCCACGGAGTGCGGGTCTCCCATGTGCTCTGGGAGTAGCCCGGCCGTCTGACCACCACTGGCGCCGCAGTGTGGTGTGGATCTGCCCCAGAGTTCCAGTGACCAAAGAACTGACACCACTCTCGCCTCCATCAGACCCTGGAACCAGCTGAAGTTGAAGAGGAGTCTCTTGTCACTTTATAAGTCTAGCTCTATGCCCATTCAGTGATCTATATCTGTGGTTCCCAAACTTTTTCGACCCGCTGCTCCCTTGACCCATTGCCTGTGGCTCCCACTGTTACTTTTTTGGAGGGTTGGGAGGGATTTAAGCCCAGCTTCGGGAGTATTTAAATTTTTTCGCCCTGAAAATAATTGGGATGAAGCTGAAGAAGGTATTATAATCCTATTCGCAGGGTTTTTCTTATTACTAAGGCGGCGCCTATAATGAAATATTTCTAGTAACAATTCTTTGCCCATGCCTTTTTTAGAGTACCCTCTCAAACTTTTTTATCCCATTTACAGTGCTTGATAGCATCCTTATGCATGTAGGCCCCATTGCCAAAGTCTTTCTGCGCTTGAAGAATATTTGCTTCCTATGTCATACGTACCAACACAGCTGTCTCAGCAGGGTGACTTAAGATTTCTTAAAACATATACAGCTTTATTTTTTGCTGTCTCCTCCCTAAAATTACCTCCAAATCAATGCAAGTAAAATAAATACCTCTGTCTTGTTTTTTCTTAAACGTCCCTCTTTCTTGCTTTCAAATGTTGGCATTATGTCGTATATGGTGTTTTACTTCCCTGTGCTCAGAGAGAGAGAGCAGGCCTGTCTGGTAATGTGTGTGTACTGAAAGAAATGTGTACTGGAAGTATCTATGATTAAAGTGCAAATGTCAATACTTGATAATACTTAGTGTGTTTAATAGACAGGACAACTGTACTTTCGTGATAACTTGCATTGGTGTAAAATGCATTCGGAAAAAAACAAAGCTATTAATGAGTCTAACAAAATAAATCTGGCATCTTCTGCTTACTTTGGGAGTATTGAAATGTGGGAATCCAGTGAAATAGGGAGGTCATCTCCCTCTCCATGCCATCAATTAAGCACTACGTTTACAGCTTTAGGCATGTCACTTACAAATCATATGCAAAAAGAACAATTGATGGACAGAAGGCAGAACAATGTCATACATTTACTCCAGTACAGAGATCTTGGCCTAAATCCATCCTTTTTTTGCTCACCATGCCATTCCAGTTCGTACCCAGCCATATGCAAATCAGTCCTGACCCTGCGCCTAATGGGAACAGTTCAGTCCGAACTGCCAGGCCCTCCCAGGCAGGATCTGTGGGGAGTTCACTGAAGGCCCATTTTACCGGCACCGGATCCCATGGGATCTCATTTCGTATCTATTTCTGGAATATCTCGCTAGGGGGTTTCTGGGGAGGACCCGACCGAATAATCCACTATACCCCAGACCACAGTTGCAACATGGAGATCTGTTTATCTCAGCACATTCAGCTATGACAGGATGTTTAAGTGATTTCTATCTCATTTGCATTGATAATATTTATACCTTACTGGACCTACTCTATCCTCCGCACCTCCTTCGAGTTCTTAGTGTCCCTGTTATAAAGGCTCTTGGATTTCCTGCTTTATGTGTATTTTATTTCCTGGTGCGGAATTATTTAATTTGCTCTTGAATCTACACACTGCATTTAATTTATGCTCCCCGCTGTTTACCTCTGCAGCCCTGTTTATTCACTATACAATGTGTACTATGAATGTGGATGGTTATGATATGTCCACCAACTAGTATGAGGAAGTCTCTGCCCTGATGAAGGAAGTCTCCAGCAGTGGCATTTCCGAAATGCGTGTCAGTGCTTTTACCTTCATTGTTGTTTGTTACATGTGGTGCATATTTTATGATTTATGTTTGTATAATGCAATTTGTTTGATATGTATTTTTGTAGCTTTTGAGGATGTATTGATGTTCACTTAGTCTCTGGCTGTGTAGGTGAGTTGGTCATTTGTGTAGTCTTGACAGTGTTTGTTCTCTTTATCTCAGTGCTCTCATGTCTCATGTTTCTGCTTTGTGGTTATTTGCCTAATGTATATATGAATGTTGTTATTTATTATGTGTTTACACCAATGTACTAAAAGTATTTATAATAAAAAAAAAAATCATTTTGATGATATGATGAATAAACAATTGTAAAATGAGTGTTTCTGTGGGTGACACTTTTATATTTGGAGTTATTACCCATTCATATAAATTGTAATGGGGGTCTTCCCTTGTGTTCTGTTTTCTAATTTCCCCCCAGAACTAATGTTCTCAGGATCTCTCTTCTGTTTTTTTTTTGCCTCCCTCCCTGGACTGGAAACAAGCTTCCTAGGACTGGTTTGGATAAATTATTCACAGCATCACACTTTATCAACATCAACATGTGAAAGGCAGTTGGAAAATTACTCACAACATTACACTTGAACTTGGCCGCGCACTTGACCTTGGCCGACTCGCTCACCAAGCACCCACTCCGCTGTGTACATTGTGCCAGCAGGCCCCAATGTGCTACAGAAACCAGTGGCACAACTATAAATCCAGGGCACTGCATACTGCACCTGCCCACCGGGGGAACCTGAACACAGGCTGCCCCCTCAATATTCTACTCAGACCATACGTTGCGGGTGAGGACAGTAGAGTCCAGGACCACCAGCAGGTCAGTCTCTCCTCCCTGCCTACTCTCTGCACAGGTGGAACCTACCCCCTCCTGGGGTCCACCCAGTGGCTGCACCTCCATTGTTGTTCATCCCCCCCTTTGTTGTTAACTGTCAGCGCTCTGCCACAGGGTGAGAAACTCCCTGCGCACTCGTCCCCATACCCCCTCCGTGCTCACTGTGCTCCGTATTAGCCCCCAAGATCTCCTACCCTTTAGCCTGGGGCAAGTAGCATTGATTGTGGAAAATCTTTCCAGTGCATCACACAAGGGAGTCCCTGCACACGTATAAGCAGGCATTGATATCCAACTTTACCCACTTCTCAACATTACTCCCCACCAGTGGGTACATGCACACCAGGGCAGCCCCCTCAAGTTGCACACCTGACATCGCAGGACAGGAGAGTCCTGGACCACGTGTAGGTCAGCCATCTCTCGCCCAGCCTGATGCCCATAGACATAAACATGCTAAGTGCTGACTTACCACTACCACGACCAAGCCAATTATGTTCCATACCCATGCTCGGTCATTTGTGAACTATTCGGTCCTTGGTTGCACACCGTTAAGAGGCCATGCTAAGAAGAGCCTGACTTTGCCGTTGCACACCAAACAACGCAGGAGAGATGAATGCCAGACCATCTCTTCCCCATCCCGATATCCATAGGCATAAACATGCAAAGTGTTGACTTACCAAAACCAAGCCAATTATGTTTGATACCCATGCTCGGCCATTTGTGAACTATTTCGTCATTGGTTGATACCGTCGAAAGGCTGTGCTGCCAAGAGCCTGAATGCTGTAGGCGCCCCTGCAGCGTGCAGCACTCAATTGTCTCACTTAAGGAAATACTGGAGACACTCCTTACTCAATCTCTGCTACCGAACCCTAGCATATTTTGGCGGCTGTCACATTTGCACCTATGAGTTCTGAGGGTATGATTAAAGTAACAGCCGTAAAGTAAACGCAATATTGTGAGAGGCGATAATGTCTTATTTCCACTGCCGCCAACACTACAGTGGTCATGTTTCACCTAGCATAGTTTATCAGATTCCGGTAACTTCCATTCTCAAGCTCTCTGTCAATCTATATATATAAAAACGAAAGTTTGTCTGTTTGCCCTTTATGCATTACTACACCATTCATCCGATCAGCATGAAACCTTGGGAAGTTGTTGAGTACACTCCTGTGAAGGTTTCTGGCAAAAAAGAAAAGAAAAATTTGTTAAATATCGGTCCCCCGGCCCCACGGGGCCCTCATAATCTTTCCAATACTGAACGTTTACAGTTTACGGTGCGGCTCACTTTTGCAATGAGACCATCAACAAAGCACAAGGACAATCGCTGCAAGTGTGTGAACTAGATTTGGAGAATCCGTGCTTCTCACATGGACAACTGTATGTGGCCAGCTCACGCGTCGGAAAACCTGATTTATTCGTGTACGCACCAGACGGAAAAAAAAAATCCCGTGTATCCACAAGCACTCATATAAATAAACAGAATTAAAACAACACTTTAAAATGTTTTCCATATTAAAATGAATAAGTTTCAATAAAAATGACACAATGTAAATTGAATGTTATCATAACAAGTTTCCTTAACCCCTTCGCTGCGGCGGGAATTCCGCCGCAGCACTAAGGGGGCGGGGGGGTCGAGCAGCGCTCGCATGCTCGCATGCTCGTGACGGAGCCACTCCGTCACGAGCCGCGGTTGAGCTGTGCTCGTGACGGAGCGGTTCCGTCACGAACGCGCCCACTCAATAGAACGCGCCGCGCAGGCTCGCCGAGCGGGCCATGACGGAACCGCTCCGTCATGAGCACAGCTCAACCGAGGCTCATGACGGAGCGGCTCCGTCATGAGCACACAAGGGGTTAAATTTCCTTTCTTTTAGATCGCAGCAACGCGTAAGCTAGTATGTAATATAAACAATATTGTTGTGCCCAGAAGCCGGCAGCTGACACAAATGAAGGTTGGTGACAGAACTGCCAAAACTGAATAGTTTGATGTCTTGCCGCTGTGCCTCTAGAATCCATTATCCGACGTATTCTGCCAATTTTTTTCCCATGCAAGGTACTGCCTTCCCCTTATTCTAGTCCCCAAAGAGGGCTCTGATGATCCCCCCCCCCCCCTCCTCCCCCCTTTCAAACCCAGGCTCAATTTAAGCACTGCTCTCCGAATCCAGCATTCTTTTACTGCTAGCATGGGCTTCTAACTGTGAACGAAAGCCGATCAGAATACCGCGTATCCCCCCCCCCCCCCCCCCCCTTTCTATGCTTGAATGCCCCAAAAGTGGGACCTGACCCCAAATGTTCAAGCTTTTCTTTTGTGGTGGTGACTGACCGCCATAACCGCAACAAAGTAGCCCACCCGAAGGATGCTAGTTATTACTGTAGTCCCTCCTTTACAATGGGAGAAACCATTAGGTAAGGAATTAGGAAGGAGACGGCAGACAAAGCTATGCTCACGAGCCAGCAGAGTATCCACGGCCCACTCTGTTAATTGTGTTGCACCATCACATAACTGAAATTGAAAACGGAGCTCTGCCTATAAATACTTTGAAATTCAGTAAAGCCACCCCAATGTTGATTGATTTCTTAACAATTCCCATTGCCCGTGAATTATGCTGCAAATAAATCGCCCCTCGTTAGAGGGAAGTGCGTTTTACAATGCAGGTCATTCCCCAGGCCCCCTCTATGGTAATTGTGTTGCACACCCCCAGTTCTCATTCAGGTCTTGTGACCCTTAAAAGGAAGAGGAACTCTGCATATAAATAACTGGCAGTGAAGCAAAGCCCAATAAATCTCTACACATTATTAGGATGAACATTTAAAATAGATGTCCTTCCCAAGGCCCGCTCCGTGTTAATTATGCTGCACACTGCATGTCCTCACTAAGGGCTGCCGACAATGCCCCACATCGCCTGTGGATTAGGTCACAAATAAATTGCTACCCGTTAGTAGGATGAGCTTTTAAACTGCATTTCTTTCCAAGGCCCACTCCTCGTTGCTTATATTGTACATCATTACTCCATACGAAAGACTGCTGTTACTTGAAAGGAGAAGAGAAACTCTGCATCTTAATATATGGCTATTTAAGCAAAGCTACCCCAATAGGACTGAATTGTTTAGCAATACCCTACATGGCCGTTGGATTATGTCAGATGGGTTATCACACTACACGGTCAACACGTGGACGAGAGCACCCTAAACATATCACTGAGTAAGTGTTGTACCTGAGGGCTGCAACCGAAAAGTTGGTAAAACGTTCAAACCACCATCCCAACCAGCATGGGGTCACTACAAGGTCGCCGCAGCCCAATCATATTTGTGACACATAGCATGACTTATATTTGCACCGTGCATTGTCACGCCCAAAGGGGCATCTTGGCGCTGAACAACAGATGCTTATTTTCCCCAACTGAATGGTACTTATTTGTCAACCTCTGTTAAGATGAAAGGTTATGTGTGCCCGTCGAGAATTAAACCTGTGACAATAAGATCGAACACCAGCCCCAGCAATGGATGCGTTAATCCGCTGATCCACCCGGCCTGACGATGGCACCAGCTTTTAATTTAAATAATTTGATAAAACGTGTTTTTGGATGACTAGAACATCTAGAATCATTTTAGCTTTTAACTTGATACATAAATTCATACCAACTATAAACAGGCGCACCCGTTTAAAAATATGTAGAACCTCGGACATGTGAACGCCTGTTTATTTTTGTTGAATTTGTCCCCGAAACCATAAATACTTCGTTTTTTTAATTGAATTTCATAAAGGCTCATACGTGCATATGTATGCCAATCATGAGTACAATAGTAGAAAGCCAGAATATAAAAAGGAACAAAAACAAAAAAGAACAACCAACTTGTGGCTACAATTTACGCTAGAAGGAATAGATTCAATCACAGTGTAAAAAAATCATCTGCACATATCCACGCTACAGGCTAGCACAAGGTTCATCATTTTACACAGAGTCATTCTCATGGGCATCAGTCGGCACAATGGATCTTGAGTAAAGCACGAGAGGTTCCTATATGTTATTTGGCTTAGATGACGCCGGCAGTTCCTCTGCATAGAGAACTAAATTGTGCCTACAATACGTCAGGTCTCGGAGTCATTGTTCATTTGAAGGACTCTGCTTGCTGTCCCACACCATCGCCACCCGTCTTTTGGCTATTAGCAGCACCACCTGCACCAATCTGCCCTTGGCACCTTTCAGGAGAGAAAGCAGGCCTAACAAACGCATCTGTGGAGAACACGGCAACTCAGCCCCCACCATTTTAGACAAAGTAGCAACCACAGTAGTCCAGTATTTACGTACCCCCCCCAAAGCCCACTCCAGATGCCAGAAGTCTGCCCCTGGACTGCTACACCTCTTACAGGCGTCAGTGTCCCGAAGTCTATATTTAAAAGGTTTGTGTGGCGTGTGATAAACCTGGTGAAGGTATTTAAAAAGGATGATGTGTAGATTTCCATTGGAAGTAAGTGCGCCAGTCATTTGGCAGCAGCGTTCCCATTCTATCGGCGTCAATTGGGGGTCTAAGCGTTCATTCCATTTGTCCAAACTTCTGGAGGGTGAGGGAGGCCTTTCCTCCTTAGCTGCTCGGTAAAGCTTGGTAACGAGCTTTTGATGGGATGGAAAGAGAAGTAGGGTGTGCAACGCCAATAATGTTGGTGGTTCTGCGGGAAATGTCGGGTAATGGGCTTGTAACGCTTTTTAGTCTGTGGAACAGAAAAAGGAAGAGTGGTGTTTTGTTTTGGATGTAGTCCATGTCATTCGCTGCTAGGAAGGTGCCATTGGGGTATAGATCCTGCAATTTATCCATACCCCCTTGCGCCAGTGTACGTAGGGCCCCCACTTTATGAGTTACTGACAGACCAAAATGATAATCCAAGGGTAACAGTGGAGAATATAACTGGAGTTTACTGGCCACTTGGCCCAGTTCCTGCCAAGTAGAGTTTGTAGCGTTAATTGTATCTCTGGGAGTGATCCTGTCGCGATGTGTGAGGACTGAGTGTAATGGAACTGGGTGTGATTCTCAATGTTCCACTGCTACATGCGCAATGAAATCATGAGATGCATACCGGTAGTGTGCATATTGCGCATGTGCACAAAGATAATACAGATAGACGTCCGGTACGCTAATGCCCCCATGCTTGTAATCGAGGGTGAGGGTTACCCTGCCTGCACAAGCCTATTTTCCACCCCACACTAGCCTAAGAAGCAGGGAGCGCACTGTTTTGAAGAATTGCTGTGTTATTGAAAAGATACAGGTACCTAGGCAGCACCACCATCTTTACCAACGCGATCCGATCCGCAAGAGCGAGCGGGAGAAGCACCCATCGGTCGACATGTTGTTCCATCGACGCTGTAGTAGTGCCATAATTCTCGCGAATAACTCTATCCGGATCTCGATGTACCCAAGTACTTAACCGACTCTGTAGCCCAAATCCGAGGAAATTCAAGTGCATGCGGAAGTGTACACTCTGATATTGGCATCACCACCAACTTTTCCCAATTGATATGTAACCTGGAGAAACGAGCAAAGCAAATATATTCCTGCAGAACCGGCACCAGGTGCTGGTGAGGTTCGCGTATGAAAAGCAACATATCCTCCGTGTAGTTAGATGATGAGTGGGCGGTGGAGAAGAGTCAGAGCCGCCCGTTTATGACATTGCCTAATGAGACAGGAGTGGGGAGAGTGGGCAGCCCTGCCTAGTCCCCCTAGTAACTTGTATATGGTCCGAGGTGTGGCCTCCCATTCGGATCCGCGCTGTGGGATTCGCGTACAGAAGACGTATCCAATTGACAAATAAGAGGGAATCCCTTACGTTGCAAAACATAAAAAAGATATCCCCATTCAATTGAATCAAACGCTTTTGCAGCGTCCAGCATAACTGCTGCTGCAGGAAACTCTGGAGAGAGTGTGTGGAACAGAGCAAACTGGGTGCGCAAGTTGTGGGAGGTGGAGCGCGTGGGAATAAAGCCAGACTGGTCGGGCAGTACCAGATTCTGCATGAGAGGCCAGAATCTTTGCCAGGATTTTTACGTCCGTATTAATAAGAGATAATGGCCGATATAAATTGCAACGAGAGGCCGGTTTATCCTTTTTTAGTAATGTGATTAACCCCTTGCGGAGAGACTGGGAAAGCACACCCTTGTCATATGCCTCGGCATACATTTCGAGCAGATAAGGGGTAAGCTCCTCCGCGTAGGCCTTATAAAACTCAGAAGAGAACCCGTCGGGACCTGGGGCTTTGCGGTTAGGGAAAGAGCTTTTTGCCGATTGAATGTCTTCAGCTGTGGCAGGCTGGCTAAGAAAGTCTCTTTGGCCATCTGACAGCCACGAGATGGCCACTTGTGCAAAATAGTTATCAAATTCAACAGTGTCTGGCACACCCTGCAAAGTGTATAGTTTTGCATATGATAGGCGGAATTGTTCTGTGATGTCTGGGACACTATAATAGTCCCGTCCGGTTTTGTCCGTGATTTTAGTGATCACGTCCTGGTGCATGCGGTTTTTGATCTTACGGCTAAGTGATGCCCCGGTCTCCCACCTTCCCTGTAAGAGCGGGCCACATGTCGTTGAGAGATGTATCGTATCTCTTCTTCCGCCAGCTTCTCATGCTCAAGTACAGCTACCTTGATGGATGCCAGAGTCAACGCAGTGGGAGCAGTCTCGTAGTCACGCTCGAGTTTAGTCAGTGTGGTTTCTACCTTGGTCAGCTGGTCTCGTATGTCGCTCAAAATGCCAGCTGAAGTGCTGATGCAGGTGCCCCTAATGGTGGCTTTGAAGCCCTCCCAGAGGACGACAGCGCTGTCCACTGAACCCTTGTTGTGTTCAAAATATTGTGTTATGGCCTCACAAATTGTCTCTACCTAAAGGGGGTTTAGCAGTACATCAGGTCGGAAACGCCAAGTGAACAATCTAGGCACCATATGTGGTATACAGAGAGTAAGCCTAACAGGGCAGTGATCAGAAAGCGTATGTGGCAGACTTTCCACCTCCGTCACCCAGCCCGCTGCTCCTTCACTCATTAGCTAGTAATCAAGGCGAGACTAGCTGCCGTGAGCAGTGGAGATATGTGTGCCCTCAAGTGTCTCCTCATGCCTGTGACGCCATATATCTAGAAGTCCCAATTCGGCCATCCCGTCATTAATTACACGAGCTGTCCCAGGGGAGTGTCCCTCCCTACCACTAGATTTATCCTTCTGGGCGTCCAAGTGAGAATTTAGATCTCCCCCACCCCCCAAAGTAACACCACGTCGGGCAATTTCCGCAGGATAGTGAAGAGATGCTCCTATAGAGCAGGATCATCAATATTGGGACCATAGGTGTTGACAATGGTCACCAGCAGCAGTCGGCAGTAGGAGGTCCTGCTGGGCGGTAACGTGGGGAGGGGGAGGGGCAGGGTGGGGGAAGTAATGTATGGATCACGGAGTTTAACAGGTAAGTAAACATAAATAAATAAAAAAAAATTGTTGCGCGCACTGCATCACCAAATGCGATGCAGTGCGCGCAACGAAATTTGTTTTATTTATTTATATGTGTACTTACCTGTTAAACTCCGTAATCCATACATTACTCCCCCCATCCTGCCCCTCCCCACGTCACCACCCTGCAGTAACTCCTACTGCCGACCGCGGCTGGTCACCAGTTTGCCCGCCAGTATCCCATCTACCACCGCATAGCGTCTCGCAGTATCAACATGAGTCTGTATCACACTAAAGGGAAGGCCGTTTTTGACTAAAGTTACTACTCCCCGGCTATAGGAGGAATAACAGAAGCGAACCCCAACCCGCCTATTTTATTTTTTTATTTTATGTAGTTTATAGAGCGCGCAGCTACCCCCGGAGGGGTGTCCCGGCGCTAAAATCCTGAGCCTCTAAGGGAAAGTAGGGAGTAAAGAGCAGGAGAAGCAGTAGAGTGACTCAAAGTCCGGAGAAGAGCCAGGTTTTGAGTTTGGCTCGGAAGATGGATTCAGAGGGACAGAATCTCAGCTCGATTGGTAAGGAGTTCCACAATTTGGCAGCAATGACACTGAACCCTCTGCCACCCGTTCTAGATAATCTAAAACGGGGCGAGATCAGGAGGCGAAGGTCATTGGATCTCAAGGATCTGGTGGAGCGGGATATCGAGACCCGTTTTTTCAGATAGTTAGGTCCGCGGTCGTTGACGGCTCGATAGGTGAGGGTGAGGACCTTGAACTGAATGCGGCTAGCCACTGGGAGCCAGTGGAGTTCCCTCCGGTAAGCAGAAACGGATTGGCGGTACGGGATGTTACCAATCAGTCTGGCTGCAGCATTCTGGACAATCTGCAGCCGGCCTACCAAGTACTGGGGGGC
Source organism: Lissotriton vulgaris (assembly GCF_964263255.1). Taxonomy (NCBI): domain Eukaryota; kingdom Metazoa; phylum Chordata; class Amphibia; order Caudata; family Salamandridae; genus Lissotriton; species Lissotriton vulgaris. Next base: position 435,602,809 of record NC_141697.1, read on the forward strand.
ACCAGCATAGAGGCTGTTGGCATAGTCCAAGTGGGACGTGATGAGGGCTTGGGTGACTGTACGGCGGGAATCCAGGGGGAGATAGGGGAGAATTTTTCTGATCATGCGCAACTTCAGGAAGCAGGCAGAGGTGACTTTATTGACCTGAGTTTTGCATGACAGGGAGTCGTCAAACTGGAATCCCAGATTCCGAGCCGAGTGAACGGGGGACGGGGCGGGATCAAGTGCCGTGGGCCACCACCAGGAAGAGGGGATGGAGGCTCTCTGATTGAAAAACAGTACCTCCGTTTTGTCTGCATTCAGTCTGAGGTGATTCGCGGTCATCCAGATACTGATGTTGTTGAGGCATTGGCGAAAGTTGGCGAATGCGGAGTCCGAGTGGTCCCTGAAAGAAAACACCAACTGTGTGTCGTCAGCGTAAGAGACCACCCTGACTCCGTAGGACTCCACAACGTCGGCCAAGGGGGCAAGATATACATTGAAGAACAGGGGGCTGAGGGCAGAGCCTTGTGGTACCCCGCATGACAGGGGTTTTTTCTCTGACTTGAAGGGACGCAACAGTACCCTCTGACTTCTAGTCGAGAGGAAGGACTCGATCCAGCTGAAGGCAGTGCCACCAATGCCTATCTGCTTAAGTCGGTCAAGGAGGATAGGGTGGGAGACCGTATCGAAAGCTGCGGACAGGTCGAGGAGGACCAGCATGGCCTCCTCGCCCCTGTCCACGCATTCTCGAATTGTTTCGGATACTTCCAGCAGAGCCGTCTCAGTGCTGAATCCGGCTCTGAATCCTGATTGTGATCCATGCAGCAGAGAGTGATTTTCAAGGTATTCCGTGAGTTGCAGCTGCACGGCTTTTTCCAGGACTTTAGCGGGTTTAGGGAGAAGGGAAATGGGGCGATAGTTAGCAAAAACAGTGGGATCTGCGTCCGCTTTTTTTAGGATGGGGATCACCAAGGCCTCCTTCCAAGTGGTAGGGAAGAAGCCATGGTGGAGGTAGGCATTCCAGATGGAGAGGAAGGGGCAGGCAAGTGAAGGTGCCAGTTCTCCCATGATTTTCGCGGGGACAGGATCGGAGGGGGCGCCGGATTTGCAGTGGATGAGTAGCCTGATAGCATCATCCTGGTTAAGTTTGTTAAATGAGAGAAAGGACGGTGACTCTGGGGGACTAGTGGGAGAAGGCAAGGGGGCAAGCCCTGAGGGGAAGGAGACACGAAGTTTATTAATCTTTTCGAGGAAGTAATCTGAGAGTCCCTCGCAGAGAGCCTTACTCGCGGTGTTCTGAGGAGCCCTGGCCGGAGGGTTAATAAAATCTTTAACAATGCCAAAGAGGGCTTTAGATGAGTTTTTGGCCTTGGTAATTTGAGAGGCAAAGTGATCTTTCATAGCGCTTTTTTTTTGTTTAAGGAATTTTTTCATGGCCGATCTGTATAAGAGTTTGGCTTCGGGGTCGTAGTTTAGTCTCCACTTGCGTTCGAGAGCTTTACATCTGCTTTTCTCCTCACGGAGGGGGGTAGAAAACCAGGGAGCAGAGGGTCGCGATCTAGTGGAGGTGATGATTTTCTGGGGGGCGATAGAATCAATCGCATTGACGAGGGTAGCATTCAGCCTAGAAACATTATCATCTATGTCCGAGGAGAGGTATTCTGTCTGAAAATGGAATACCGGGTCCAGGGTAGCACATGTAACCTTGTGCCACTTTCTTCCCAACTCCTTCCTTGGGGCCGTAGGGGCAGATAATCGTCCGAGGGCAAGAGAGAAGGGGATGAGGTAATGGTCAGTCCAGGTGAGAGGGAGGGGAGGTAAGACAGTGATATTCGAGAAATTGGTGAATATGAGGTCCAGAGTGTGACCAGCCACATGAGTGGGACCTACGACTAATTGTTTAAGATTCAGGCTATCCATAGTTTCCAACAGATTGTTAGCCTTCACGCAGAGCGGGTTGTCTACGTGAAGGTTAAAATCGCCTAGGACAATGAAATATTGGTGTTTGAGAGATAAATCAGCCAGTTGGTGGACGAGGGCATTGAGAGAAGGGGAGGTGGCGGAGGGGGGATTGTAAACTAATGTGCCAGCCAGGATGACTGCCGCAGAGTCGGATATGGAGAAATACATGGCTTCAATTATACCAATATTGGTGAGTTTGGTAAAAGTCAGCTGGAGAAGGGATTTAAAAATGACGGCTAGACCGCCACCAGACTTACCGCCAGCCCAGTTCAAGCATTTTATATCATATCCTGGGGGAATAGCCAGATAGATATCCGGAGAAGAGGAGTCTGTGATCCAAGACTCGGTGAGAAAGAGAATATCCCATTCATCTGAAGAGATGGACATCCAGATGTCATTGGCATGCCGGGGAAGAGAACGGCAATTGATCAAACCAGCTTTCAGGGTGCGCTGATTAGAGAAGGGTATCTGTGACGGGGGACGTGGAGAGAGACAAGGTTGATAGGGCGGAAGAGTGAAGTTGCATTGCGGGCAATGGAAATGAGCGGACTCCAGGTGGTTAGGGATGCAGCGAGTGCTGGTCACGCAAGGGCGAGAATTAAGTAGGTGGAGTTGGGTATTGGTCCAACATGTGCGGACGGGGCTAGTGGAGGGGGCAGGGGGACTGGCCCTGGGCCCGGTCCAGGCCCGGACGGGCCCAGACGGGCTTGCCTTTGGCGCGCCTTCGGTGCGCTGACGGCGCGCCCGCTGCGCCCGTCCGCTGCGCTTCCTAGCGAGACACATTTTTTATGTCAGTGTAAGAGGGCGTCATGGGGGTGTGGCCAGCTGAGGTGGGCGTGTCCGCCGTGGCGCCTCGCCCTCAGTGATGGCGAAATGGAGTGTTCGTAGCAGCGCTAGAAGCGCTGTTTCAGTGCACAGGGTAAGTGGTTAAAAGCACAGAGTATCACACATCAAACTTTAAAAAAAATGCAGATTCACTCCCGGCTTCCGCCTCAGGAGACTCACGAATTAAAGTGACGCGCTTTCCAGCTGCGCGCACTTTATAATGACAAGAAGGGGGCGTGGCCAGCTGAGGTGGGCGTGTCCGCCGTGGCGCCTCGCCCTCAGTGATGGCGAAATGGAGTGTTCGTTGCAGCGCTAGAAGCGCTGTTTTAGTGCACAGGGTAAGTGGTTAAAAGCACAGAGTATCACACATCAAAGTTTTAAAAAAATGCAGATTCACTCCCGGCTTCCGCCTCAGGAGACTCACGAATTAAAGTGACGCGCTTTCCAGCTGCGCGCACTTTATAATGACAAGAAGGGGGCGTGGCCAGCTGAGGTGGGCGTGTCCGCCGTGGCGCCTCGCCCTCAGTGATGGCGAAATGGAGTGTTCGTAGCAGCGCTAGAAGCGCTGTTTCAGTGCACAGGGTAAGTGGTTAAAAGCACAGAGTATCACACATCAAAGTTTTTAAAAAATGCAGATTCACTCCCGGCTTCCGCCTCAGGAGACTCACGAATTAAAGTGACGCGCTTTCCAGCTGCGCGCACTTTATAATGACAAGAAGGGGGCGTGGCCAGCTGAGGTGGGCGTGTCCGCCGTGGCGCCTCGCCCTCAGTGATGGCGAAATGGAGTGTTCGTAGCAGCGCTAGAAGCGCTGTTTCAGTGCACAGGGTAAGTGGTTAAAAGCACAGAGTATCACACATCAAAGTTTAAAAAAAATGCAGATTCACTCCCGGCTTCCGCCTCAGGAGACTCACGAATTAAAGTGACGCGCTTTCCAGCTGCGCGCACTTTATAATGACAAGAAGGGGGCGTGGCCAGCTGAGGTGGGCGTGTCCGCCGTGGCGCCTCGCCCTCAGTGATGGCGAAATGGAGTGTTCGTTGCAGCGCTAGAAGCGCTGTTTCAGTGCACAGGGTAAGTGGTTAAAAGCACAGAGTATCACACATCAAAGTTTTAAAAAAATGCAGATTCACTCCCGGCTTCCGCCTCAGGAGACTCACGAATTAAAGTGTCTATCAGTAGCCTGTGTTAAATGTGTCTCTTGCAATAAGGCAATACTAATCTTATGCCTACCTAAGCGTGCTATCACCTGTCGAATCTTCTTCAGCGTGTTGAGCCCCCGTTCATTCCATGTTAAACAAGAGAATGACAGTGTTATTATTAACCCTGGGCAGAGTGCTTCGCTCCGCCCACGGAGTGCACGTAGTGCTGCCTACTTCGCGATTCGCAAAGTAGGCGTAGTAGGCAACACTACGCACACCCGTGGACGAAGCGAAGTTGCCCGCCACCCGCCTCCCTCCCGCCCTCTTCTACATCCTTAATTTTGATTTAAAATAGTGTAAGAATATAGTAAAATCACTTACCTGATATGCGGAGTCCCGGGGCTCCCTCTTCTGTTTCACGCCGAAACAGTGGGGCTACGCGAAGCGCGTGGGTGGGCGTAGCTTCCTGCCCACTTCACGAAGCTTTGCGTAACCCCACTATGCACACTACGTTCACCCTTAGTTATTATGCAGCCTTAACCATGTGTATATATAGGCAATGGAATCCAACCAATATCCTTCAAACCAGGAAAGCGTACACAAATGAGTTGAGACATTAACCCCTTCCATGCTGGTGACGAACCCCAGCCGTCATGCACTACGGTGCTCGTGTGCTGATGACGGCTGGGGTTCGACACGGCCCGCCCGTGTTCGTCCGGCGGCCGCACACGGGGAAAATCGCGGCCGCACGGAAGGGGTTAATACAACAATCAGCTACATAACCATTCCCGGTACACCATCCCACCCCTGATTTCCTCCCCCCTTCCCACTTCAGCAACCCCAACCTGCTAAAGCCATCCCTTACCCCCCATAACAAATCCCACACGCAAAACCGAGGGACAAACAAGTGGTGGGGAATACCCATAAGGGGGATCGCTGGAGTGCAAAGACCCTCCTGGTAGAAGGAAAGGGGCCGAGTCGGTGTGCATTCCCACCCAGACACTGCAATGATGCAGCACTCAGTGGCACATAGCTGTACCCACATAAAGCGCTGGAGAACACGGGGACAATAGGAATTAACAGAGCACAGTCCGTTCGAATCTCAGCACATATACAAAATAAACATGGCATCACTGAGAGGGGAGAATCAATGAAGTTACAGAGACAAAATCACTGAGCACACCCAGGCTCCAATACTGAGATTGCTCATATGTCATATCAGCAGATTTGTCATTCTCTTCTCCCCCCGGAGCTCCAGACGACCGTTAGCGGCAGCTGAGAGATTTGGCCAAGTCCATCGCCGATTTCGGGCAGGTGAAGATCTTGTTCTTCCCATTAACCTCCACACGCAGGCGTGCAGGATAAAGCATAGCATATGGCACTTGAGCGGCAATGAGAAGCTTTTTGACGGGCTGGTACGCACGCAGAGTCTCCTGCACTGCCATCGTGAAGTCAGGATAGAAAGCGAGAGAGTTCCCCTCATATGTGATAGCGCCCTTCTCTCGAGCCAGACGAAGCACAGCATATTGGTCCCTGTAGTTTAACAAGCGGGCGATAATAGGACGCGGTGGAGCGCCCGGCGGGGGCACGCAGATAAAGAGCGATGGGCGTGCTCTACAATCAGAACCTGAGATAGCTGGTCAGTTCCAAATATCTCTCGCAGGAGCTTTTCCACATACGTCTCAAGGCAGCCCGTGTTCGTGGATACTGGCAGGCCCGTAATGCGCACGTTGCTGCGTCGCGATCTAGCTTCCAAATCCTCGTTACGGGCCTTGATAATAGCTAAGACCTTTTCCATAGACGCAGCCTTGGTGGTGACCTGGTGCAGCCCATCCTCAGCTTCCCCAAGGCGCTGTACATGCTTGTCCATTTTCGAAGACGTGATCTATTCGGAAGTTCAGATGGTCAATCTTGCCATCAATGGATTGTAGGCTAGCCTGGACCGCCAGCAGGGTTTTATCGATGTTGTTGAGGTGGTTGTTAGAAGCTTCAGCCTCAGAGTCTGATGCAGCGTGCTGGCAAGCATTATTGGACTTACGGGGTTAAAAAGTGAGATGCGGCTGACCGCGCTCAGTCTTCCCCATGTTGCAGATGCAGTATTATAGGGAGCCAGACAGTCGCAGTGTAGTAGCGGAAAGTAGAGAAATCTAGCGGCCAGGAAGACCACTAGATCCAGAAAGCAAAAGGGCCCACCGACGTGACAATGCATCAGGACTAAGGGACACAGCCCCACAGCACACTCTCAGGAATCGGGCCTGCAGCCGGTAACAGCAAGGGCCACTCGTAGTCACAGTGTAGAATCACCGCTGTGCAGAAAGGATAGCGCTATGGACCAGGTAAGCGCCATGGTCACAGCTCTCCACACCACTCTCAGGAATCAGGCAGTTGAGGAGAAAGGAGCAAGCGCGACCCTTAAGCCAACATGATTCTCCTTGCTGTGAAGGGTTTAACATCTTGGTTGCTGTGACTTTTCCCCTCCTGTGCTGACATTCCATGAATACTATTGTTCATGACGAGCTCAGCTCGTCATAAGCACAGCTCCACTGTGCCTCGCGACTAGCTGAGCTCGTCATGAGGTCATGAGCATCGAAGGGGTTAATAATGCAGTCCCAGACACACACACTGCAGTTTGTGAGCAGTGCAACCAGGGAAGCCCCACTGGGCACAGCGGGTGTCACGCAGTCGTCACAGGCCTCCGCAGCTCACGAGGGCGGGCCCGCTCAATCACCGATCCACCAGACGTAGGCCAACACCGGAGCAGGGGATAACCCAGAGCTCCGACTCAGCCGCAATGTGGTAGGCAGCGGCAGCCAGATCAGCAGCGCATAGGGTCGGGGAGATTCAGCAGGCCTTCAGACACGCGGGGCACCAAACACTGGCATCAGAGCACACACAGCAACAATCCTGGGGGACTACCGCAACGGGCCCTGCCTTTAGTCCCGGACTGAGGGGACTCGGAAACCCCGTCTCTAATCAGCCCAAAATTGACAGACCGCACCAGCAAAGAGCAGCGGGCAACCCGCACCCCCAGGCGCTCTACAGATGCGCAACAGGGAACACAGCAACCCTCCGGCTCACACCACACCGGCCCGATCCTTAGACCAGAGGTGTAGGTCAGCCTCTCCAGTACGCGCAGACTACAAACAGAAGAAGCCGAAGCTCACTTGGGCCGCGCAGTCTGGCCGCGCGGTCATATCCCGCTCCGACCCGCCATATTGCCAGCGCTGGTCTCAGCCACTGCGTCCTGTTTTTCAGCAAAGATGCTGTCGCGAGCCCCAGCAAGCAGCCGGAGTCGTCCTCCAACACCTCACACCACAGCACCCTAGAACTGGGCAGCAATCCAGGCGGGATGGCAAGGATTAATGACGGATAATAAACTCGGCTAGCAGAGCAGCTCTACAGAGCACCATCTTGCTGTGCGCCCTCTAGCGCCCCCCTCCCCCCCACCATAAATACTTCGGCAGGGAATGAAAACACCCCGACCATTCGAATAATGAGTTAAGCAAACTGGAAAACAACCCCAATCAGGCATGTACTAAATAATCAAACGGCACGCAATGCCAACACACCGCCCACCTACTGTAATTTTCCACACAAACTTATGCTCTGTCTCCCCAGATGGTCGGGTGTCTCACTACGATTACCGCAGAATACATTATTTGGAATATTTTGTTTCCCTCAGAACCATCCATAAAACAATATATGATAGCCAATATCTTGACAGAGTGCCTTCCGAAATGAAAGGTCTATGGTCAGTTACATTCAGAAAAACGGAAACCCCAAATTGCTCATGAGAGTATCTGCTTTAGTGTCACTTAAGTCCTCGTAATTTAAAACTGATTGCTACAGCAACTTTTGGTTCGCAGCCCCTGTAGATTTAAGTGTAGTTACGCATACTTAAAGTACCCGCCATCCAGTGATCATTGTGGAGCGTTGTGACCGCATAAACCTGAAGCCTCAAATAAAAAAACAATTTTAATCCAACAAACAAGCATCAATACTACCTATGCCTGAAACTCTGGATGTTCGCCATTAAACCGACAACTAACGTGCCCTCTAATAATTGATTGCCTTCTCCTCTACTTTAGCTCTGTACTTTCCTACATTTTCCCGTTGCCCACTGGGTTAGCTGTACCGAAACAACACCACTGCTCCCTTACCAAAGCAAAGTCAAGACTGACTCCCATGAACTGTTGAATCAAATTAGCGCAAAAAGCTTAAAGAAAAAAATCTCTAAAGTAATTTGCCTTGCCAACCTGGTTCCACTTCCTCATCCCAGACAGGGAACCTGAACTCCAATGAGGCGCTACAATCCTCTCCATGCATGTGGTATATAAGCAAGTCAACTTCCACTTACAACAAGCATTGAAGTTAATAAAATAAAGCAATGATCGTAAATGGGTCCTCGAGAGCAAATATCACCGTATACATTTACAACGAGCATTCTATTAAAAAAAATACAAATAATAATCTTAATTGGGGCCTGGAGGGCAAAGATCCCCGCATAGTTAGGAGGAGCTAGGCCGCGGCTGGACCCGTGAAATGCGCTTAAAACTTGTTGGGATAACAAATTGAGCTGAAATAGTGCTATTGTAACGTAAGTCTAACAAATTGCATTTGATTATCTCACCGATAATCTTAACTGCGTTTGAACCAGTGACCTTCAGGTTATACATTGATTTTCATCAATAAATGAAATTCGTTCCTCAGAGAAACCGAATTTACAAGCCATACCTTAACTCCTTGACACATTCTTCCAAAAGAAAAATCCTTAACTGAAAATGGCGAAACAGCAGGTATTTAACAACTGAGAATGCCATGCTAATTATACGCTTTAAGTCGGGTCTTTGAGTTTTAATTATCTAATCAGTATTAGCACATGTTGCTGTATTGACCTCCGATATCTTAGATGTGATTTAAATATGGGCTTATAAGGTCGAGTTCACTAAACATTCAGAATACCTGAACTGTAGAGGTCCGATTCACAAAGTCTTTTGCTCCTGTTGAGGTTTTTCGGTTTTCGACTTTGTCCCGTATTCGGCCGCCATTTTGTTGTCCTCACTCAGGCAGCACGGGGAACTGAGTGTTTTTGCCTTTTCCAGCTGCTACGTGTCTCTTCTGTTAAAAAGTAACCCCCGCCCTTGTTTACGAAACCGATGCCCGACAAGGCAGGTGAACTCGGAGATTTAAGGCGTACCCTGCGCCGCCAGGCCCATAAGGCCCGGTTCCTCAACTGGCGCCCAACGTGGGGCGGCTTCAGTGGTAGCGGTTCAGCCCGAGGGTCGTGAGGAGCCTCGCAAGAAAATTCCGGAGATTCGCAAACCACGTCAAGGTACCCCTATATGTCGAAGTGGACCGAAGGTCTTTTGCAGCGCGGCTACTCCTTCCCGACGTCTGCTGACGACTGCTGCCCTGACTGCCGCCCTGCCTTGGCCCATTTGGTGATGACTGGTATTGCGAGACGTTAGACGGACCTCTGTTGGCGTGAGAGAACATTTGGTTAAGTATTCGTGGGTAGCGCCCACTTCTTTGTTTTGTTGATGGGTTTGTTATTTGACCATTGCAATAGCCGAAGCCAAGGGGTGAGTACGTTTGTGCTGTGTTATTTGCTTTAACTCCTTGAAGTTTGTAAGCAGACCAGTGAATTAAAGATGCCTGGTCTTAGCAAGTTTAGGAAATTTAGTTGTCTTGGTTGCAATAGGGATTCCCGGCTGGAGGACTCTTGTCCGATTCCTCCGGTTGGAACTCCTACTTATGAGCTCTATTCGAAACATGGTGTTGGCCCCATTGCCTTTAACGAGGCATGGATCCAATACACTAAGAAAGATGGTGTTTTGCAGTGGCCACAAAATGGTAGCTTTGAGCCTAACCTATTAGACAATCTAGAAGCAATTTTGTTCAAAAGGAAAGCCCGGCCGGCAATGTTTGACTCTTTCCGACTCTGGCGCAAGGAAGCCAAACGGAGAGAAATTAAGCACGCAAAAAGAGATAAGAAAGCGAAAGGTATGACGATTATATAGGCTGCCCAGCAGTTTAAAGAACATGAGATTGATCGGGCGATTGAAGTCTCAGAAAGACAGCATCGTATGGCAATAAATGTTGCCTACTTCTCCACAGAGTAAGGATCTTGACGAAGATCCCTTAATGTCCCATTTGTTGAGATTGCCTCCGTCCTATGTACCAGATGCTAATTCACCTCCATTGTTACCACTTGTCCAGCAACCTGTTGTTAAGCCAGTTGATCCAGCTCTTCCACAATTGCCCCTTCCAGTATTGCCACCCCGCCTCCTTTGCCACCGAGTTCTATACCTCAGTCTCCTTTACCCTCAGTTCCTCTTGTAACTGTCAGCCCCTCTCCTGCTATGCTTAATACCTTGTCTCCCGTTGTACTGTCAGATTCACCCACAGCTCGTAAACGATTGGTCGATACTGTTGTAGTGCAGTTCCTATTTTCCCAATAGGCTCTGCGCATTGGAATAACACAAACAGCAGTGTAGACGTAGGACTAAGGTCATCTAGGTCTCTATTGACTATGTTAAACTTAATTTATGTTTGCGCCAGCTTGCTCAGAGGTCACTGGAAACTTTCTCAAATGAAGAGGAATGGATAACCTTCCCTGGCTCAGACAAGAAGGGATTCAGTTTCCGACAACCGCATAAACATGACCACTGTGCTCCCTCAGAATAAGAGTATATCTCTAGAGTTGTGTGAAAACAATAGACAAATATTTTTAGAAATCTGAAGGCTTTTTTATCAGTTTAGACTCTGGTGCACTGCCTGTTCATGCGCACAACAGTTTCAAAATGATAATATTACAGGTGCAGATCGGCGAGTGGACAAACCTTAAACCACTCGGATTGAGTAGACAAATTGCCACTTATCTAACTGAAAGGGTTGCCGATGCACTCAAAACACAGTGATTAGATTGTTAAGTAACAATACAACAAAATTATAGCAACATAAGTGACAGAAGTAATCCAACAGAACTCCAATGAAGGGTAACTCGTGGAGTCTTTATTGCAGTATACAGCCAGCCGACACGTGTTTCATCGCACTCGCGATTCCTCAGGGCTAGATGGCTGTGTCAAAGTCAGGTCGCTCAGCTGGTGATAATTCCGACCCAGCCGGGCCCTTGACCGATGATACTCGGTGTGAGTGTCTACGATGAAGAGTAAAATTCACGATTCTGTAAATGTCAGTACTAAAGCCGTTTCTTTAAGGGATTCAGTTTCCGACAACCGCATAAACATGACCACTGTGCTCCCTCAGAATAAGAGTATATCTCTAGAGTTGTGTGAAAACAATAGACAAATATTTCACTCAGTCAGCAGTGAATACTTAGTTTCACCAGAATGCAGAGAAATGGAGAGACGGGCGTTTTTAATAAAAAGGTGTTATTTATTGAGCAGTCTTCCTTCTCATGCATGAGAAATGAATTGCCACAATTGCAATACTTAAAGTAAAGTGCGTACAATAAAAGTAGTATTATGAAATAATACTGTAAAAGCATTGATACGGTTTCTTAGCCATATGATACTTTAAAATGGATAAAATATATACATTGGCTAAAAGGCTCAACTGGTGCTTCTAACTAAGCCTACCCCGGTGTACCTGACCTAAGCCTAATATGTGGGAAGGGACAAAGAAGTAGCAGTGTTAAGTTAAGTTGGTTTAAGATAATTTTGCCAAGAATCTGCATCAAGAATTCTCCTAAGGGTTTAGTCCGCTCCGTACCTTGGTAATAGAATGTGGGAGGTCTGGTATCTCTTTCCTCAGGACTCGATATCCCAGCAACCTGCAAGGGTAGGCTGAAAACACCGGAGCTGGATTTTCTCGGCTGGACAGCGTTTCTCTCAGTGCGTCAAACAGGAGGGGGGCCTCCGCGGGCACTCATCAGCTGGGCTCTCGGGCAAGTAGATGGCCGCTCTGCTCCAAACCACTGTGTGTTTGCTTAAGGCAACTGTTGGTATTTTATACCTCAAAGGTGCCGGGTTTGACGTAAGGTTGGACATAAGACGTCACCAAGAACTAACAGTTCTTGCAGGACTTCAGGAGTTCTTGTTCATATCAAAACAAAAGCAGGGGGGGTTTTCCCTGGCTGCTGGAGGCTTGGTTTGTTTAACCCCTTCTATGCTGGGCCGATTTTGCTCGTGTGCTAGGCTTTTAAAGAATCAATGGCTTTATGACGGCCCCCAGCCGTCATGAGCACACGAGCACCGTGATGCATGACGGATGGGGGCCGTCATCAGCATGGAAGGGGTTAAAGAACGCGTTGTGCTTTCTAGGAGTCGATGGGAGTAGCCATGCTGTGCTTTGGATTGCATGGGCTATTACTGAATATGAATCTGATTCTTATGCCGTTGTCAGGACAATATTGATTATAACCTCACAAGGGCATAAATCGGGAATATCGAATTAGGGTCCTAGATAAGAACACAACACTGTTTTTGGTCTTTTCTCCCCCTTCTTTGGGTCTTTTAACCTGACTCCTGCTCTTTCTCGAAGGCAATCCCGTAGTCCTCGTCCTGGTTCCGAAGAGCGAGTTGTGTTGGACTCTCTTGCTCATAAATGGAGCATGAGTGGTCCACAATATAGTGTGCACGATATCATGAGCACCTTTCTGCACTGGAATGCGCCCACGCAGATATATGTTTTTAATGTTATGTGTGACGATCTTGTCAAAGGATGGGAGGATATGGATTTGGGTTTAGCTCCCCAGGGTTTGTTAGACGTACAGGCTAAATTTGATATAGGACTTATTGTGGATTCTGAAGTTGAGGTCGCTGTAAGGACACTTGTCACTTTCAGGTCTTTATTTTCTTCTCAGACTATTCTTGAACCTGATCCTGCAGTTAGACAGAAAATGAATCCTTATCCTATGAGGGAAGTTACTTCAGTATGGAGACAAGAGGTTCCACAGGTAGGCGCTGCTCCACGTATCCCTGCTCATTTCCAGCGTATATGGGTACATGTCCCCTGGAAACGATCTGCAGTTTTGGCGCTTAAACAGTCTTTTTTTTTTTTTTTTTGAAGACCTTTATTACCACAGAAGCATTTACACAGCTTTACGCCTACAACCCTGGGGCCGGCAGCACCTGGTTAACGTTTGTGTTCATAGTTAAGTCACACAGCCCCTTTGCCGACATCCCGGGGGTACGGCGGCGTTGTACAACAGTGTGTGTGGTCTGGTTGTCGTTCAGGATGCGGATATATGTAGGTCTGGTTTTATATTTTATAGCATTAACCGTTGTTGAAAGTGTTCAAGAAGAATATGTGGTAAAAAACAAAAAGGGGAAAAGAAAAAGAGAAAAGAGATGAAAAGAAGAAACAAACACGGTCAGTGAAGTGTTTTGATTTCGACTTCATTGAGCACCAGAGATGCATCCGAAGTGTATTCAGAACCACGATTACAGCCACTTGGGAACCGCCTAGACTAGATCTTCTGTTCCGGACTTCGAGATAGGAGGAGGCTCACAGATGTTACCCCGAAAGTCATTCCACCTTGACCACACTTCTCCCCATTTGCGGGGAACTTAAACAGTCTTTACCGGACCCTCGTAAAAATCCTGCTGGGTATTATAAAGAACTGTCCCAGACTGTTGATGCGTGTATCAAGAATTTGGCCGATATTGATATGCTGATGGGAAATGTAGTCCCACAAACGTTATGGGCTCGGGTTCGTAGGGAGGATCACGACCAAGCTTTAGGTGGTAATTGGGCTGCTATAACTGCTGTGGATGCAGCACAAGTAGGTGGTTCTAAACCAGATGATTTGATTGCACAATTACCCGGTAGGATCATCACTTTAATGAAAACGATGATGTCTGCCTTACGTGTTAACTGGGATAAGTTAGCTACGTGTAAACAGAAGAAAGATGAGTGTCTCCGATTTCTTTGCCCGTTTCGAGGAGACGTTCATCGACCACAGTGGTCAAGATATGAGTACTGAGGGTGAAAAGCGATTCATTCGTGGATAAATTTGTATTTAATTTACTTCCAGAATTATCGCATAAATTGAAAGACTCCGAAAGTTCGTGGCAACAGCTCGATGACCTCATGGCCATTAACATTGACTCAGACTAACTTGAGTCCTTTGTGTTTTGCCTGAGTAATGGCAAAAGGAGGGTCTGAGGTTCTTCGGTTGTCGACTTCGTCCCGTATTCGGGCACCATTTTGTGTCCCGTCGCCATTTTGTGTTGCCCTCACTCAGGCAGCACGGCGAACTGAGTGTTTTTGCCTTTTCCAGCTGCTACGTGTCTCTTCTGTTAAAAAGTAACCCCCTGCCTTTGTTTACGAAACCGATGTCAGGGTCTGGCCGAGTTCACTAATCCATGTCTAGGTTGATTGATCCCTGTCTCGACTGATTGTTTGGCTTCCCCTATTCTTTCCTTATTTTATCTTATCTGACTGGCCTTCACTATTCTCTCCTTGTATTCTCTTGTTACATAACTATCCTTTGAGGCACACAAATACGTCTTGCCACCTGATAATTGGATTGTAGGCACTAGCACTGATTAATTTCTGGGGAGGGGTAACACACAGGGTCTGAAAGAAGGGCGTATTTGGGACACTTGATAGCTTGTTTTCCAACTTTTCCTATTGGTTAGCCTTGTATGTATTGGGAGTATATGTTGTAAATATGTGTGCTATAAAAGATTGTGCGCCACAGAATAAAGTGTCAGTCTCCTGAGAACCTAGTCTGTACTTCTGGGACAACTGTGCTTAGCTGCAGCTAATAAACCTGGTTTTCTACGCCTAACAGAGTGTCTTGTGTCTCTGTCCGACAAGGCAGGTAAACTCTGAGATTTGAGGCGTACCCTGCGCCGCCAGGCCCATAAGGCCCGGTTCTTCACTGTATGTTAAATGTTTTTGTGAATGAGGCACCTCCCAATATCTGAAACTGACAACCATCTCTGCTGTTCGGAGAGCGAGGGTGTCTGCCTGACCTTGCAGCTGATAAAACTGATCACATTGATCCATAAACCACTCCTTCAATTGCACCCCATATTGCTGCTCGAACCCGGGTTCCACTGGGTTGAAGTAGACTGCCCTATCAGTCGAGCCACACCCCCTGCGAAATACGAGCACAGCCTCTTACCCACAAGGCAGCTGCACAAAATGGCAATAAATACTGATCCCAATAATAGTACAAAAGCTGCATTGCAGTTTGATAAAATACCGACAGCCAATATTAAATACAGCATTATTAAATTTTTCTTATTCCCGCCTACGCTGACGCTCAAACCCGGGTCTCCTGGACCAAAGGCGACCACTCTGATAATTGAGGCTCACTCTTATACGGGATCAGCCTCATTCCTGCGGCCTCGTCTCCCACCTACACCTTGACCAGAAACTCAGCCCAAACTTGCGATAAATAATGCCCACAACCTTTATTAACCACCCGCACCGCATTGCCATCACAACGCTCCATTTGCGGCTGCAGTTTCAGGCAAGTTAACCCCATTTACCACTGCCCCCTGCAGTCCCTTACTGCTATTCACGAAGCAAGTTTATTTAACCCCTTCCCTGCTCATGACGAGCTCAGCTCGTCATGAGGCACGCTGGAGCTGTGCTTATGACGAGCTGAGCTCGTCATGAATAAAGAAGAATAGCAATTTCCAGCACAGGATGGGAATTGCCTTAGCAGCCAAGGTGTTAAAACAAACAGCTCGAAGACCATTGTCGTCGCTCTGAGAACGAGAACGCCTCTCCTGTATATTGCAGTGGGCCCTCACTGACTAACCCGTATATCACTGCGCCTCCACGCAGTCCTTTACCGCTATTCTGGGTGCGAAGCGAGTTTATTCAAAATATTGTAGTATAAACTTAAAAACTCAAACGCCCACTAATGTGGGCGTCACACTACGCGCGGGCCCCCTCAAACCTCCCGTGCTATACTCTGCACACCGTAGACGGGTAACCCCGATCCTAGTCGACGACGCTCCTGAAGCAAGGCTGAGGTCCAAGGGGACAAAGATCAAAACCACTAGGGTGCATCCTTAAATACCTTGCCAGGATTTCCCTGTGCAACCTGACGATGTCACCTGAGCCCTTCCTTATCCATCATCTTTTCTCTGCCCCGGAGGAGGCTCAGGCACGTGGCGCTACTAAGGGAGCCCCTCCCCTAGGTTCGGGGGGCTTCTGGTCAGTAGTACCTGTATGAGCCACTTACCTGTTGAAAGAGGAAGCCAAGGAAAGATCTTTCTGAGCATACGCATCAGGCCGAAACAGGTGCCCGAAATGCTTTTGACATGTTTTTCCATCAAGAGGTTGCCGTCCACAAGAACACCTACGTTTTACACCATTTTTTCGGTGTGGGAGGTTGACCAGTTCAGGAGGCCACCAATCAGTAGACCAAAGCTCCTCTGCTTTCACGAACAGCAAGATCTTGGTTTTGGTGGTATTCAACTGCAAAACACTAGCTGTCATCCAAGCCGCCATCTTTAGCATGCACTTTATAAAGTCTTCTCTGGATGACGTGGGATCTGTATCGAAAGTAACTGTCAGTTGTGTATTGTCCATGTACGAGACAGTGTCAAATCCACAAGATTTATTAATGGAAACTTGAGAAGATGCATAGATGTTGAATAAAGTGGGGCTTAAAATGGAACCCTGTGGGATTCCCTTTGCCTAAAGCTGAGGTCTGAGAAGTAAACAACTCAAGTTCTGTCAGCAAGGATACTTTAACCATTCAAGTGCCATTCCACTGACACCAATCTCTCGTAGCCTATGCACTAGGATTCGATGAGAGATGGTGTTGAACCCTGCTGACAGGTCGAGAAGGATCAGCATAGTTGGTGTCCCATTATCTAGGGCCAACTTGATCTTATCTGTTACTTCAGTTAGTGCAGATTTGTGACTGTGCGACGCACGAATAGTGCGGTTTCGGTACTGTGCAACGCACGAAAGCCTGACAGAGAAGGATCACGTAAATTATTCAGTTCAAAATATTCAATTAACTGCTTATGAATCAAGACTTCCATAACTTTCGAGAACTAAGGAAGGAGAGATATGGGTCTATAATTTTGGAGATCCATGGGATCGGCCAAGGCTTATTTTAATATAGGTCTTATTTGAGCCATCTTCCATTTCTGGCGCAAGTTGGTTGTGATTAGATATAGGTTACAAACAAAAGTAAGGGGAGCTCCAAGGGCCGGGCCAAAGCTGTGTTGATGAAAGGAGGAGCCAGGTCAAGAGGGGAACCAGATTTTAAGTGTACCAGTAAAGACTGGACTTGCTCCAAAGTGATGGCCTTAAAAGCTTCCAATAAGGAAGAGATGGAATTATCGTGGTTATATGAATCCACGCTAAGTTCCACATGTATGCTGAAAGAGCTTTAGATTTTATCAATTTTTAGCTTAAAAGGGTTTGTCAAATCATCACATAACTGTTGAGTTAGCGGGATGGATGAATTATTACCCTCGGGTTTGTGAAATCTTTCAGAATTTTAAGCAATTCTTTTGTGGGCATACCAATGCACCCTTACCCCTAAAATAAAAGGGACAGTATTTCTTTACCAAAACTGGGCAGATGAGGGTTATTACCCTGATCTGCTACTAAGGGGGGAGGCAAAAAGCCCTCAAGACACCAGGGATTTTTCTATTTGTATTATAAAAGTGGGGGCAGACCATGCCTCCATCCACAATAACAAAGTATTTCTACTCCCTCCACCTAGGGGCAGATGTGGGCACTAGCCCCGATCTGCCCCCCGTGCGGGCAGAAAGCCTACAGGAACGAAGATAGGTACAGTCTTTTTGTGCCCCCCCCCCCCCTGGGGAGACAGATGGGGGCAATAGCTCCCGATATGCACCCCTGAGATGGCAGAAAGCCCAGTAGGCACAAGGGACTTTTTTGTTTGTATGTTAGGGGTGGGGGCTGCCTAGAAAAATAGCCATAATCGTTCTGCTGATGAACAGATGGGGGCAAAAGCCACCGATCTGCTTCCGAGGGGTGCAGAATGCCCACTATTCACTAGAGATATGTTTATGGGCATATTAGGGAGCGCCCCCTTAAGCAAGGGTTACTCCCCTTTTTAGTGCTCGCATTTTTGCCGTTCTGCCCCTCTTCGGGGCATATCAGCAATATTTTTAGGCTCCTCTGTCCCCAAGGGGGCAGAAACCACTAGACACTAGCAAACGTGTCTGTGTGTGCGTACTAGAGTTCAGCTGATGGTCTGTGTACTGGTATTTGGCTGGCTGAGTGTAAACCTGCATTTTGCTGGCGGTATGTGTTCACTTGGACTTACCTGGCAGTGCGTGTGTGGACTAGTGCAAGACTGGCAGTGTGCGTGGACTGTTGCTTGGCTGGCAGTATGCATGCACTGACGCTTGGCTGGCGGTGTGCGTGTATTGGCGCTTGGCTTGCGGTGTGCTTGGACTGGCCCTTGTCTGGCGGTGTGTGTGGATGGCGCTTGGCTGGCTGTGTGTGTCGACTGTCGCTTGGCTGGCGTGTGCTGATGGTGTGCTTGGATAGCGCTTGAGCTAGTGATGTGGCTTGCGTAGATCTACCAGTGTTTTATTACCCAAAATCCCCATGCAGACTGCAAATTTAGCTAAACAAGTTACACTTTCCTCATATTTCTATGTGGTTTGTGGAATCACTACGTCAGCCCAAATCATCCCCTCCCCCCCCCCACCCCCCCCCCCTCCCCTCTCCAGTGTTTGGGCTTCTGATAAAAATGATACCTCACTTGTGTGGGTGCCCAAAGCAGAGAGCCTAAAAACGTAAAAAATAAAAAACTGAAGGGGAACCAAAGTGGGTCCAAAAGGGCAGTTTTAAAAAATAAGTTTTTAGGATGACAATGCTTTGCATACCCACACAAGTGAGGTATCATAATTTTTATCAAGAGACTGAGGGCAAAGCTAGGTTGTGGTAAATTTGTGCCGGCGCAGTGATCTCGCAGCCATCCCACAGAGAAATATGAGGAAAATGTGACTTTTTAGCAAAATTTGAGGTTTGCTGGGGAGTCTGGCTGAGAAAACGTTGGGGGATCCAAGCAAGCCTCCCCTCTCTGGACTCCCCCTGATGTCTAGTTTTCAGAAATGTCTGAATTTGGTAGGTTTCCTTAGATGACCACCAAACCCGGGACCAAAAATGCAGGTTCCCCCTATCTATCACAACAACCTGTTTTTGCAAGGGGGTCACCACCGTTTTTTGTCCCGGGCTCTGGGTCCATCTAGGGAAACCTTCCAAATCCAGACATTTCTGAAAACTAGACATCTGGGGGAGTCCAGAGAGGTGAGGCTTGCTTGGATCCCCCAACGTTTTCTTACCCAGACTCCCGGGAATTCAGAATGGTTTTCTCTTCAGAAATGTATAACTTTTTGGGACCCTTTATTGGTTACACACCCATATCTACCACTAACTGAAAGGAGGTTGAAAGCACAAAAAATAGGAAAAGTAGGCTATGTCACAGTAAAATGCTAAAACAGTTTTAGAAACTTCTGGGTTTCTGACAAGTCTGCCTGTTCCTGAACGCTGGGAAAATGTTTTTTTCCAGCACCACAAACCCTTTGTTGATACCATTTGCAGGGAAAAATCTGACTGTTTTCCACAGCACTTTTTCCCCATTTTTCCCCAAAAACCCAAAATGCTATATTTTGCCTAATTTCTCGGTCCCATCCAGGGAAATCCACAAACCCTGGGTGCCTTTTAGAATCCTCAGGATCTTGGAAGAAAGGGATGCAAATTTGGCATGGATACCTTAAAAATGTTTGGGGCCTAAGCGCAAACTACCCTGAATAGCCAAAAAAGGGCATTGCACTGGGAGTTGTTTGGGGGGGCAGTTTACATCATGACTGCTTAGATAATCATTCTAATACATTACATTTATAGGCTGACAGTATATCATAAATAAGCTTTCATTGAAGAATACTAACAACTGTGCAGGGGTGTGGAATTGAATAAAATATCTACTTGTCCTTGGGGCAAGATGCTTCATAAATCTGCTTGTCTTGTAACAAAATTCACTTGTCCCTTTTGTGCCATGTAATGCAGCGTCAAATTATGGCAGCTATCTCATTATATAAGAGCTCTGAAATACCCTCTTGATTTATGCCAGGGCTTCTTCCATAGTAGGGTTTGAATACTAGCAATTTCCTATTGTAGCTCTAAATACCAGGGCTTAAGGTAGTGGAAAGCAATAGTTTCAGGGTTGAAATGCCCTTTTGAGTCTGTGCAAACCTACTAACTTGCATGTTTTAAGGGTTTTCACCAACTGTTCTCTAACCTTTTACCATACAGTGTAAGGAAATGTACTCCAGACAATGACAGAAATAAAACTTCTTCCAGGGTTGGGAAAAAATACTCAGATTTTCTCATGAGCAAAACTACACCTGCAAATTTGCTCATGATAAAATGCAGCTCACAAATATTTTTTAGGGGTACTATATCTTGGCCTACTTATGTAAAGTCTTGTGATTTCATGAAAGCTGGATATCTGCACTTAATGCAATGACATGGATGCACCTTTGAGACTTTATTTAGTAATTAAGCCCCTAATTAGGTCTGGCGTTGACATGTCCATTTGTATTCATTAAAAATCGCTCTCTGGCTATCTGCTAGTTTCTCTGTGACTGACTGCATTCTGTTCTTTCACAAGGAGCATATCGACACCTAGTCGTTTTGTTCAGTGCCAGGAACTACTGTGGCAATGTGTGCTTTTTGAGACCAAAATCAATTTTTGCTTTTGCCAATGTTTGTTATAATGGTGAGGGCCTGCCAGCTCCCACATCAGTAAGGTTTTACAAAACCATGCCAAAACAAGTTATGCATTGGCAAAACTAAAAGGCTGACCAACAATTTCAGACCTACTGGCTTCCCCATATCTTGTTTATTTTTTGTTTCCCATAATCTTATTAAAACTGGTTACACTGATTTTCCATTATGAATATTTTAGGGAAATACTAGCATGCATCAACACATTTTACTAAATGATTCTGAAATGGTATCTAAAATCTTACAGTAGTTTAGCGAAAAGTTGTTGGATTTTTTTGTGAACATTTTATTTTGAAAGCAAAGAATCCGCAATCTTGACTTCAAGCTTCTGCAAATATTTGCATATAATCAGAGATCATTCTGGGAGCATTACATATAGCCTAATATTGCTAAACATTGGTAACGTGTGTAGACATTTTATACTGGAACCACTATTGGGAGTGCAGTATGAGCTTACAACATTTACTTAGAGTGCTCACCCTAATAATAAAGGCTTTGCATTAATGAACCATCAATAAAAGTTTGAACAGCATTAACACATGGACACAAATATTACCATAACTGCTGGCAATGCCTTTCCCTGATCCATATTGTGGTACTGCAAACTGGCAGCCAAAAGGTTTGTCCTATAAGGGGGTTGTGCTTCTTGTCCAAGGACAACATATACAGGAAAACTTGTCGCACTTGACCCCAAACAATATGTCCTGGCTTCGGGCTATAGGGATTACACATCCCTGCTGTGTGTACCTGCTGTTTCTAGAGGCCAGGGTGAGAGTCTGCAAAAAAACACAAATATATATACATATGTATATACATATGTGTGTGTATGTATGTATATATAATATATAATATATATTGTGTATATATCCCTGTAAATAGGCATTTCTTTGTCAGGGATGTCTGACCCATAATACACTAAATGTCAATCAGCCTAACTCGCCATAGAGAAGAGTGAGACACATCTGCACATTCTCCTTTTCTCCAAAAAAGGTGTGACCTGTATTATCACCTGGGGCTTAGGAGATCTAACTAGCTGTTCGCCTCCAAAAACTAGGAGGTTCATTAAGAAGTCACTTTAAAAGAAATTCTTGGGTCAATTGTTAGACCATTGAGGAGCAAGACCCCAGGTCCTGATAAAATGCCAGCTTATTTTTACAAGATTTAGAGTATTCTAAAGGACAGACACATTAACTCAGCAACTTTAGTGGCTTATAGCAGAAATTGTCCCTTTGTATAAGAAGGGTGTCATTAACCCGTTGACCGCGGCGCAAATTCCGCCGCGGTGTGGATGATTTATGACTGGGCGTGGTTTGGACGGACCCCGGCTGTCCTCCGCACACGACCACCGTGACGGCGGACGGCTGGGGGCCGTCCGCACGGTTAATGCACAATATTTTATTGCCCAACAAGTCTATAATTGTTATAAAACAGGGGTGGACCCAGTATAGTCCTAGGACCTGGGTATTCAGTAGTATAGAAAACAATTGGTCCTTGACATAATTCTAATATAACAAACAATTATTACATTTGGTTAAGTTGATTTACTTTAAACCAAGACTGAATCTGTTTTGTTGATTCAATAAGCAATACTAGCCCACATTGTCTGAATATCACACAGTCAGCACCAACAAACCAATAGAACTGAGAAAAAGTCCAATCAGGTCGGTCTGTTTAATGTACAGTATAACAAAGTTTAGAATTCAACGTATCTTTATACATTTATTTACATAGATAATGAACCAAAATATATTTCTATAATAAAAGAGAACGTGCACAGAGAAAGATTAAAGTGTGTGCTCAAGTGAATGATCAAGAAGATCAGAGAAACATAGTGTAGGTCATTTATATACAAGGAAAAACAAGCCTGCCCTGGGTAACGCTTGTAAAAAATGTACTTCTTTTTTACTAGCTTGTATGCTATATACAGTTCCGTAGTCCTTAGTTTGCACAAATGGCAATGGGATTTACGGAATTGGGGCAGGGGACAGGGGTCAGTAGGTGCAGGCTCCCAAAGGGGAATGTCGTCGACGTTTCGACCCAACCATACAACGGGTGGTTCAAGTCCTCAACAACGGGTCTTCATCAGGACGGGGTAATGGGGGGACGTCTTTCAGAGTGCACGTCAGTTAAAAACTAGTATCATTGGGCACCTGTAATGATAAATAAAAGAATGGGGCTAAGTATCACTAGATCATATAGACTGAGTCCAATATTGACGGTCATGGAAATGCACTCACCCTTTCGTGGTGCTTCGACATCAGTGGGACGATTGGTCCGCACTCAAAATTAGATAGTTTCCAAATTATTACTGTAAAATGAAGAAAGGAAAGGGTAGCCATTAGTGCTACGCAGGTTATTTCCCATGTGAGTTGCTACACACCTAAGGGAAAATTATGCTTCATTAAATTAAAGCGGCAGATTCACTTACATAATGGCAACTTTCGCAAATCAAGTCAATAATTTAGGGTTTCAACCATAGTTAAAAGAGAGAAACCCACCCAGTCATGTACCAGGATCATAATTTTAAGGGCTTGTTGAATACCAATTGGATTGGCTATACATACAATTCAATCGTGAGGGATCAATATAACCACATAGTTACACATGTAAGTACTCACCCACTGCGTTAGTTCGGGGATGTTTTCAAAGAATTTGACATCAAATGCTAAAAAGGAAAGGGGGCGAAAGAAGTCTGTTAGACGCTGTAGTTGTAATTAAATCCAAAGATGCTTAATGACATGTAGTCTAGTCAAAGGTTCAAAATTTAGCCTACCCCGTTTCGCTGTAACCAGCGTGGAGCAATAAATCCTCTAGCTCAATGCGGCGCACGGCTCTCCAACTCTAACTCGCGTTATGGAATGCAGAAGCATACCAACGCGACGTAGCTACCCTAGTTACCGGGCAACCGACGTGCATACGTCATATGTCGACCATCCGTGGCGTCCGGGCGGTTGCTAGGAGATCGAAAGTGTCTCCCTATCCCATCCAGACGTGCGCATAACAACAACGCGCAATGCTTTTGGACAAAACCTCACAAGATTGTGAAATTGTTGTTTCAAGATAGAACGTGTCTCCCTATTTCATCAGGATGTGCGCATCAAACCAACGCGCAATGTTTTTAAACGGAGCCTCACTAAATCGTGAAATAGTTGTTTCAAAAGACCGAATGGCTAGTTGGTCATATTTGCAAAAGTACCCCGATTGATTAGTGCCTTGAATACGCAGCGTCAACCCAAAAGTCAGTGATAGTTGGATGAAAGAAAACCGAGGCAATGTGACTAATAAGGCATCACAGTAAATCCAACACGGTTACACATTACGGGATATAAAGGTACATATATTTAAAACATTAGCAGTATATATGTCACACATAGAAAGACTCAGGAATGCAATATTCAGTTAACAATTGCAGCAAGGAATTTAACAGGTTACATACAAAAGGAAATTCAGCCATTATAGAGTGTTGCCATCTGTCTCATTATTTCCTCATACTCATTGAGGCCCTTGTTTACAGTATCAAAAGTGTGCATCCATTTACATTCCCGTACACTTAAACAATTTGAGAAATTGCCTCCTCTTACATTGACAGTAACCTTCTCTAATACCCACCATTTCAAACGTTCAGGTGAGTGCCCAAATTTTGTAAAGTGTTCCACCAGTGGGGCTCCTTGAACTCTACAGCGAATCCTACTACAATGTTGTAGGATTCTGGTTTTTACTTTTTGTACTGTTTGACCTATGTACCAAAAATCACAGGGGCACGCAATTACATATATGACTCCAGATGAGTTGCAATTGGTATGCTGTTTCATAATATGCGTGTAGTTATTGTGAGTACATAATTTCAGTTCTTCTGTTAGTTGGCACGCTTTGCATGAGCCACATTTATGGTGGCCTAATACAGGAGATGTATTCCATAATGTGGATTGAGAATCTCTGGTTATGCTAGGTAATAATGATTGAACTACATAGTCCCTAACACTTCTTCCCTTTTTAAAGGCAAACATCGGTGGGGTTGTGATCCCTATTTCGTCAGCCACCAAGTGCCAATGTGCATTTATCATCTTCTTAATTTCACTACTCTTAGTGTTAAACGTAGTAACACATGTTATCCTTTCTTCAGTTCCATTAGTCTTGGTTTTTGGTTCCAACAGGAATTCTCTATGGCAGAACCAAGCCTTTTTTCTTACTTTTTTGAGAAGTCGTTGTGGATAACCCCTCTCCAGTAGACGCTCCATCAGTGATATAGATTCAATAAAGAAATCCTCCTTACGGGTACAATTCCGGCGCAACCTCAGGAACTGACCGTAAGGTAAATTGTCCCTGAGATTGCGCGGATGGTGACTATTGTACCGAAGCAGGGTGTTTCTCTCGCTAGATTTTCTGTAGAGGGTGGTATGTAACAGCCCTGCTTCTTCCACTATACTGATATCAAGAAAATTGATTTTGTTTTTACTGTATTCGAGAGTAAACTGTATGTCCTTGGATCGTTGATTCAGCCACCCATGGAATTCTATCAAGGTTTGTTCATTACCTTCCCAAACCATCAGGACATCATCGATATATCGACGCCATGTCCTGATGTTTGTAAAGTATGGGTTTGTGTCACTGTATATGAATTCCTTTTCATATGCATCCATAAAGAGTATGGCCAGGTCCGGCGCAAAGCTTGCCCCCATGGCCACTCCACGTGTCTGCACATAGTAATCTCCCTCGAAGTAAAAGAAATTCTTTCGCATGGCAATCTCAAGCAGGTCTAAAATAAATTGTGTAGGTACCTGACATGGTTTAGGGCGTTCTTCCAAGACCCCTCTAATCACTTCAATAGCTGCTGTTTGTGGGATATTTGTGTAGAGCGGTGTAACGTCCATCGTGGCTAGAAAATTCTTGTTCTGGTCGAACATATATCCGTCCACCAGTTGTATCGCTTGCATGGTATCTCTCACATAGGACATTGTTCCCTCCGCCGCTGGTTTTAAGAAGATATCAATAAATTTACAAAGGGTTCTAAAATAGACCCACAGCCAGACACTATGGGTCTGCCTGGGGGATTGCTTAACCTCTTATGCACCTTCGGAAGTGTATAAATTGTAGGGAGCCTAGGGTGGTTACTGTTTAGGAAGGCATATTCTTGTTTGGATAGATATCCCTCCTCCAGTGCTTTGAAGTTGACTTAATGTTCAATGCTATCTCTTTTGTCGGATCAGTTTTGAGTTTCTTATAATTACCAGCTACTCCTAGTTGTGAAAATCTCTGTTTTGTAATCATCCCTCCCTTGGACAACAATGGCCCCGCCCTTGTCCGCTGGTTTTATGACAATATCAGTATTCTGTTTCAAAGATTCAAGGGCCTGGCGTTCCTGTCTGCTGATATTGTATTTAATATATTTCTTTTCATTGAGTACTCAATTTACGTCACACATCACCACCTGTTCAAAGGCTAAGATTGTATGTGATACCATCTGAGATGTTGGGGTGAAGGTTGATGGCGGTCGTAAACCAGTGCTAGTGAATGTTGGTTGGAAAGGGACTTTATTAAAGTAGTGTTTCAGTCTGACTTTGCGGAAAAACTGATGTAGCTCTGTTTTTAGACTGAATGTGTTTGGTTGATTGGTAGGGACAAAGGAGAGACCCTTCTCCAGTATATTTAACTCCGCTGGTTTCAGAGTATACGATGATAAATTTATTATCGGACTCACACAGTCCACATTCACCACTGGTAATGCTGCCGTCTGGTCCGAATCTCTCCATGAGCTTCCTGGTTGAAGCGAACCTGTTTCTTCGCGGCTGCTCCCCTGCCTGTGTTCCAATTGGATTGGCCCCGTCCCCTGGGTCTCCCCCAGGGGCGGCCCCTGCTCTGATATCCTGCCCATTGTTCCTCCTCTAAAAAAGTGTTTTGTTGTTCAGAGTATTGGTGGCTAGTACTAGGTCTCTCCTGGTCGTTATCAGAGTTACTGGTAGCTGAGGAGTCAGAAAAAGTGTTGTACTTCCTGAAACCACCCCGCCCTCTGGTAAAGAACCTGCCTTGATTGTCTTGTTTATAATACCCTTCGGCTAAGTATGGGTAAACTGCTTTTTTATCGTAGAACTTTAAATCCTTGGCCAGTTTATCCAATTTAGTGGATTGTGTAAACACATCAAATTCTTTTAGTGTTTTTTCTAGGCGTTCAAGAGCTTCTTTAGCATTACTCAGAGCTTTGTCATCTATTATTTCTTTTCTGAGGTCAGATTTCCTTCATCAGACTTTCAACCTCCTCCAATGCTGTCTCCACCCCAAGCACCATCCAGTGCCTGGAACAGTTATTACTGATGAAGCTGAAATTGCCTTTAAACTTCGGATTGTCAATAAAAATAGCCGGTTCGTTTCGTACCTGTAATCCTTGTGATTTGTCCTCTGTGTGTATATACTGTGTTTGAAAAAACTGTTGACAAAAACTGACTACGGATATGACAGAGAAGGATACTCTATCATATAGCGAGGAGTACATTAATAAACTGATAGAGACCCAGGGAGGTGGCAGCTTCTTGGGGAGGAACACCAATCCAATTGATTTAACGCTCCATGATAAAATCAATAAACTAGAGAGATTGGAAAAGAAATTAATACGTACAAGACTACATGGCCATACACTAACGCAATACTTGCAGGCCAGTGTAATCCCCATTGGTGCAATGCAATGTTTTACATAATCTACAAAAGACCAGAGACAGTCTAGCAAAGGAACATTTGCCCTCCACATCGGATGATGCGTTGCATATCCCGGTAGTTGGCTGGCTACCCCAAGTTGGGGAACTGGTTCGAGAGAAGATCGATAACAAGAAAGAGTTTGGTCCCTCATATTGTGCACCGGTTCGAGTTCTTGGAGTGAAGGGCACGAGAACAATCATATTACTACCACTTCCAGGTCGTAAGGAAAACAGATTTATCTCAATTGACAATGTCAAGACACACAGGGTGGCCGGTTCTTCATAGCATAACACCGGCTGTATCCTGTCCTTCCATGGTGATGCATTCTGTGCTGGCTATTACTTCTGGTGCAGAACCGGAGGTGTCCCTCGAGATGCCTGCTATTTCCAGTCCTTTATTAAATACTATTCCTGTTACTAACATTGATGAGCTGAACTACATCTATCCTGCTGATTTATCAATGCCAGATTTGCAGACTCGTTTGGCCGACCAGTCCAGTTTCTCTTTTGACTCGGTTTCGGAACTTTCAAAGAAACCCTCAACTATTGCAAAATATGCCACATTATTTAAAAAACATTTTTTAATTCCCCCTTGGACATATATTTGGTTGATTCTATTTTCATTTTATCTTTTTATGTCAATTGGTTTTGTTTTATTTTTTCCGCCTGATCGATGGCCGCTATGTCAGAGAGAACAGGAATTCGGTACCTTAATGGAACATTGGCCCCTCTTTCCTCTTCGCATTCAGCACACAGACTGAAAAGAGACTTGAATACAGTCAACATTACTGCTTGGCCTGTCCTTGATGGGATTGTGTAGGATGCGGTTAGGTTTCAAATACATGGCCCCACTGAAGTGATTAATGTTCCTAATGTGCTTAGAGTAAACATGGGGGATGTGATTAAACAAAATATATTTTCTGATGATTGGGATATTCAGGCCGTAGAAGCATTATTCTCTGATTTGAAATACTATGCTGCATTTGATGCTGAGGATTTATATTTAGATTCTATTAATTATGGTGATTTGTTTTGCTTCCAACATTATGGTAATCATTTTCTACATAAGACAAATTCCAGGAGGGTTGCTGTAAATTACACACAGTGGGAACATTGCCCAGCTCCATTGGGAGGCAGCTCAAATACGTTTCTGAAAAAATACACTTATTTTACAGACTTTAATCAATCAAATCCTGAGTCATTTTATTTCAAAATGACACAAAAGTCCATGTCCAAAGTTAGACTTCCCGATACAAAATTGCTGTATTCGAAGTCCTTTCTGGACAAGTTAGCTGTAGATGGCTACGAGTTATGGAAAGGAACAATTGACCTTAAATCGGTTTGGGGTACCAAAGATTGGCAGGTACAAGGCACTGAGGCTTTGCACCGTGCCTGTCTCATCCCGAATCACATGTTGTTTCTAAATTCTACTATTTCCCAAATAACGTGCTTTGGATTGGCGACTTCTAAAAAATTAAATACACCAATTATCCCCGAATTGGAAGAATATTCAGGATGGGGTAATTATACTGAATTGTCCATTCGTGAGTTGCAAACTCTATTGCACAATTCCTCCTTTAATGTATCCAGTTTGGATCCAAAGGGTTGGCTGATGTGGCATGGAAGTGCTGATTCTTGCCAACGTCGTTTTTTGGGTTTGGCTGAAGGGTTCACACAAGTCAGACCTGATCCCCGTTTTGAAACTGATTATACTGTCACTACTTACTCTGTGGGGAAACTGTGTCAGAATTGGTTACAACATTCCACTTTAGCTGCAGTTAAACTACATCTGTCTCAGTTAAATGATAATGTGGATTTAAATGATTTTATAAAAGGCCCGGCTAAGGGTAGGTCTAAACGGTGGATTTATGCGGTTTACAATGAAATTTGGAAATTTTCACAAATTGAGGCTGCTAAGCGCCTAAGGGCGATTGACCAAGCAAATTTAGAGAAAGTGCTTGCAGTTGTCGATAACAGTATTAACATGCTTTCTTCCCGAATTTACACATTGAACAATATTGTCTCTTCTGTAGTTGACATTGTGAATGATGAAGTGTCTGTATTGTACCATGGTCAAAATCAATTGCGTTCTGCAATGCAGTTTGCATGGACCC
Source organism: Lissotriton vulgaris (assembly GCF_964263255.1). Taxonomy (NCBI): domain Eukaryota; kingdom Metazoa; phylum Chordata; class Amphibia; order Caudata; family Salamandridae; genus Lissotriton; species Lissotriton vulgaris. The sequence goes on from NC_141697.1 coordinate 435,632,232, forward strand.
TACAGACTCTTAAGTCGGGTAGCGTGCCCTGGAGTTACATGAACGTGTCCTCCCTTTCTGCCCCATTTAATTTGACTGACAAGCAGCGCATGCTTTCCATGCGAGATGCATCATTTTCTATGTTACACATTGAAAAGTTCGAATCTTTGCCCTTTTCTGTAGCTGAAGCAGCTGCTGCAACATGGCTTATCCATGGAGTTATTAAGTTACCATTTGCTTTGTACAAATTTACTAATTGTATGCGGTATATTGCAATAGGGCGATATGAACCACTAGGCAGTGCTTTCATCCATGAGGCATGGTCTTTACCATACACATACAGATGTCTAAAAGATGGAAAGGAAGTAAATTTGAATGGTGAAGAATGCACACAGTCGCCTGACCGTTCACTAATATGCAGGCACATCCAGTTGCATTGTTCTTGTAATCAGGACCGGCCTAATTTAGCCTGTGTTTTAAAAGGCACGCCGGTTCCAGCAATAGTTCCCACATTTACATTGTTGACAAACGGGAGTTATTTACTTTTGAATAACGAGGAATGTTATGGGTTAATGGTCGGTATCGCTTATGTGGTTACTGTATCAGAACGTGTGGTGTGTTGCAAAAATGTTCTATATCCACCCACGCATGGGAATTCAGAAGTTTCCATATGGCCGCGCATCCCAACCTTGAAAGCGGAGTTCAATGGCATGAGCAGAATAAGGGCTCTTTTGTCTCAAAAGGAAGTGGCCCTGAGCTCGGCCCGTGAAACTTATGTCCTTCACATAGCTAACACACGCACAGAGCTGCAGGCACTTTCAAATACTGACTTGCCGTTTCATTCCTGCGAATTAGTTCATCAAATCTTTAATGCCTCCTCCACGTCTGGCTTAGCTCATTTTTATAAATTGGTTAGCAGTGGTCTCGTGACTACATTTGAAAAGATTTTTGGTGTCGTCCCCGCTTTCTTCCATTCTATATTTTCAAGTCTGTTTGGCGGATTCCCTGTTTTGCTGGCTTTAGCTGAGGCGTTTTGATATTGTTCTGCTGCCTAAAACATGGATGCCCATCCTGCGCAAGAAGCCGCTCAGTTCCTTCTGACACTGTTTCGTAACCGGATGCTTGATTACTATGGCACCCTGCCGCTTGCGACTTTAAGCACGGCATTTGGATTATCGTTTCGATTTTCCTATTTCACATGTGTCCAACCTGTGTTTCATTGCCTGAGCTGCGATTTTGACTGGGCCATTGATTTGTGTCTCTGCTTGCCGTTATCTCCTGAAGTCGATTTTAATCACCTGATGGGCCCCGTAGTTGCTCACGAGTTGGTTTGTTCTGGCGAAAGGATTATGGCCTTGGCAGCGATGCATGGACTAATGGGTCAGTGGGACATACCCGCAGCGGCGCATGAGTTTCTGGCACATAGCGTTCTTGAGAACCCACCGAGTTGTCCTCTGATGTTGCTAGAGGGTCCGGTGCTGGAGGAGCACGTATGTTCTTTCCCATTGCTTAATTGGATGGCTGAACTGTTTTCGGATGATGACAGTGATTTCATGTTGGAAGCTGTTGCTACCTATTTTGCATATTCTATCCACCCATGAGTGGCTTTGGAGACTTTCATTATAATGGCGCGTGACTTTTTAGTAATTCTGAATGGTGCCTTTTTCTTACGAACTTTCAATATGATCTAGGCCTATGATTTTATTTTTGGCCTCAAGTTCAAGACTTGTATTACATTTTGTTTGGCCACTATAGGCATTCATACATATTCTTATATACATTTTATATACATTTTTAGCTTGGCTCAATATTGTTGAACTCTGCTTTCATGTTATGCCTTTATTTTAGTACTGGCTTATATTTTTTTGACCGTCCTCGGATCATTGGTGGGGTCATATAGATGCTGCTTTTCTATATATTGTGTTAAGTTAGCATGAGTTTATTAAACGTTTAAACAACATATTTTCCTTTAGCTTCAGTTTGCACACGACACATAATTGTTATTGTAGCTTTCACCCTAGACGAAAGATGTGATTTATTTGAGAATAATGTTATTGCTCTGATATCTGTCGTGCTTGGTACACTGTCTGAACAGTGGGTGCTGAACGCTCTAAGAATAACCTAACACAAGGTTGCTGGGAGCTCTGATCCTCGCACCACTAGACATAACACAAATACAGTTGCTGCCAACATTGGGCTCTAAGCGGGTTTAAGATAGAGTTACTGAGAATGCAAAAACACACTTGATGGTGCTTCGCATGCAGAGAGCTGGTAGCTGATGATGTGATCTTCTCCTACTGACATTTAGAGGTATGGACCCGCCCTGCTAAAACCCAAATGAGACCTTCTTAGATATAATATAGTATGCTAAATAGGGTGCGCGAAATATAGGTGATATAGATTTCTATTGATTTTGCATTATAACATGCTATCATCGTTTGCTTACTATGGATTAGTGACTATGCTGATAACTCTGATTTTTATAATATGTATTCTGGTATTATATAAGATACTGCGTTTGAGAACCTTGCATTGAATAATAAATATTTAAAAATTGATGTGTCTTCTTTTACTCCCCGTTCTGATTTGAAATGATTATAGAGCGAAAGAGTGTTCATGTGTTCCACGATACCTGAGGTAACCTAAGTTCATGTTCTGGTTTGTCTAAGTCATTGGGAGTTTGTTATGACCAATGAGACACTGTAGCTAGTTCGGTAAGGGGATTTTGGACACTAAGGTGAGTTTTGGGTCACCCTAATTCACCGAGGTTCCAGATCTCTGTGCACAGTTCTGTGGAAGAACGGAAACCCTGCTACACCATCCCCTCTGACTAAGCATTCTACAAGCAATCGCTTGCAGGGCTAATTTAGGTGTTTGGATAGGAGGAGTTCAACTATGGATCCTGGGGAGTGGGAGTTTGGGGAAATTTTTACAGTTTATGCAAAGGGAGGGACTTGAGTTGCACCGGTTACAGAACCTGCTACAGCACAGAGGGAGCCGAGGTCGGTTGAGACGACGGAGACTGGGAGGACAGGGATGCCTACTCCCCATTCTTACTATGACATCTGATGGCAGGCGCACAGCCGTATAAATGCATGACTTGGAACATTAGAGGGATGTATACAATGGCAAAGAGATAGAAAGTATTTTCCAACTCCGAAGACTGGCGTCAAAATAGCCCTGCTTCAAGAAACGCACCTAACGCAGAAAGAGGGGATATTGCTGCAGAGGCCCTGTGTGGGACAAGCTTACTTTACCAAATACTCTGCTTATGCGCGAGGGGCTGTGATATGGATCCAGGCAGGGTTCCCCTTTCAACTCATAGACCCCCTAGTAGACCCAGAGGGCTGCTTTGTGCAATACGAGGACGGCTGGCGGGCCGTGACTGAAGCATAGTGAGTGTATATGCCTCCAGTACTGACCAACCTGATTTCTTTAGCCAACTAAACCATCCCCTGGCTCCATACCGGAACAGCACTACGATTGTGGTGGGAGACTTTAACAGTGTGGGTGATGTACATCTGGATAGATCCCACCCCCACTACGAGATTCCTTGACAGTTCGCATGTCACAGGCATTTAATATCTGGCGACATCGATCGGGACTGCTGGACTCATGGAGTATCCTCCACCCTAGGGACAGTGTTAACTTACTACTCAGCAGTACACAAACTGCACACGAGATTAGACACATTGCTATGTACTGCAAACATAAATAGCTTGGTACACACTGCAGAATATCTATCATGCACAATCTCAGACCACAATCCAGTGCTACTATGTTTTAAATGGGCGCGCTCTCGACCTGCGATCGCCACCTGAAGACTCCGCCCAGACACCTTGGAAGACCAAGTATTTGGAGAAGGGATTAGGGGCAGAATCATTTAATACTTCGCTGATAACGAAGGGACAGCCTCTTCCGCGTAGGTACAGTGGGACGCTTTTAAGGTGATACTACGAGGTCACTGTATAGCGGAAGCTACTGGGTTCAGGCACACACTCCTCAAGGAAGTTGAAGAGACTCTCCGGGTTAGAGCGCCGACGCCCAGGACACCCAGAGCTCTTGCAAACTGTACAGGAGGCTAAAGAGGAGGTGGCGAGGCAGACCGAAAGGCTTAGGTGTTATGACTATAAGTGCTATCTAGAGCGAACACAGGCAGAGAGGGATAAGTCGATGTCCTTACTGGCGTGGTTAGCAATCCTTGAAGACGGGGGTTCCCCAACAGTGGAGCTGGACCATGGGAAGGGCACCAGACAATGCTCGCAGGAGAAGATTAAGGATATCTTCGCTAAGAACTATGCTGGGCTATCTAAGAGCTCGGCGCAGTGCAATAGAGCGGAGACCCGAGATTATGTGGGAAGACTGCGGATGAGACGGTTAGCCCCTGTAGCGACCGAACAGCTGGGAGGAGACATTTCACTGCAGGAGGTGCGAGCAGCCATTAATCATATGGCACACAATAAAACGCTGGGCACAGTGGGATTGCCGGCCGAATTCTACACCACATATGTGGAAGTATTGGCCCTCGCTTGGTCATGTATGCAGAAGCCCGAGAAAGAGGGGTACTGCCAGAAGCACTAGAGAAGCCCTCATAGTTCCGGTGCTGAAACTGGGAAAACCTACATATGATCACATGACGTACAGGCCATTCTCCATGCTGAACGTGGATTACAAGAGCTTAAGTAAGATACTGGCAATCCAGCTATTACCACACCTGGCGACGTTGGTGCATTCGGACCAGACCAAATTTTTACAAGGGTGGAACACAGCCATAAACATACGAAGACTCCTAACTATTATGGCCGCAGAGTACTATAATAAGCCGGAAGCAGTAGTGTACTCTGTAGACATTGAGAAGGCCTTTGATAGTCTTGATTGCCACTTTCTATACAAAGTGATGACTGTGATGGGCCTGGAGGGGGGAGGGGGGGTGCATCTTGACAAGGGTAACTCTGCTCTACACACATCCAACGTTTAGGGTGCGTACAGAGAAGACCATTTCCTCCAGACAGACAGTACAACTGGGGGCGAGGCAGGGATGTCTACTGTCCCTACGGCTATTTGCACTTGCTATGGAGCCACTAGCTTGCAGATTGAGAGAGGGGCAGGACTACAGAGGCCTGACGATTAGGGAGATATGCCACTGCATAGCCCTATATACAGATGACCTATTACTATTCCTCCGGGATACGACAGTGGATCTAGAAGGGGCGCAGACCATGCTGGAAATCTAAGTTGTTCCCTATTGCGCCTAATAACCCCCCATCGATAGACCTGGATGGCTCCAAGTGGGAACCCAGCAGTCTGACATATCTATGGGTGAGAGTATATCATGGCCCCACTGGGATTTTGGAGGGCAATGTGATTAGGACACTACGCTTGATTCGATCCTTTATGGAGGTCTATGGACGTCTGGAAGTCCCTACCACTATCGGTCGCAGTGCAAGTAGCCATACTGAAGATGGTGGCGTTACCACGGATACTATACTTCTTTGGAGTTCTCCCGGATTATGTCCCTCGAACGATATTTCGAGACCTGAATTCGACAATCATATCCTTCCTGTGGGGGCGGGGCCGCAGACGGTTGTCACTGACCACGATGCAGCGTGCCGCAGCAGAGGGGGGACTCGCAGTCCCGTACTTTGAAGCATATTATATAGCAGCACAATTGAACTGGATGATATAGTGGCTAGCTGCTGAGTGGAACACAGACAGAGCACAGCGCCCATTTGCGCCGTCTGCTCAGACCCTGGCGAAGATATTATTAAAGGTGCAAAGGAGCACTGGGGGGGCACAACTGAAGTTAAGCTGGTGACGGGATGCTGGACAAGTTATCTGAGCCAGGTTGGTAGTAGAGTTCCCTGTTCTCCTGACCTGCCTTTGGGCCTACTTCGACACCTTCCAAGGAGGGGGCATTGGGTGGGACTAGAAGTGTGGGAGAAGGCAGCAATGAGAGTAATGGGAATCTCTACAGAGACTCAGAGTAGCTACCCTTTTGAGAGCTACAGGCTGAATATGACTTACCAGGAGGCCACATCCTATTGCACAGAGCTATATTTATTTATTTATTTTATAATATAATAATAATAACCCACATTTCTAAAGCTCGAACAATCACCCTCAAGGGTCTCTAGGCGCTGGGGGCCGTCGGGAAGATTAGGCAAGCTATTGCCCAGAGTCACATGGTGCTGGGCTAATCTGCCGCCGGCACCGAGGATCGAACCGTGATCCCCAGATTCCAAAGTCAGTCACCCTGGCTGCAGCGCCACACCTTTCCCCTTTTAGTGCTTTATAGAGCACGAACCAGACCTGTGAAGGTATCCGAGCGCTTTACAGGATTGACAGGTGGTATCAAAAGACTTAGGAGGGGAGGGAGCCATTGGGATAAAGACAGGTAGAAACAATATATAGGGAAAACAAGCAGACTCCATACTACATACATTTGGGATAAGAACCAAGTCTATACATTGAACAAGAAAAAAACTGTCTCAAATCCTGGGTGGGATGCCTGGAAGATCCGGGTAATGCCGTACTGGTGGGTGGAACCAGGTCACGGAGGTGATTGTAATGTGAGCGTTAGGAGAGGAATTTGCCCATTAGAAAAGTTTTGGCCTCCATTTTAAAGCATGCCAAAGATGTTAGTCTTCTGATGGCAGGCGGGAGTGAGTTCCATATTCTTGGGGCAGCCCCAGAGAAGGACGTTGATCTTTTTTCTGAAGTGTGGGGGTTGGAGCCAAAGGTCTCTGGCGGACCAGGAGTTTCTGCCTCCTCCGGATATCACGAGTTTCTGGGTGAGAAATGCAGGGGACTTGGGAGAAAAGGGCCTTGTGAGTGATGCAAGCCCTAAATTGGATTCTGGCCTCAAGAGGAAGCCAGTTCAGAGCTTTAAGGTTGGGCAAGATGTGGTCGAATTTGTTTGAACCAGTTAGGAGTCTGGCGGGTGCGTTAAGGCAGGCTGTCAAAGGGGCCAGAGAATGCTTGGGTAGACCTGCGGGGGTAGAGCATCCATATTCTAGTCTGGAGATGATTAGTGCTTTAATTGCCGTTTTTAGGTCGGGAGTGTTGAGGAAAGGTTTCAGGTTTCGAAGGGAGCTCAAGGGAAATCTGGCAGTTATGGCCATCGAGTTGATATGGCCACACATGTTTAGGCTGCCATCCAGAATAATTCCAAGGGATTTAGTAGAGTTCCCAATGGTAGGAGAGCAGTTTAGCGCTGTGATCCTTATAGGCCTTGATCCATTCTTGAATGTCTGGATTTGTTTTGGATGGTGAGATTAGAAGGAACTCCGTTTTTTTTTTTAGTTGTTTGTGCTAGTTAGAGGTGTGCCAGTGAACAGACCTCCGGAGAAGTGATTTTAATGTATATCTGTGTGTTGTCTGCATACATGTGGTAGGAGATATTGGCAGTGCGTAGCACCTCTGAGAGCGGTTCAAGGTGAAGATTGAAGAGGGTAGGGGACAGGGTAGATCCTTGGGGGACTCCAACCGTGATGGGAGAGGAAGTGGATAGGTTGCCGTTGATCAGGACGCTCTGTAAGCGATTCTGGAGGAAGGGCCTAAACCATTCAAGAACGGTGCCATACAGGCCCATCCTGAGTTTGAGACGTTTAAGGAGTGTTAAGTGGTTAACCGTATCGAAAGCCAAAGATAACACTGAGCATGCAAAAGCATTGTGGTGGCCATCACAGATCTCCGAGAGTTGGAGGGCTGTAGATATGTCATACTCTCGGCAGGAAGGATAAAAACGGTCTCCTGCCTTTTATAAGGCGATTTGCCGTAATGTCCAGAAACCTTTGGAGCGACTAAGACTGCAGTCGGAGGAGGACTTCGGAACGCCGATCCCTGAGATGGACTGTGTAGGAGAGTAGGATCTGCTTCCTATGGTTACCCCCACTTTTTGCTGTGTTTCACTGGTTTTTCTACTTTAGTCTGGCTGTGGCCCTGCTAATCAGGACCACAGCCTAGCTGTTCTCTCTCTAAATTGATGACCTGTACTTTAGGTACATACCAGATTGGTTACTGAGTTACCTTGTGAGCCCCTAGTATATGGTACCTTGGGTACCAAGGGCATAGGTACCCCAGAGGCCTACCGGGGGCTGAAGCATGTATTATGCTACACCTGGGAAGCCTACCAAATTGGCACCACAGGTCTGGACTTGCAGCCTGGGTAAGGTGGTGTAAGCACCCCTTACTGAGATATAGTATACTTATATCTACCTATACCTATAGACACATATTAACCTATAGACACATATTTACCTATAAGTCACTCCTATGGCAGGCCTTGACAATCCTGAAGGCAGAGTGCTTGATTTTGTGTGAGAGGGTGCCCTAGCATGAGCTGAGCCCCTCTGCAGCTTTCGGAAATCCTTCCTTATAGCTGTTCTATGATCTAGCCATACCGTATACCCTTAAGTGCATTATAATCCTCGTTGTTAATGCTAACTTTAGTTTGGCTTTATCAAAACATGTTGTGTTTGGTGTCAAACACTTTGGAATACTACCCCCCACCAATTCTGGCGGCGAAGGTAGCATTCCACCCTTCTAGAGGGAGAAGACGGGTACACACTGGTACACCTGGTAAATGTTTAAAAGAGCCTCAGTATCACAAAATGGATGCTGCTGCCACAGACACGAGTCAGACCTCCTGGACGAAGCTCCGGCAGGGGAGGCTTGGACAATAGGTTTCCTGTCCAGGGAGGTGCCAGCACCTCCCCAGACAGGCTTTAGGGTATTGGGGCAGGGTGGGTTACTCAGTGAATGCTTTTCAGACACTGCCTGGGGCACACAAGGTGCTCTATGCATTTACAAGTTCAAACCGGTTGCTGGGGCACTCTGCCCCAGCTCTGGCGCGAAACTGGACAAAGGGGAAGGGGTATAACCAGGCCCTCCCATAAGTGGGACCTTTAGAGTTAGTCCAACCCCTAAACTTGGTATAAGTATAGGAACCCAGTCACTAGGACTTTAGGTTACCCTGGACGAAACTCTAAAGACGAAATCTTGGATCTTCGACATTCCATATCGACTGGAAGACCGAAGAAATAGGAACCCAGTCACTAGGACTTTAGGTTACCCTGGACGAAACTCTAAAGACGGAATCTTGTACCTTCGACATTCCATATCGACTGGATGACCGAAGAAATCTCCCTTGAGGTCAAGGAGTGACCTCCCTATTCAAACAGGTACCTATGAGCACCTTGCCCGTCTGCATTTTTGAGGCTCCTGCTGAATCCCGAACAATCTGCGACACAGGACACAGACTTCCAGACATCTTTGAGGCCGACACGAGATCCCAGCACAGCTGAGACCCGCAACCGACACGAGAGACGTGAGACCGGAACTCTTGGTCATCCTGCAAGTGTGCAACTGCACCTACTTCCCGAAGTTTCCCGAAGCTGTACTTTGGGCTATTTGTTGCCCTTGCCCCGAGCACCTTTTTGCTTCGAAGCTGAAAGGCGTGCACTCCACAAGTGTTCCGTGAGTCCCCTTTCTTAACCGCAGGTCGAGGCTCCTTTGCGATCTCTAGTCCGTTGGCTAGTGGGTCCCCACAAAGGACAATCCTTTGATTCGTGGGCTTTCTTGGTTGCCCCAGATGTGCCCTGCCTCCCGTCGAAAGTGTGAGCCTGTAGTAGAGTAGGGTCTGCTTCCTATGGTCACCCCCCCTTTTTGCTGTGATTTCCTGGTTTTTCGACTCTAGTGTGGCTGTGGGCCTGCTAATCAGACCCACAGCCCAGCTGTTCTCTCTCTAAATTGATACCATGTACTTTAGGTATAAACCAGATTGGGTATTGGGTCACCTTTGCGAGCCCCTGTATAGTGTACAATAGGTACCCAGGGCATAGGTGCCTCCAAGGCCTACCAGGGGCTGCACCATGTATTATACCACCCCTGGCTGGTCCCCCAAACTGAAACCACAGGCTGATCACTCAGCTTGGGTAAGGTGGTGTAATCACCCCTTACTTAGATATAGTATAGATATAGTATGTATATGTATATATGTAGAATTTACTGGTTCTCTCAACAATAATAAATACAACTTGAAATTCACGTCCACAATTAGCTCCCACTCTCTAGTTTTTCTAGATGTGGAAATTTTTGTCAAAAACAACGGACTTTGCTCAAAAATCCATAGGAAACCAACGGCATGTAATAGCATTCTACATGCAAACAGCGGACACCCGATAAGATTGAAATGGAGTATTCCGTATGGTCAAATGTTGAGAGCAAAAAGGAACTGTTCCGAACAAGAAGATCTAACTGAGGAAATAGAGAAAATGAGCACTAGATTCCTTGAAAGAGGATACCCAATGGAAGTGATATCTATTGCACAGAACAGGATGCATCTGAAAAGGAGAGAACAATTACTAACTCCGAAAATAAAGAGACCAAAAATTAACCTGGAGCAAGAAACAAGTCTAGGGAATAAAACAACTTGGTTGATAGTGGATTTCAACAATCAAAGTGCGAGCATGAAAAAAGCCTATCAAAAACATTGGCAAGTTCTCCTTTTAGACAACACTCTAAAAGATACTCTGACAAGAAATCCAAGTATCACATACCGAAAAACCTCCTCCCTAAGAGACATACTGACGCAGAGCCATCTAGTATTGCGTGAGGAGAAAAAACAGACATGGCTAACAACACCAGGCTTCTGGAAATGTCACAAATGTAAAGCCTGTGAACATGGAACAAACATCAAGAACTACCAATTGCAAAATGGCAAAATGGAAACCATACATGACCATATCACCTGTGATTCAAAATGTGTAGTTTACAGGCTACAATGCCCTTGTGGAAAGTACTACATCGGGAGCACAGTGAACAAATTAAAGCTGAGAATACTCCAACATCTGAGGGCGATAAAGAACAAGGACCCTTGCTACCCGATGGCCACACATTTTGCTCAATATCATCAGAGTAACCCAGCCCTTCTAAAATACTCGGGGATTAAGATGTGCAAAATCCCGGAAAGAGGCGGAGATCAGTTGTTACAACTAAGACGTCTGGAATCCAGAATGATACTGAGCATGAGAACAGAGGTACCTTTCGGTCATAATCTGGACGCCGAATTGCATGTACATTTATAAATTGGTAGAAAAGAAGAAAAGGAAAAAACTGTTGACATTATAAGAGTGGAATCCTTCACTATAAAACTGTATGATAAATTGTACATCAAGGATATATAAGATGTTGGACTTAGTACATACCTGGAACCACTATAAAATCAGGAACCAAAAAATTCAATCAGATCATAAAATGTATACATTTGAATGAAGTATAATGAATGATTGGGGAGGATGCGTTTTTTGAAAAATCGAGGAAAATCAAAAAGTACACTACAAAAGGACATACTTAGATAAGTACTTTACAGAAATCATGTTCTTGCTGCTAATGGTGATGGATGAATTAGAGATGTATATAAATGTAAATAATAGGTTAAATACGAATCACAAATTGATATACTATGCATTATCTAGAACACATCCAATATGTTGTCTTATACTTTATAATTCAAAATGCAGCTGACATCATTGTCCTTAGTTATTACTTAGTGTAACATTAGAGGAAATTATCATCTACAAATATTGTTTTTGGGAATCATCCGTTGTCCCCCCCCCCCCCCCCCCCCCCCCCCCCCCTTTTCTATCTTGCTTTCCTGATACAGGTAATTGAGAGTACTTTACTGAAATAACCTAAATTCAGCAATCAATCACTGTATATAGAAGGAACTTGATCTGATTGTAAATACTTAATTTTATCGGTTCAGGGTTACTTTTTGTACTTCACGCAAATTGTAAATATTCATGCAAAATGTCCACTAGTATGTACCGGCCATTTATTCACTATGCAGGGGTGGTGGTCTAGATGACCATAGAAATAGTAGAGGGTACTTACACATATCACTATATTTAAGTAAGGTCTAGACCAAAGGACTCTATGGTCCAGTTGAAGGCAGGAGCCGAAACGCGTAGACCGTCCATTTGATGCACTTTCTTTTGCACATGGTGTGTAAATAAAAAACGTGAAGAAACCATCTGTTGCTGTGCCGTGTCTTTGTCTACGAACCCGTAGAAAAGAAGCTGTGGTAAAATAAATAAATATATATATATATATATATATATATATATATATATATATATATAATATTATACATAAAGACACATATGCACCTATAAGTCACTCCTATGTTAGGCCTCGACAATCTTGGAGGCAGAGTGCTTGGTTATATGTGAGAGGGTGCCCTAGCATGAGCTGAGCCCCTCTGCAGCTTTCGGAACCATCTCCTTATAGCTGTTCTATGATATAGCCATACCATATACTCTTAAGAGTATTATAATCCTTGCGGTTAATGCTAACTTTGGTTTGGCTTTATCAAAACATGTCATGTAAGGTGTCAAACACTTTGGAATACTACCCCCACCTCCGCTAATTCTGGTGGCGGGGGTAGCATTCCACCATTCTAGAGGGAAAAGACATGTATGTTACTGCTTTACCCGGAGAAAGTTAAATAGGGCCTCAGCATCACAAAATGGATGCTGCTGCCACAGACACGAGTCTGACCTCCTGTTGCTGGGGGAAACTCCAGCAAGGGCGGCCTGGACAATAGCTTTCCTGTCCAGGGAGGTGCCAGCACCTCCCCAGACAGGGGTTTTGTGTGTTGGGGCAGGGAGGGCTGCATTCAGTGAATGCATCTAGACACTGCCTGGGGCACACAAGGTGCTCCATGCATAGCCCGGTTGAAACCAGTTGCTGGGGCACTCCAGCCCCAGCTCTGGCGTGAAACTGGACAAAGGGAAAGGGGTATAACCACCCCCTTCTCAGGTCCACCCAAAGGAGGGACCTAGGCAGGTAATCCAGCCCCTTAGCTTAGTATAAGTATAGGAGCTGTGTCCCCAGGACTTTGGATTATCCTAGAAAGAAACTTTGATACAGAACTCTTGGACCTTCGACATCCTATTCTGACTAGAAGACGGAAGACATCTCCCTTGTGGTCAAGGAGTGACCACCCTGTGCAAACAGGCACCACCAGTAACTTGCTGGTCTGCTTTGTGGACGCTTCCGCCGGAACCCGGAGACTCAGCGACACAGGAACTGGACTCTCAGACTTCTCTAACTCCGACCCACATCCACAGCAAAGCGGAGACCCGTGGTGGACACGAGAGACGTGGGACCAGACACCCTGGACATCCTGCATTTTGCTAACTGCTTGACTACTGAGGTACCCTCGCAGTTGTGCATTGGGGTACGAGAAGCCTCAGGCCTGAGCACCATTTGCACCGAAGCTCAGCCCTCCACACTCAAAGAGTGCCGTGTGGGGCCTGCTCTTGCATTTCAGCTTGACGCGTCTTCCCGGTTCCTTGCCCTTTGGCTAGTGAGCCCCCCGAAGACTTTATTTTGAACTAAACTTCTTGCCTGGTTGCTCCAGGCTTGCTCCAGTTTCCCTTCAAAGGAGAAGCGCCACAGACCTTGCTGGTCTGCAACAGAGCCAATCTTGACATCCTGCGTGGGTTGCGGTTGCCAAGGCTTGTTGGGTCCAATCCGAATACCGACACCGCAGTCAACTAGATCCTTTGTGGGACAGCTTGAATCCAGCTCCTGGTCATCGTCGATGCCTCTTGGACCTCGTGGCTGAAGAGACAAGCTCACCTTCAAGCACGTGACATCGCCTGGTTCCTTCCTGGTCACTGGCTAGTAACCCAGACTCTGTCCCCTCAGCTTTCTGGTTCTTCACATCGCTGATCCACCCTTGGATCCACCTGGACACTTTTCCTCTGGTCGCCTGCAGCACTTCTTTGTAGATCTCCATAGAAAACTACGACGAAACCCGACATCAAAAGGCACCCTGCACCTGGCTTCCCTGGGTGAGGTAACACGAGTGCTCCAGTGCTCCCGTGGGTCTTGACTCTCGATGTGTTCTAGTCTAAAGGGGTTTTATCTTAGTCCATCCGGAAGTGCCCTAAAACAGTAACTTTGTAACTTCTTCATTTCTCATTATAAGTCAATGGTAACTCGCGACTGTGTTAAGACACTGCACTTGTCTCCGGTGGGCCTCCTACTGCCTAACCTTATGGTTGTTTAGTGTAGTCCCAGCGATTCTACAGGCCCTAGGCCTGCTGTCTATCTCACGTGGTTCTTATACCACTTCCTTAATATATGCATTTTGAGGCCCCTAGGGCATAACTGTATTTGTGCCACTTATCGTATGCTAATTGAGTAACTTGTGATGTACTTTTACCTCTGACCTCATAAAGAGTGTAGAGGGGTTGTGTTTAGAATAAATACATATATATTTGATATATACCTTGTGTGGTGTCCTTTCATTTGGTATTCAAGGGATTAGAATTGGTAAAACAGCTTGCTTCACATGCTCTCTGAAGTCTTAGCCTATGACTGCTGGTCCATGCTACCACTAGGATAGCTAGTCTATAAGGTTGACTTTACAACCACCATCAGTAAGGGTCGATTAGACTGGTGGAAGGTGCCCACTTGAATAGTGGACATCATATGCCAGGCTAACTTCCCACAGAGCCCCTCAGACCTTGTTGGTCTGCACCGAAGCCAATCTGTGAATCTTGCTTGGGTTGCTGTTGCCAAGGCTTGTTGGGTCCAATCCGGATACCAACGCTGCAGCACTCCACATCCTTTGTGAGACAGCTTGAATCCAGCTCCTGTTCGTTGTCGACGCCTCTTGGACCTCGTGGCTCATGAGTCAAGCTTCACCTGCATCACTTGAAAGCACCCAACATCGGCTGGCATCTTCCTGTCGCCATTCTGGTCACTGGCTAGTGACCCAGACTCTGTCACCTATTCTTTCAGGTTCTTCAGATCTCCGATCCACTCGGACAGCTCCAAAAGTATCTAGAAATGCGAGGTTCAAATTGATAAACTGTTATGTCCTCCATAGGGCTTACATTACACCAATGCGAAATAGAATATATTTTGGAGTGGAAACAGCAGCCTGCCGTAGATGCGGAGAACAGGAAGCGCATATAATGCACGTGTTCTGTGATTGCCCTATATTACGCACGTTCTGGGAGGAGATAGTAGATGTCATTGACAGAGAGATGCCACAAACACCAGGACATTACTTGTTAGGGTGGTTCCGCATACAGCTAAAACAAAAACAGGGACATTTCAGGACCTGGCATACGTTCTGGCCAAAGGGGAGATTGCTAGGAATTGGAAGGCACCGAGGGACCAAGAATAGGTACATGGAAAAAGGAGTTGGAAAAATGGACAGGGACAGACTGAAGGCTATTGCTCAGAGAGGCGAGACGAGGCATAGGTAACCCAGATAGGGCAAGAGCGTGGGAACGGCTAGTAGGAGAGCTAGTAGCCAATGGACATGAAGAGGAGAGGGTAGAAACATTGCACACCGCACCGCCTGTCAGGGGAGGGGGAGAACCAGGCCAGGCAGAATACAGGAGGGGCTTGCTGAAGGGACCCACTCTGTTATTTGTGGAGGTGTAGTGCAGGGGACATGAAGAAGCCCGGGGCATGCGAATACTACCTGAATAGAGGGCAATACAAAAGCGAGGGCAACTCAAGGGAGGGGGGAGAGCGGAGGGAAGGGATAGTTTAAGTTACTATTAAGAGAACCAACTTGCATGAAGACGAGAATACACGACTGACACTAATGTGTAAGATGTGTTGGAATACTGTGGAAAACAATAAAATTTGGCTTAAAAATAAAATGAGTTAGATCACTGACCATGCCATGAGTGATGTAATATGTGAGCTCGTAAGCAGTGCATTGCGGCGGCGTAGGCTATAGTTAGCTCAGGTAACTAACTAGAACTGCTAACGTTTCTTGCTTTTGTGCTAGTGAAATGTGAAACCAACTATATATTGTCTCTGTAACCTTTTTTTTCATAAGAATTTCTAAGGTTTTTAAAAATGCTATTTCCCAACTATAACATCCCTGTAACATTTGTTTATTTTTCATTGAGGTTCTATATTTATATATGATATATGTATGGGTATATATTGTAGTCGATACAGTGTTGTGAACTCGCTAGCCACACTACATAAACTATAACTCTGCCCTCTACCATGCATACTCTTCTCATAAATGGTGTCCTTTGAGATGTCATAAGTGTTATGAATGCTATCATTTACCATGCTGTAAGTGATGTAGCATGATGGGGTATAAGCAGTACAATGGGATGGCGGAGTTACAGTTAATTTAGTCTGGCTAGCAAGTGAACACTGTATGTAGCGTGCAAGCTATTGTAAGTTTTGGGCAGAGCGCAACTTATAACGTAAAGTTTTAACTATAACTTTTGAATTTCTAATGTCTGTATAATTTCAGTTGGTTTGGTATAGAAACTATACATTTTCCAAACTATAAGATTATTTAACCTTTGGTTGTTTCATTGAATTTCAATGTGTTTTTTTTTTTATTTAAAAAAGTGTTTCAACTTATGAAGTGGAGTTAGGGATTGTGTTGCAGAGTGACTTGCCGCAGAGCTTAGTGGAGTGGCACTGAGTAGAGTACAGTATTGTAGAGTGTTGTCTACAGTGGCGTATCTTACAGTAGAGTGGATTGTCATATAGCTGTGTGGATTGGCATATAGTTGACTAGAGTGTTGTAGAGTGGATATGAGTGCAGTGGCGTTTCGTACAGTTTAGTGCAATATCGTGGAGCGTCGTACATTAGTCGAGTTGGCTGTCGAGTGGAGTGTTGTAGGGTGGCGTGTTTTACAGTGTAATAGTGTTGTGGGGTAGAATCTCGTAGAGTGTGGTACAGTTGAGTGGCTTACAATGCTGTAGTGGAGTAGTGTATCTTAGAGTGAAGTAAAGTAGGGTGCAGTGGCTTAGAGTGGAGTAGGTTGTAGTTGTAGAGTGACATAAAGTGGAGAAGAGTGGTAGAGTGGAGGGGCGTAATATCTCGTAGGCTGGAGTAGTGTGTCATGGCGGAGAGTGGCATAGAATGTTGTATCGTACAGTATACTGGAGTGGTGTGCCGTACTGTGTCTTACAGTGAAGGGGTGTGTCATCGAGTGGTCTGTCGTAGATTGAAGTTCGTATAGTAGATTGTCGTAGACTGGAGTACAGAGGAGGCCTGTGGGGTAGAGTAGAGTCTTTTAGAATAGAGTGATGTTGAGTGCAGTGACGTGTCCGAGTGGAGTGTCGTGTTGTACAGTGTTTACCTTATTTATTTAAACTTTCCATAGGTACCATAGTACTCCCTAGATAGTTTTCAGAAAGCACCCTGGTACTCCGTAATCTTTTTTTTCAAACATATAAAAGATTAGAAATACTTTTTCCTTACTCTAGACACTTTTCTAAAGTGCCTCATTTGTTCCTATAAATTATTAAAACACTAGGAGGCAATATTTCCCCTTCAATCCTAGTACAAACACATAGTGAGATTAAAACAATATGGCTGCCTTTTTATTTTGTAAAGGATGTTATTTTTTTCATCGCACTAATTATATTCAGAGTTTACAATTACCTCCTGTCTGGTCTTTCCTAATATGCTGAACCCAATAGTAGTGCAAGTCTGTTGTGTCGCCATTATGTTTCTCCCAATAATATTTAGAGATGAGGTATGAGGAGTTCTGTACTTGATCGTACGGATATACTGGAGAATCATGAGCTTCACTTTATTCGTTATGTTCCCTTGATAACATTTCCCAAACGGACATTGTAAAGCATATACCACATAGTCAGTCTCACATGTGATATTCTTTGATTTTGCGTGGTTGCCCATTGTCAAGCTGGTTTAAAGGATATATTGACTCATACTCACCGGCCTTGGATTTCTTACATTTGCAAAAGTCTATTTTCTTCTTATTCTAGTAATTTAATATATTTGGTCTTCAAGAGGGCATGTGAAACCATGTCAAAAGGTCTCCAAGGCAAGCCACTTTTCTACAAGTATTCGGAGGATGGTCTGATGAGTCCTGATGTAAATAATCTTCACGTCGTAGGATCGTTAAAAAAATGTCCGAGTAATTCTCCTCAACTCAGCACGTGAAGCATTGAAATTAATAATACATCAACCCTCCTCTTCCTATTTCAATACCTTGTTACCAGTTAGCACATTTCCTCCCTTGCCCTTGAGCGGGCTCTATGTAAAGCATTGTGCAATACCTCCTAAGGATAACCGGTTTGCCTGAACCGGTTAATCATCTCTGTTGCTTGTAATTTAAAGTCTTGCATCTCTGAGCAGTTGTTTTTTCTGCAATAGTTCACCAAATGGTACACTTGATGTCAAGGCTTTGGGAGGCCCACTGTTTGCCTGGCGTATGCTATTGCATGCTGTAGCTTTCCTAAGGATCTAAGTGCAGACTTTCTCATTCCTTATAAAGATTTCAAAGACCCAAGAAATTTATCCTTTCTGCATTGATATGTCTGAATTCTGTTTTATATGAGAAGAGCAGGCAGAAAAATGTTACTCCATACTCAATTGTACTGGTGTGTGGTATTACCTCTTCTATGTGAAATGTTTTCCAGACCCAGTGGATAATTGTTTTAAGTGAAATTATTTTACTGTTTGCTAAATCAACAAAACCTGTGTATTTTGGTTAGAGTAGCCTGTCAAGTTAGTAGTTCTGCTTTAAGCATTTCACGTTTCCCAATTCTCAAAGATGTTTGTGGCCTCACTACAGACTTTATTGCATATAATATGGAACTGTGGTCTCCCATCGTTACACAGGTGATGGCGGCGGTTTCCAAAGTTGGTCTTTTAGACTCCTGGTCCTCTTCCATCCTGCTCCCTATTTTTAAAAAGGGCGAACGAAACAACCCAGCCTGTTACAGGCACATCTCCCTCCTGGACTCCTTGGGGAAGGTCGCGGGACGACTGATCCTGGAACGTCTCCAGGATTGGGCGTCGGAGAACAGCGTCTTGACCGACCTTCAGTACGGATTCCAGGAGGGACTTGGTACTGTTGAGCAGGCATTAAATTTAACCCTCCTAATAGGCAAGTATGTCGGGGCAAGAGGGAGTAATCTGTATCTAGTATATGTTGACCTCAGTGCAGCGTTCGACTGCGTGATACACTCTAGGCTGTGGTCCATTCTAGACGAACTGGGTGTTGATCCTTCACTTATCAAGTTTTTACGTGAGCTCTATTCCGATGCCACGGCATGTGTAAGATATGGGATTGGTGGCGAACTTTCGCCCTCCTTTTCAGTAACAAGAGGAGTTAGGCAGGGCTGTGTCCTGGCTCCCTTCTTGTTTAATCTATCTAATCTGGAAACAGCCATGTTAGCAAGGAACCAGGACCTACCATCTATTAACCATCGCCCCATTCATGCATTACTCTATGCAGACGATTCCGTCATATTAGCAAGAACGCTAGTCCAGCTACAAAAACAACTGGACAAATATTGCCAGTTTATGCTCTCCCTGGGGCTAAAAGTTAACAAAAGCAAAACCTTTGTTATGTATACAGGGCCCAAGGTAAAGAACCCCAAACCTCTTTATATCGAGCAAGTCAGATTGGAACGAGCCAGGGAATATCCATACTTGGGTATTTTAATTGACGATCAATTATCTTGGAAACAAGCTATGGCAAGCAAGAAGTTGCTTTATCAGAGAGCAACCTCGGCTCTTGTTTCCTTTTCAAAGAAATTGGGCAAACCTGCCCCATCTGAGTTGCTTAAAATATACCATGCTAAATGCCACAGCATAGAAACCTATGGCGCAGGCGTCTGGGGCCATGTACCTGCAGACGATTTACAAAAAGTCCAAAATCGTTTCTTAAAATACTTACTGGCACTTCCACAAAGTGCTCCAATTTACGGTTGCCATATCGAGCTAGGCATTGATTATTTAACCGATAACATCAAATGTCAGCCAATTCTCCTATGGCACCGTATTTGGAACAAACCACAATGCCACTTAACTCGCTCTCTGATATCCGATTGTCTATCTAAGGTGTGTTGGAAAAAAATCCCATGGTTAACGTACGTTTCCAACTTTTTAAAGGACCTGAACCGCACATCATACTTCACTGAGCCTTCCACATTAGCTGATATTAGCAGAGGTGCTTTGAAAAATCTATGTCTAAACCACCTAAGGGAATTGCGCCTCTCTTGTGAAGTATCTAAGCAAACCAATGTGCAAGTATTAATGGTCCAAGTTTCCCTTGGTATCCAGCCTTATCTTACTTTTTACCTCTCCAACCTTGAAAAATATGTACTAACTAGGTTTCGTTTAAATTTATTTTTCCGTCTTGTTACTTTCCCCACTGAGTCAAACAAGTCGTGAGACCAGATCAAATGCCCGTGCGACGGAGTTTCTCCCCAATTGACCATCCACCTTACTTTGTTTTGCCGATATTATGAGCAATCAAGTAAGCGTTGGATTATCCCTCTTCTTCGTCAAATGGGGTTGAGGACCTGTCGGCCAGCACTCCTGGCACTTCAGCTGCTAGATTCACAATTTGTAGCTAAAAACGTAGCTCTTTTCCTAAAATCCCGTTTAATGGCACGTGGTAAAATTGTGCTACCGTCCCTCTGATCCTATGCTTATCAGAATCAACTTGTAAATTGGTTTTATGTAAAGACTTTTAAATGACATTTTGTAATGTAATAACGTGTTTTTATGTAAATTGTATTTAAATTGTATGATGTACTTTTTATGATTTTCCTAAGCGTTAATCGAATAAAAGTTTTGAAACGATGAAATGATGTGCATACAATAAGTGACTATCGACCTTTGCTCAGGATTAGGTGAATTTCTTGTTACTCTCAGTTACTTATTGGTAAGTTGCCTCCCTATTCTGTTTCATCCCTCCCCTAAGGCATTGCTCTTTAACCCTGGTTTTTGTGTATCATTCTACTGTTGATTTAATGAAATTACGCTTGTGTTTAAGCTTTCCCTTCCCCCATGTCATGCTTCCACTTCACTTTTCCCCAATCCCTTTTTAGGTCGAGCTGGCGTTGGAGCGCGAAGCGCTCCCGCCAGCGAGTTCTATTGTCACTGTGTTAACTGGCAAGCGAGAGAGAGCTGTGCACGAGCAGCTACTGGTCTGTGCACGAGCCGAATCAGCTCTGTGAACGCGCACGTCTCCGGAAGACGTGCTGCGCCCGAGCCGCCTCCCGCTTTTTCTTCTTTTGCCTGCACAGTGCTTGTTCTTACTGATTCCACGACAGAGGCGATGTTTTGGTTCCACACGCAATAGTGGTTGGAATCTGGCTTTCCTCACTGTACGCAAGCCGGGCAATGCTGCTTCCTTCTCAGATGTAACAATTGGAGGTGGGTAACATCATGGCCACAGTCCCGCCTGACTCTTGTTTTCTGATTAAGTTTACCAAAAGAACAGAGTTCCGATAAATCCAAGCACTACAGCTTTTAGTCCATTAAGTGGCGCCAAAAGGCCACTTGTTGACTATGGTTACTCATAAGAAACTCACCTTTACATACTTGTTCTGCCTTGAAACTCAAGTACATCTTTGTGGCGAAGTTAGAGATGGCACATACACGTTTCGTCTTTATTTGAGTATCCGCAGAGGCGTCATCATTTAATTCTAGACTGGAATATGCCTTTTGGGGCAGGGCCGGTCTGATACCTTTATGGTTGTTGTCTTCTATAATGATACTGATGAAATTAACAGTAATGCAAGCTGCTTGAAAGGCACAAAATAAATGGCATCAATAGTTTTTATGCATCAGTTCATGCATTTTGTACATCAAAGTTAAGATCCTTTGGCAGTTCACACATGATAATCGTACATAGGTGCATAGAACTCAACTCTCATCATTTGATCTGCTCCAGTATAAATGCTCGAAGCTGAGTTTTTGTTAGGACAAAAGGCAGGTTATCTTTTTACTCACATAAATAAGTACATCTGTGATTACATAAATCGAAGTCAATATTTGTGCCAAAAAAGAGAGACTACGATGCGAATCTGTGGCGTTTATTATTTTACCCAACTCTGCACTTGTATTTGTTTTTTTAAATGAAGCCTGATTCCATGATTGTTCAGACTCCAAAAAAGGGGGAGATGGTGACAGCGTACAGATGGATCACATACATAAATACAATGTGGTTAGTAAAGGTGTTAGCAAAAATTATCAAAAAAGAGAACAACCTGTTTTGTTACTTATGCCTTTCTGTTCCCCATACTGACACTTCTAAGCTCAGTTTCTGTATCCCTTCGATAGACTCACGTTTTAATCAGATGCAGGTAATTCATCACTGTTTTCCATTTTGGTACTAAACAATGATGCCTGGGAATGCAGGAGAAGGGACTTTTTTCCCGTTGGTTTTTGCTGGTGCAACTGTTTTACACACATACACTTTTAATAGAAGTCACAGCCCTGGAGCTGAAATCAGTTAGTTACTATATTTTAAACGTATTTTATGTAATGTATGAACATGTATAGAGAATACACCTGCTATTGCTGTGGCATCATAGCGCTCAGACTTTCTGGGGCAAATGCCGATGGCTCAATTTGCTGGAATGCTTTTTAGACTAAACGTACTGCCTAAAACCCATTTTGAGGGAGATTGTATTCCAGAGCAGGGTCAAGAGGCTGGCGTAGTGTGATCCCAGGGTTTAAGATGCAGGAACAATATGGCCGAGGAATTCTGTGACTTTTGCAATTTGCAACTAAGTGGATTCTCTTAGGTTAAAGCTTGTTTGCATAATTCAGGAAAGAAAGTGAAGGAGCGGTTGTTCCTTGAACTCTGTCCTGGAAGCGTAGCCTAGGGCGAATGTGTTTTATTATTTAGAGCACATTTATTGATGATTGCACTACAGATGCAGTTTGTTTTTTCCATTAGAATAATCTGTCCATCAAAGGTTGCCTTCCTATGGGAAAATGCTCTTGCGTCGTCATTCTTCTGATCAGGGGAACGTTTGTGGATGTCAGTGTTAAGTTTGACATTTATTTTTCATACTACTCCACATCACACATTCGTACTTGTGAGATTTGTTTAATATTTTGGTTTCTACATGCTCGGTCACATTTGACTGCCTGATCTATTAAATTAACATTATTCTCGGTGTTGTGGAAGTCCTGCCCTTGGCTGTAATAATAGACATTATCAAGTATCATAGGATTTTGTTTTCCCATTACAATAAGGAGAACCTTTGACTTTAAACACTGGGTAAAAAAATATTAGGCTTAACAATAATGTGATTCGAATTATTGTCCTAATTAGTGCTGCAGCAGATAATGCATTCATCGGAAGAGAAATCTTAAGGGTGGTCAGTCTTTGAAAGCGTCAAGATCAGCAGATGCAACCTGTTTGCTTTGAAGGAATGGTTGGCCAGCCCTTTTTACTTAAGTATGCGGACCAATCTGCTAGCCAATTTGTAGAGTAAATGGTATCTGCTGCAGTTCAGAAAATAGTTAAAACTTTTCTTTCTGCTTCAATTTCGAGAATATTTTGGACCATTGTGCAATTGTTGGCACTGCTTGTTACTTAAATACTTCGACCGAATGTTTGGACAAGCCAAACAATAGATGGGACATTACCTCCCGTCCCACTCCTTCGCCTTCCTTCAACACAATTGAGGCCCCGCCTCCCACCCAGACCCACCCCCAGCATAAAAACTCTGCCCGCCCCCACCTCCACCTGTTTTTTTCTGTCTCCCTAGTGGGACTTACCTTTCAGCTCCTCCCTGTGGCGGTGCCGGGGAGTCTTCGGTCTGGTTCTCTGCTACGGCGTTGCCTTCAGCAGCGTTCTCCTGGCGGTGCCTCCTCTCCTCGTCTCCCTCGTGGTGTGGGGGCGGAGCGGTGGCTCAGGAATCCTTGGCGGTGTCCGGCGGTCCTCCTGTTGCTGGGGCTGCGTTTCCGGGTCGGGCTGTGTGGCTGCCTCCTCCCGGTATGCTGTCTTCCCGGAGGCCAGGTAGGGCGGGTTTCGGGCCGTTTTTCCTATTTTGTTCCTGCTTGGGTGGTTCTCTTGCCCTGCAGTGCGGCCCTTGGTGCTGTGGCTTGGCGGCTGTTCTCGTGCCTTTGGTGGCTCGGGCTCTGGCTGCCTGGGGTGCGTCTCCGGCCACTGCTCCATGTTTCTTTGGGTGGTGCCCTTGGCGCTTGTCTGCCCATGGGTCGCTGGGGGTTGTTGGGGCCTGCTGCCTCTTCCCTGCTGCTGGTTCTCCGGTCCCCCTGGGGTGCCCTGGCCGCATGGGCTCCATGTGGGGGTGTTCTGCCTCTCGTGTCTGCTTCTGTTGCTTGACTTGGATGAGGCTGCTCTGTCCAGTGTTCTGGGGTTCGGCGGGTGGCTTCTGTGCCCTCCCGTCTTCGTCCTGCGGCTCCTGTTCGGGGCTGGTTCCTGGGATTTGGGGGGTCCTTCGGCCGCCTTTGGCGTTGCGTAGGGCGCTGGGTTCTTGTCATGGATTTTTCGCTGAACTCCTGCGCTGGTCGGGGGTTGGGGGGGCTTTGCTCTTTTCCTGCCGGGCTGGAACTGTGGGGTTCTTTCTTTGCTGTTCCCGGCCCTTCTGGTTAGGGCTTGACCTTCATGCCCGGTGTGGTGTGTGGTGCTGTGGGTGTGGCATGCGTTGCCCGTGCGTGTTGTTTTTCCATGCTGTTACCACTGTTGTGCGCTGCTCTGTCCACTGTGGCCTGCCCGGCTGGCGATTGCCTGTGTGTCGTGCCGTAGGGCGGTCTCTCCTCTGCCCTCTGTGTTCCTTCTGCGCTGTGTTGATCCTGGAGGGTTTTCAGGTTTCTTTGCGCGCTCGGGTGGTGTCTGGGGTTTAGCTTCTCTGCTACTCATCCCTCTCTTCCTCCAGTGGCTTTGCTTCTTGGTGGTGGTCGCCCCTTTCCTCCCGTTGTGCTGCCGGACTCTGTCCTGGCCGTGCTGCTTGGTGGGTCTGATGTTCTGCTTGGCTGCAGCTGTTGCGCTGGTTGGCCTGTTCTCTGCTTCTTCTGTGCCCTCCTTGTTGTTGGGTTTCATGGAGTTTGCGTCGGCGGCTCGTGGTGGCTGGGTGTCGCCGCCTTGGGCCCTCTGTTTGCCTTGCCTGGGATGGGGCGTCCTGCCTTTCCCGCGTGCCTTGCTCTGGGGCCTTTCCGTTCTCCCCGCTGTGGGTTTCTCCTCTGGCTTTTGGGTGATCGTGGTTTTGGCCTTTTGTTCGCCCTGGCTTGCTGCCTCCTTTTTCTGGGTGCCGTGCCCTGTTGGGTTCCTGTCACTGCTGTCTGGTCGATTCCCTGTCAGTGGGTGGTCGTCTTTGGCGTTTCCTCCTCTGTGGCTGTGGGACGTTTCTGTTGACGGGGTCCTGTGTGCGGTGGTTCATGGGTGCTGGGTCAGCTTGGTGCCGGTTCCTCCGGGTCTTTGAGGGTTCCTCTGCCGGTGCCCGTCTCCGGTTCCTACTGGGTGGCTCTCCTGGACTGGGTGTCCTGTTTGCTTGCCTTTTGTTCCCTCTGCTGGGTTCCTGTCGGTGGGGCTCAGGTTTGAGGCCCGCTCCGTTTTCTTGCTGGGGTGTCCGGCGGCTTTGTGCCTGTTCCGGTTCTCCTGGGGGTCTGCTCCTGGCTTCGGCCCGTTTTTTGCTGGGGCTGTGGTGCCCGGCGGCTTTGTGCCTGTTCTGGTTCTCCTGGGGGTCTGCTCCTGGCTTCGGCCGGTTCCCTTCCGTGTGTTGGCCTTTCGGGCGTCTTTTCCGCGGGCTCTGCCTGGTGGTTTTTGGCGTGCCCTGGGTTTTTGGGGGGGGGGCGCTTCTCTCCGCTTCCCTGACGCTGCTTCTTTTCTGCGTTTCCTGTGGTTCTCTGTGTGGTACGCACGTTTTCTGGGTTGCGTCCTTCCCCTTCGGCCTCGGCCTTCAACCTGGGTCTTCCGGCATGTCCGGTTGCTCTCGTGGTTCTCCGTCTTCCGGCGGGGTGTTCCCTCTTCCTTCTCTGGTCAGCCTCTTGCAGCTTACGGCTGGAGTGTCTTTTTGCTCGGTCTGTTCAGGAGGTCCTTTGTGGGTCTTCTGGTGATCGGGTTTTTGGTGGCCCGGGGTGTGTCTTCGCTGATCCCCTCTCTGGGCCTGGAGTTTGTCAGGGTGCCGTCTTCGGGCTGTGCTCTGCCCCGTTCCCTTGTCCGGGTGCCTGGTCTCTCTTCCTTCGTGGGTTTGGGCCTTTTTGTCCCAGGGCTCCTCGGGCGGTCCTGTGGCTGCGGGTGCTGGGGCACCTGGCTTCTGGTGTGTTTCTGGTTGCCTGGGCTCGTTTTCTTCTTCTCTGCCTGTCCGTCTGGCTCCTGTTGGGTTGGTCTCCGGGGTCTGTTGTCCCTGCTGCCCTTGTCGGTCCGTCCCCGGGGGTGCTCTCCTGGTGGCTCGGCCTCTGTTGCCTTCTGGATGGGTGTTCGCTGGCTCTTACGGCTCCGCTTGTGGTGGCTTCGGTCTCCGGCCTGTTCTGGGCTTGGCTGGGGTCGGTTCGGGTTCCGGTTCTGGTTCCTGCTGCTCTCCCGAGGGTCCTCTTACTGGCGACTGTTGTATTGTTGGGGCTTGCCCTGGTGCCCTTTCGGGGGTCTCTGCGGTTCTGTGGGTGTTGGCTCCATGGTCGTTCCAGTGGCTTGGTCCTCTGCCTCGATTGGTTCGGTCCTGTTTCTGGTCCTTGTCCTTGGTTGCCTGGGTCCTGTTTCTGTGGGCTGGGTGCTGGATCTGTCGGCTCTCTGCCTTGGTGGGTGGCCTGTGTGCTGGCTGTTCTGCTTTGCTGGTTTCTTGCTTCGTCCTGGGTTTTCTCACGACTTCCCCTTCCTGGTTTTTCCGCTGCTCTGGCCTTTCCTGTGCGGGCTCCCTGGGTCTGTGCTCGGGGGTTGCTGCTGCTCCTCGTTGGCCTTGGGCTCTTTGTTTTCCTCTCCTGTCCGGGCTGTGTTGCGCTCGGTGGAGGTTCCTTCCGGTGGCTCCTTGCCCTTTAGGGTTTCGGGCTCTTCCCCTGGGTTCTGTGTGGGGTTTGTGCCTGCTGCCTGGTGGTTGTGCGCCTGGTTTCGACTGTGTTGGGGGTTCCGGTCTGGTTGGCGGTGGCTTGTGGGCTTCCCGTCGGTCCTCCTCTTGGCTGACCTGTGCTTGGTGTGTGTGGGCCTTTTGGGCCTGGTGTTCTGCTCTGGGTGTTGTTCCCGTGCTGCTGGCCTCCTTTTGGTGGGGCGGTTCCCTCCTGCTGGGGCTCTTCTGGGGTTGTCGGTGGCCCCTCTGCGAGTGCGGTGGGCGTCTTTCCGGCTTCTTGGTGCTCCTGACTTCCTTGCGTGTTGCCTGGGGTCTGTTGCCTGGTTGTTTTACGGGTCTGCTGTGTTTGTTTCCCCACCTTGTCCGGTCCTTCCCTTCGGGGTCTCGTTCCTGGGGTTGGTTGTCCTGTCCGGTCCTCCCTCTGGGCCCCTTGCGGGTCTTGGGTTTCGGCTCTTGCCTTTTGGGTTTGCCCCCCCGCGATGGCCTGGTCGGGTGGCTGTCTGGCCTGCTGCGTGCTCTGTGGCGGCCTGTGTTCCGGTTCTTGGTCCCGGGTTCGTGTCCTCTTGGCCTTTCGTCCTTGGGGCGTCGGCGTGGTCGGCGACTGCTTTGGACTGTCGTCGTCCCTGTGGGGTGCTTGGGGGTCTTGTGGGACCTGTCTGGGACGTTTCCCTTCTGTCTGGGCTGTTCGGATCTGTTGGTTTTGGGTCTGGTTCCGTCCTTTGTCCCTCCGGTGACTCGGCGTTTTGGCTCTGTCGCGGGTTGGTTTTGCCGGTGTTCGGTCCTGCTCCTTCCTTGGCTGTGGCTCCTTTGGTCGTTTTGACTGTCCGGCCTCTTTTTCTGTGATGCCTGCTGGTTGTGGTGTCCTTCCGGGTGGGGGTCTCGGTTTGTTCGTTTTGGTCCGGCTCTGGTGTTTGCCTTCCCCCGCTCCGTGGGGTTGTTGGTTTCGGTCCCCTGTCTTGGTGGCTTTTCCTCTGGTGGGGGTTCGGGCTTCGGAGTCTTGTCCTCTTTGCGAGGCCGGGGATGTTGATCTGCTGTGTTTGGGGCACTGTTTTGTGTTCTTTGTCACTGTTGTCCGTCCCTGTTTTCTTCTGCTTGCTATGTCCTCAATTGTGTTGAAGGAAGGCGAGGGAGGGACGGGAGGTAATGCATCCATTTCTAACGATAATGGCATTACTCCTAGTCCTACTCCCTCGCCTTCCTTCAAGGACCCTCCCTCCCTCACTCCCGGTGCGGTACAACTGAGTGCTAGCTCGGCTTGTTTGTGTACAGGTGGAGGTGGGGGCGGGCAGAGTTTTTATGCTGGGGGTGGGTCTGGGTGGGAGGTGGGGCCTCAATTGTGTTAAAGGAAGGCGAGGGAGTAGGACTAGGAGTAATCCCATTATCGTTAGAAATGGATGCATATTCTGATGCCTTAACTGTTTTTAAGGACTTTTACCTAAAATCGCGCTATGTTGTTCTTGAAAGTTACAAAAATTGTTGCTTATTGAAATACTTTTTGATTAGAAAGTGTCTCTTAGTTTTGTGGAAGCATATTTATTTTGTATTTATCAACTCGGTGAAGATTTTCGAACTTGCATCTATTCCAACAACAACGAAACTTGGATATTGGCATCCGTATACAAGAAGGCATTAAGGCACAAGACCAGTCTCACTTTAGTTAACTTCTCTCTCAGCTGCAACACTGTGCTCTATTTATTTTCCATCTGTTTCTTATATTGCGATGGTTTCTGTTGCACCTGAACCAACCTAACCCTCTTATGAACCGGCACCAGGCATTCTCCTATGGTCTGTGGCATCTTCTTTCCAAGGTTTCCTTTCAGAATTTAGATCTCGCCTTGAACTGACCGTGGTGTCACTTGTTATTCCTTTTCAATATATGCTATGTGGGGCACTTATTTTCTCTCTGGCTTTCCCTGTGTTTTTTTGTTTTGAACGGCCACAGCCAACGCGCTAAAAGCAGGCTTGCTTTCTAATAGTAGACTGCCCTTACATAGCACAATCTTGCACAGATCCCTGTGGGAGTGGCGCGCGGTGTTAAGGCTCCAGTGTCTGCGTGGAGTTGCTTTTGTCCCGTTCAGTGGGCTGTGTCTGTCTTTGGTGTCGGGCACCGGCTGCGCCTTGTTGTAGCCTGGTTGCCTGACAACGGACAGGCTCTTCGAGTGACCGAGCATGCAGCTCCTTACAGCCTCCACTCTCCTCCCATCACCCACTTGTGTAGCTTTCCCTTCTCAACCAAGTGCCCCAGAGAAGAGGTCCTTCGTTACTCAGGGCTTCTTTCAGTCAAGGCAGAAGGCTTGGCACAGATGCGTAACCGTGTTTGTGCTTTGCATACGGAATCGGACTTTAACACACCCTAACCGACTAATTGTTCCCTGAAACACACAGTAACACATGGGTTGGAATTGGATTTTATCGAGCCGACGCCAGAGGGGTGATGGCTTTGAGAAAACGAATGGGCTCCCGGCTCTTGAGAGAATCTAGCCGCTCCGTTTCTATCGCCCCCGTCATGAGCACCAGCCACTAATAAAAGAAGCAAGCATATATTCGGCATGAGGGTTTAGTGAGATAAAAACGTCCTAGATATAATAGCTATGGGAATAAGCACATTTAAATGTCATATGTAGCTGTATTGACATCAAGTATGCAACAGGTTAAGCATATGCTTCAATGTTGTCAGTCTATAGTACTCTCTTCGATAGAGTGAGCAGTAGTGCACAGATCAGTTCAGCAGCTTGTATTTTAACTATACTTGATTTCTGCGGGACATGTACTTAAAATCTGCTAGTGGTGGCTGATATGACTCTCTTAAAATAAAACCCTATTCAGTCCTGCTCATCTTTCCTTCAGAACTTATGTCTCTCACACTTTATTGTAAAGATCCTCTGCCGCCGTTTTCTTTCTCCTACCCTGCTGCTTTTCATTCAACTTCACTTTTATCTGGCCCATGTTCAAGTCCTCTATGCTTTGTGTTTCCCCTCAATACTCGGTTCCTCCATGCACCTTTTTCTTCCATTTGCTCTTTGAATGTTGAGGCATGGAACTGAATAGGATGTCAACCTTCCCATACTTTCCGGCATTATGCTTTAAAAATGGGTAGTTGGCCTGTCCTCCATTTGCTTTGTGTTTTTTTTTTTTTTTGTTTAAATCTGTTTTTATTGTGAACACAGCGATAAGCCTACAACCCCGTGTCGGGGCCGGCCGCGCAGAGTAGAGCTGGTGGGCGTAGGAGACCAGGGGGGGAATGAAGTATTAACACAGCGCCCTGCCTACAACCCCCCGGAGGGGCCGGCCGCGTGGCTTAGGGGTAGTGATAGCAAGAGGCGGTCGTGTGCTGGTGCAGTATCGCTGTGCAGGGGGAGGTGCGCATGGGAGTAAGAGCCGTGGTGTCACATTTTCCAAAGTCCCAACGGGGCCCAAACTGTCCCATAGTGGGGCGGAAGCCAGGATGGCAAGTAGGAAGGAAGAAAAAGTCGGAAAGAGAGTGAGCGATAGCGAGGTGGGGAGTGGCTCGGGGGGGGGAAACTGCAGTCGCCGGTTGGGGGCTAAAAGACGCAAGCTGGGGGAGCGGGGTGCTGGAGCGCGTCAGTGCCTGCGCTGGGGGGAGGAGCAGTTAAGGGTCTAGTCTGTTTGGGTCAGCAGGGATAAGGGCGTCCTCGAATAGCTGCAGAGCGCGAAGCCTGGGGGGCATGTGGCGGGCGTAGCTGATGGAGCACAGATGGCGCACAAGGGGTTCCCATACTGCCTTGAAGCGCACACCCCTCATCTGTATCCGCGCTGTGAGCAGCTCCATAGTCAGGACCTGCCAGAGGCGTACAAACCAGGAGGCGATCGGCGGCGCCTCAGTCCGCTTCCAGTACAGGACAATGAGTTGTTTAGCAGCGCCTAACATGTGAAGGGTGAGGATCCAGTCGCTGCGCGTGAGGGCCCTAAGCGCAGGGGGGCGAATACCCAGCAGGAGCGTGCAAACCTCTTCAGGCAGAGGGAAACCCAACACCCTCCTGATGTGACTGAGGACCTCCTTCCAGAAGACAGCTAGGGTAGGGCACGACCACCAGATGTGTACAAAGTCGCCAGTCGCAGTGGCACACCTCCAGCATAGCGGTGAGGAAGCAGGGAACATTTTGCTGAGTCTCAGGGGGGTATAGTACCATTGCGTTAGCATCTTGTACGCGTTTTCCCTCTGCGGGATGCTACGGTAGGTTTTAGGGATGTCAGTCCATAGTCGGGCCCATTGAGAAGGCGTGATTTCAGCGCCGATCGCCGACTGCCATTGTCTCTGGTAGGGATGTGCAGGCGGTGCGGTGGGGTGTTGCAAGATGTTATAGATCTGAGAGATAAGTCTTTTTAGCCCCCTGAGGGAGCGGGCCAGTTTCTCGAATGGGGTATACGCCCTGGTGGCCGCCCGATATATATCGTCTCCCATAGTCCAATGGCGCAGTTGTGCATACTGTAGGCTGGCAGTCGAGGGGAGATTGTTTTTTTTTTTATTCTCCTCTTTGTAGGTCTCGCCTGAGCAGAGCATGTGCTGTCGCTTGCAAGACATTTTGTTAGCTTATA
Source organism: Lissotriton vulgaris (assembly GCF_964263255.1). Taxonomy (NCBI): domain Eukaryota; kingdom Metazoa; phylum Chordata; class Amphibia; order Caudata; family Salamandridae; genus Lissotriton; species Lissotriton vulgaris. Next base: position 435,663,585 of record NC_141697.1, read on the forward strand.
GGTGATTTAGAGCCCATCAATTGCTAACAATTCGTTGGCTTCATCATCACTCTTATTTCTTATTTCCATGCTTTTGTGATTAGCGCATGCTGGTTTTATTTCCTCCTTGTGTGGTGTCCATCCGGGGCGCAAGACAAAAGGGCTGTTTTCATTGTTACTGTGCGTGTTCATGAGATTTTTCTGAATGTTGTTTTTGTTGTACGACAGGCATGTCTATTCGTTTTGGCTTTGCACACTCCCTCCCACACCCTTTCCCTCTGTTCATGTTGCCGTTGCCTCTCTCCTTCCTACCCTCCGTCCTTGTGGCTTTTGATCCCTTTCACGCATCTCTGCCTTTGTTACTGCTTCAATCACGCTACACATAGTTGAGAAAGTTTTTGTTGTACGCATATCACTTACATTTTTAGGTCGAGCCTGGGCAGCGCTGCTCTGCGAGGCATGATGATTCAGGTATGGACTTGATGCCCTGCTCACTCTCCGCCCATATTTTTTAGTGGCTTGTGTCATTGTCCTTTACAAATGTTGGCTCCTGATTTGTTAATAGGCTACGGCTTATGAGTCTCTTCTTAGTACCTCCCTGTCTTCTGTTACCTCCCATTAGGACTGGCCTTTTTACATGTGTCCTAACTCAGGAGCTTTCATTAGAAGTTTGGAGAACTAGTTACTAATGGCTTGTGCTTCTATGTATTAGTAGACCGTCATGATCGCTTTCACTGTGGCTTACCCCCCCACCCCAGCACTCATTGGACGCCTGCAATGTGGGCCGCTTCTATGTATTACCAGCGCACCATGTACTCTTTCACTGTGGCAATGCAATAGGTCTCACATTTGCGAGATTTTGAGCTATTGGCATTTTAAAAGACAATGCCTTTGCACTGTCATTTACAATGCCAATAGCTTAAACTCTTTCAAATGCGAGACCTTTTGCATTGCAAATGCTTGTTATCGTTAATGCTTCTCGACCATTTCCAGCATGTTATCATGCTCACTGTCTTGCTTCTCCACTCATTTCCCCCTCCTAGCTTGTCCATTGTGACCCTCGCCCGTCCCCATCTTGGTCTGTCCAAGATGGAGCCTGTCCCACTCACTCGCCAGCGCTTTCACAGTTGACTTTTACCAGTGTCCCTATGCGTCCTGCCTCTTCCTTCCTAGCTAACTTTCTGTCATCCTGCCAGTTTTTAATTCTGTCCCACGTTGGTAGGTGCTCTATTATGTGGCGTAGCTACTTCTGTTCGTGCTTCTAAATTTCCGAGGTCTTCAAGGAGAACTTCTCCCCTGCTCTTATAGTCCTTTTACTTCCACACATTTAACAATCTGACTGTTCTGATGGCATAGCACTTTTAGTCCTTTCTTAAGTTCTCCCTCATAAAACGGTTTTTTTCGTGGTTCCATGTGAGGCAGAGTTTGGGGCAGAATTGCAATAAATGTTGTTCCTTATAGTGTCATCCCTGCTGAGCACAAGCATAACGAGCACAGGCTGAGACTAGCTACTCTTGCTGCCTTACAAAAAACAAGCATTTGCAATGCAATAGGTCTCGTATTAGACAAGTTTGAGCATGTGGTATTGCTACTAAGAAAGCAACATTACCCGTTTAAATCTTTAGTAATGAGACCTATTGCATTACAATTGTGCTGTGTGTGCTGTACTTGTTATATGTGTGAGAGTACTTTGAGCTGATACTATATGTGTTGACTATTTTGTATAGGATGGAAGCTTACACTGCTGCTGTCTGTGCTGGCCCTGTTTTATGTGTGATAGTAGTTAGAGCTGATGCTATCTGTGCTGTACTCTTTTGATATGATGGAAGCTTGCACTGCTGCTGCATGTGCTGTATTATAGTTTATATGATGGACTTGAAACACTCTACAAAGGTAATTCTTGTAAATGCACTATTAGTTAAAATGTAGCTAAACGACTAGAAAGTAAATATCTGTCAACACCCAACACGGTGAACTAAATTTAAAAGCGCTACAAAGCTAATACATTTCAACACGCTAAAAGTACAATGTATCGAAACGCGCTACAACGGAAATACATGTACGTACGCAACACAGTAAAATAGATTTAAACGTGCTACCCATTCCTAGGTCATTGTTGTAAAGTGAGTAAACGTGCAATTAGAAAAAGTGACTTTCACGCTCGCTACTAACATCAAGTAACCTAATATATTTACTGAAGTTGTTCTCTAACAAACACTTACCTTGCTATCCTTACACACTTGATACATAGCATACCATGCAAAATGAGTAACTCCCTACTCTGTACTTGACTCCTTTCCACAGCGCGGGGACACGCCGTGATGGCGTCACCAGGCGCTTTATAAACTCCTTTGTTGTTGTTGTACGTGCAATTGTAAAACATAAGCTAAGTTCATGCACTTAGCTTACAACTAGTACATAGCCTAATATAAAAAATATTTAAACAAGCAATTATAAAACAAAAGCGCATTTCACGCTAGCTGCTACCATCAAAAAGATGCTCTATTTACAAGGCGTAATACTAACAAAAAAACACTCTGCTACCTTTATGCACTTAGTCCATAACATAGCATACCATTAAAAGTGACTAAACGTGCAATTGTAAAACATAAGAAAATGTCACACACGCGGCTTACATTAATGTTCATTTATATTTAGCGCACTTAATAAAGCCAACCACTCACACTGCTAATACCCTTAAGCGGTATGTCCACGGCGTGTTATTTATTGGTAATAAAAATGTATCAAAGCCTAAACATTTAGTCCCTATAAAATGAAACCTACTTTTACATAAAAACATGTACTTTTGTGCAAATGCATTGCCATGCTACATGTGAACCAATTTTACGCTTGCAAATTATTCTATTTTGTTTGCATATTTACGGGACTTAATTCACCCTACTAGCCGAACAAAGTCAGTACATGGCGTACCATTTCTTATAATTTCATAAAAGAACCGGGGAAAAAATGTAAAAGGACCTAAAAAGCTGCGCCTATGTACACCATGACATAAGTGTTTTCTACCCAGGTCCATACAACACGCAGGCAGCCACTTTGCATTAACCTTCAATTGGGAATACGATGTTACAAAGGATGAAAAAAACAGGATGACAAAGTCTAGTAGAGTGTGAAGTGTCAGTTTCTTTGCACCAGCTGAGAAACTAAACCAGGCCAAGATAATTAAGTATTTGAAGATCGGCACTAAAGATAGTAATCTCGTCGTTCCCAGCATCAATGAGATGCAAATAAGCAAACCGCATAGCGCTAAAGGTCTTGGTTTGTAACATGTAAGGATAGTGAATATGCAATTACAACAAAAAACTCAATTTCACTTACAACCACGCCACAAGGTTAACAATATTTAAACCGTCAAACGCGAATATATCTAAACACGCTGCAATCCCGTAAATGCACTACTAGTTCAAAAGTATCTAAACGCGCTCGAAAAATACATCAAAACTCACTAAAAGGATAATAAATCTAAACGCGCAAACTGCCGGAAAAAACACACTACAAAGCAAATGCTTGTAAATGTGCTAAAGTTACAATGTGTCTAAACTCGCGAAAACAGAAATATGTCAACGCGCAACAATAACAAATAACTTTAAATGCTCGACAAAGGGAATGCAGGTAAATGCACAACTAGTTAAAATGTATCTAAACTCGCTCGAAAAATACATATCTGTAAACGCGCAACACGCTAAAATAAATGTAAACATGCTACTAAGGTAATACATAAATGCGCTACTAGTTTAAATGTATGGAAATGCGCTACAAGTAAATGGCTGTAACAAGCAACACGCTGAAATAAATTTAAACGCGCTATGAAGGTAATACGTAAACTCGCTACTATTTAACATTTATTCAAACTCGCTACATGTTAAAACTTTACTAAACGATCAAAAAAGCAAATATATGTACATACTAAACAAACCCAAAAATAACACTACAGAGAACAAACCAATAGCCACAAAATCAAAAAAATAGTTCCAACACAAAGACTTTAAGCCACTTTCAGCAGGTTTACTGTAGTTAGGCAGTGCTGCATGGGTGGCACTACGAAAAATAAGACCAATCTAAAAAGTGCATTAGCATGTCAAAAAACAAACACAAAAAGACAGACAAGCTCAAAAACCAATCATTATCAAACCGCTGCTAGAGGCGGAGATTACACACATATCCAGATTACTTAATACCTCTTAGAGGCAGCGCATGCGCTGACCTTTACGAGACCTAAAAAGTTACCAAACTTGCTTGTTGCCCAATCATTGATCATAAACTGAAGCTAACGTGTTTCATTCCAAATGAACTTCTTCAGGACTATTTCGCAAATGAATTCCTACAGTCATACATCTCCTAATAAGTTTGCTTTCACTTCTGTGTTTTCCTTATGTTCAATAACCCCATATAGTTAATTTACAACTCCAAAATCTACAATATGTATGTTTACATTCCAAACTTTCCTATAATGGAGTTAAGGTCGTCGCTTAACTGTCTTATCTGTGCAGTCTAACGTAGTGGCTGGCTCTCGAAAGGTGTTATTTCAGAAGAAAAATAGCATAAGGAAAACACTGAAGAAGTTCCCTACTGTTAGTTTATTTAAAGATTATCAGTATTTCCAACAGAGAATTTGGGACTACTGGCTGCTCGGGTCTGATAGATTTTGCTCAGCACTCCAGAAGTAAGATTAACCCTATGAAGATATGTATATTGTGCACAATAAAACTGTGTATCGCCAGATACTATTTTAGCAGAAGCAAGAATTCTTTTCCACTCCTTATCCCTGTATTTGCTCTCCTGGATAGCCTCAATTTGTATCTCTGACTTGAGGTGATTACTCCAAAGTGCTGTATATAGTGTTGAAATAGCTCACTCCACTCTGTGGGGAGTATAGTTCCATAGTGGAGGTGTCATGCACTTTGCTAGGAAAACTCTCCCGGGTGAAACATGTTGCTCCATCTAATTGCACGTAGCATTGTGCCCATTCGTCCTGATATACAAGCCATACATTAATAATCTGTACTCATGATATCTATTTCCCATTCTACTGCAGAAATACACAAACCATTCTGCAAGATTAGTCCCGCAGTTCAGTGATGCAAAGCATTGTAAGCGCTATATAAATGCAATTACAATACAAGATGCCATAGTTCATCCTTAAACAAAAACATTGCAAGTCTTTTCACCTTTCTGCTCATTCTGTCCCACACTTGAGACATCAGTGACATCAAATGTGTAGTCCCGCAACACTTCACTGGGTGTTGTTAAAAGTGTGTTCAATGAGTCTCCAATAGAAAAACTGGACAGTAAAGCTTGCTCACTATTGGATACTATATTAGCCAGTCGTCAGATGTGGTAATTGAATTGACATATAGAATGACTGTCAAAATCAGATAGTGCCAGTCTTCCTCGTTTTTTATGCTCAATCCTTAAAGTCAAATGTGTCCAATGTAGGATTTAAGTCCAGATTGTGCAAAATCGGTGTTTGTTTTTGAAAAGATGGCCTCTTTAGTTCACAGGCTTTGACAACTGTTCAGAACCCCCAGGATATTGCGGCATAGATTTGCAAATTTAGCGGCACAAATATTGAAATTTAGCAGCAAATATATTGAAATTTAGCAGCATTATTGCGGCACTTTATTTTACACATTATCATTCCTTTTCAGTCTTAAATCAATGGAAACTGTTTTAGAAGAGTATTCCACTTTCAAATAGGCATGTTTAAAGTGGCTGAGAGTATTTGTTTGCTATGCTAAGTCCCAAGACTTAGCTGGCAGAAACATTTTTCGTATCTCTTAAGCACCTGTGAAGAGATAGCAAGCTGTGTTCTTTTGTTTCACATCTGTTGTATTTGCATTTAAGTGAGGTTCCAGGCCAAATCAAGTCAGGATTCTTGATCAAAAGAAGACGCCTGATCAGTTCTTAATTTGAGCCGGTGGTTTCTGGTGCTTGGCACCGGCACTGAATTCGTTTTCCAGTACTCTGCACAGCACTTAATTTTCAACACTGCACTTATGACAGTCTGCCACTTGGTGGCGCTACTCATCTAATGTGGAGATGAGCATATTAACGGCTGTTTATGAATGCAATATATACTAGAAATTACTTCTTCCTACCTCCACAGCAGTTCCTTTATCTTTGGGGACGTAGAATGATCTGAACTGTGGCACTTGTAGGCGAGAGAGATGGTTAGTAGTTGTATTGGCAGTGATGGCAGGGGTGATGGGTGGTGCAAGTTACAGGGGCCTCCTGGTCATGGCCCTGGTACTTACTTTACAAATTAAGCACTGCGTCTGATGGCCCATTAACTTGGCCTTTATCTTTGACACTTGCAAAAAACACAGTTGATGGACAGAATGTAGAACAATGTCATACATTCACCCCAGTACAAGGATCTGGGCCTAAATCCATCGTTTTTTTGCACTCCACACCACCCTGGGTTAGACACTGTCTATATGCAAATCAGCTCTGACCCTGTGCCTCATGGGAACAGTCCAGTCCGAACTACCAAGCCATGTCTTTCCCAGACCGGAATCCAGCATCCAAGGACCGGTTTCTGACTATCAGCCTTCATCAGCCTGGATAGCTTGACTCCAGTGGTGTGGAGAGCCTGGGACTCACGTCTGAGCATACCCAGCCCACTCTGGGTGAAAATTGCAAAAAACACAGTTGATGGACATAATTTAGAACAATGTCATACATTCACCCCAGTACAAGGATCTGGGCCTAAATCCATCGTTTTTTTGCACTCCTGCCATAAGTGTGGCAGGGTATGCTCAGACGGGAGTCCCTTGCTCACTTTGCCACTGGATTCAAGCAAGCCGGGCTGAAGACGGCTGGAATGCCAGAAACCAGTCCTCGGAAGCTTGTTTCCGGTCCAGGGAAGACATGGCTTGGCAGTTCGGGCTGGACTGTTCCCATGAGGCACAGGGTCAGACTGATTTGCATATAGCCATGTCTGAACTGGGGTGGCAGAGTGGGCTAAAGAACGGTGATGGATTAAACCCAGATCTTTTGACTGGGTGTGAGTGTTTGATTGATTCAGATGCTCCCATCATCACCACCCCCTTTTGTACCCCTTTATCTTTGACACGGCTGTAGTTGACAATAAAAAAAAAACCTTGCTGCCTGCACTTTGTTTGAGACACTGCTCTGGAGGAGCTGAAGTGAGGCCTAGTGCAGGCACACTGGATCACTGCATTGGAGACTACAGTTGAGCTGACACACTTGATCAATGCACTGGAATCCACAGTTGAGGGGCTGAAGTGAGACCCAGGGAAGGCAGATGAGATTCGCCTGCTCAGTCTTAATGAAGAAAATTGTCACAACTTGATATCTCAACTTTCAGTTAGGAAGAGATTCATAAGTGCTGTTGAGGGTCAGGGTTAGCGAAGCAGAATAAGGGGAGAAATGTTGCAAGTTTAGCTTCAGCTACCACTAAGAGAGGCACACAAAATTGTAGTCTTCAAGTCTGTATTGCCTGGAAGCACAGACCGCAAAAACAATGAGGGCTGCTGGGCAGTTTCCTAGCATAATGAAGCGCTCGTCTGACTTTGTTGTTTTTAAAATTGTGCACACAAGTTCCAGAGGATAAAAATACAAATCTGTGATTGGAACAAGTGCGCAATTAAATAAGCCATCCCATATATAGCACATTATTCAAGCAAAAGGAATAATAGGAGGAGGAGCAGGCAAATGTTTTAATGTATTAAGGTATTAGCCCAGGTTGTTTTCCTTATGTAGTATTCGGTATACTGTGCACATTCTTGCATATGTTTCCCTTCCCATGAAATCACATCTTTTCTTTTATTGCGTGTGAATAACAATGTTCACCTGTTTGTGCTGTCCCTAGATTCAGGCCCCCAAACCTAATTTGATTTTCCAACTTTTCTTAAATCTGTATTTTTTAAACTCAGCTTTGTGGAAAGGAAGGGTTTCCATTTTCTAGCATTTTACATCAAATAAGAGGCTCTCTGCAGTGTCAAATGGGCCATCCATCCAGCGTGACATCTGTTTTCACCGACTCTGTGGGGAAGTCTGACCTTTAACACACAGAGGAGTGGGACATTAACACTTCCGAGTAATTTAACACCTTCATTTCTTTGCTGAATTCAGAGCCTCCTCCTTATCAAAAGCGTCAGTGTTTTGTTTACATATAAGGAAGAGGCCAGGGTTCTATTTAAGCACCACGTTCACATTCTGACACTGAAGGGCTATTTTATGGCTGTAGGGCGGCACAGCAGATGTGCGCACAGCCAATAAGAAGGCACAATCTTTTGCCTTTCTGCCGGGAGACCTAATTTCGCGGCAAAAATTGTAAATATTGCGGCCATCGCGGCAATCAGCCGATTTCGCAATTTTTCCGTAAATCGCGAAATGCTGGAGGGTCTGACTGTTTCGTAATAGCTCAAGCAAATCATTATGGAATGTTTAAAGTAATGTTGAAGAAAAGAAAAGGGTTTAATTTGCTTAGTCAAATAGGTAGATTTTGAGGATTTTGTGGAAGTTAGGTGATGTACTTTAAGAATGTAGAAGCCATTCTTCATATCTCCAGGAGGCACTGCTTTTAGTAAGGATTATAGACGTATCAAGAGAGAGAGAGGACTAGTTAGCTAGTCCATGTCCCCGTGGGATTATATGTATTAACAAAGAAGACTAGCTCAATATGACTATTATTGTTTGGACTCTGACTAGTTTTGACAGAGAACACCTTGTTGGTGTGTTCATGAAGCCCTCACCCACCAACCTAGTTGGTGGCATGCTTCATCATCGGGCCCACCCAGTGACACCTAATGTGTCCCGGGTGTGCTTCGACGCCTGATTACAGCGGAGCTGGTATGTTACTGAGAGCGCAGTGTAGGGTGTAGGTGAAGTGACAATTAAAACGGCTTGGCGAAGGACCCAGTACCCGAGGGTAAATTAAACTTTAATAACTGGGCCACTGTCAGCGGTTAAAAATAAGGCTAGAGCTAGGACCACACGAGTCATATCGATACGTACAGATCCGTCACGCCTTGCTCTCGGCCATCCCAGCCGGAACGACTCTCCCTGAGTCCTCCCCGCTGGAGGATCGCCTCCTGACAGACTACATGGTAGAGAAGGCAACCTCCCTAACATACCGGAAGCGTCTCAATAACTCTCCGGATCCGCTGATGGCCCTTAAGGACAGGTGGGAGCAGGAGGTAGGCATACTTGACGAACATGAATGGAACGAGGCGCTAGCCTCCCCCAAGGAAGCGGGCATATCAGCCAGGATGAGACTAGTTCAGCTCAAAGTCCTCCACAGAGTATACTACACTAGAACACTACTCCACCGCATACACCGAGCTCCAAGCACCTTTTGCCTGCGAGGCTGCGGAGACGAGGGCACCTTCTTCCATACAATCTGGGATTGCCCGCGCATACACAACTACTGGCGTCAGGTCCTGCGTACTATCTCACAGGTGCTGGAGGTCTCAGTGCTGCCGGAGCCGCGAAGATGCCTCCTCAATGTATGGGAACCAACAGATTTGTCACGGTATGGCCGCCTTTGGGTGACACTGGGAATGATGGTGGCAAAGCGGGACATTGCGCAGCGCTGGGGGGTGGCGGATCTTCCGACGGCATCACAGTGGTGCACAAACATGGACAGGACGATAATTACCGAAAGGGCAGTGTACTTAAGTCGGGCCTGCCCTGGCAAGTGGAACAAGGTCTGGTCCCCATGGAACAGCTACCGGGGTGACATCTGTGACCCGCTGCCAGAGGATGACCCACTGGACTCGGATGATGATGATGGGTTGGAGTGAGGGCGGTTGGCTGTGAAGTGGGGTCCTTCAGGGGGGATGGGGGGAGGCGACAACTTCTTTAGGCCTTAAGTCGATTTCAGGATGAAAGGGGCTTTGTATTTTCCTGGGTATACTCTTATATCTATCTTGCAATGTACGTTACCAATGATCGCACTGTGATTTCCCGATGTTTGATTGTTCTTTTGGTTCATTTAAAAATAGAAAATGATAACCTCAATTATACTTTACGGAACATTTGCGGATGTCCTTCATTCCACCTTCTGACGACCCTTATTTCAAAGACTTCTTCAACATTGCGCTGTACTTCCTTAAGGTCGTCGTTCTGCTGTGATACTCTCGCTTAGCGGCCGGCCCTTCGGGGTTGTAGGCGGCATGCTGTGTAAAGATGTGAAGGTACAATAAAGGTTTTCACAAAAAAAAATAAAAAATAAGGCTAGAGGATGTTAGGTAGTGAGTTACGATCTCCTACATCCGTTTGTTGGTCGACATGTTTAAGCCAGTGCCTTAAGATTAATCTTGCTTTCCTCAGGACCTATTTAAAATAGTGCTGGTGCAGGCTAAAAGGTGGGTTGGTGTAATACAGACTATGTGTTACACTCGCTAAGGTGTTTTTCTAGGTGTGAGAGGGGGATTCCCTTCTCATGCATACGCTGGGAATTAGCAGCCAATGCTTCCAGGAGTGAAGCGACAAGGGGATGACCAGCCTTTCTGATCAGAGCCTGCCGTGTATCTGTGGCGCCGTCTTCACATCCTCTAGCCTTATTTTTAACCGCTGACGGCGGCCCAGTTATTGGATTGAGGATCCACCTCCAGATTAACATCCTTTTTTTTTTTGTTTGTTTTTGTTCCTCATCTCAACCATGGCTGGCCCGTCAGTACCGTGGACAGGGAAAAAAGAGATGTGGAGAGTAGACATGCTGTCTCAGTGCAGGACTGGTTGGGGTGCGATCGTAATGCGGAACCGACAAGACCCTACAGCTATGCCGTTATCTCACTCAATCTCTGGCCCCTGTGCACCCATCGACAGGTGAATGCCATTAACCAGATTCCACTATTGCTGTTACCACTGATTCGCCTTAAAACAAGGACGACAGTGATATAGCGAAGAGAGTGTGTCATGGCTTCGTAATCATTGGAACTGGGGTAAAAAAAAAAAAAAAAATACCCCAGCTCGAGTTATTGGGACCAATCCAGTTTCGACCAAAAAGCTCTTTTATCCGGTTTTCCAGCCCTGGAAAGATCCATTTTAGATATTTGTAGCATGGAGGAACACCAGTCGTAAAAGGTCGGGGGAGAAGCCTCTTTCCAGCGCCTGCAAATCTCTCGTCGCGCCGCCAACATTGAGTAGAACAAAAGATTGTTGTTAGCATTACGTTTCGTGTCCACTACTCCAAAAATTACTAGGCGGAGATCTATGCTCACGATGGAGCCTGTTGAAGATGTTAATCTGGTGCCTATTGATTGCCAGTAAGATATTAGACGTGGGCATTCGTAAAACATATGCGCATCCGAGGCTGCCTCTTGGCCACAACGGGGACAAGCCACTGGTATGCCTGGTGAAAATTTAGACAACCTCTGAGGCGAATAATAAGCCCTGTGGAGGGTAAAAAGGTGGTTTCTACGAAGCCAGGCAGGTTTAACGATATCCCAGAGAACATTGCAGGAGGTTAGCCAAAGTTCGTGCAAGTTTATTTTAGGCAATAGGGAGCCCCAGAGCTGGTCTGGAAGATGGAATTCTCCGTCGATCTCTTCTAAGATTAAATTATAAAAGGAGACCTCCTTGGGTGCTGGTGGCCTATCGAGTAGAGAAGATTCCAATTGGCTACTTCCTCCTAGAGGTGGTTGTTGTCGAAAAGGTGGCCCTATTTTTTGTGCTTGTGCCCAACTTGAAATTTGTAGGAATTTTAATCTAGAGAGATTGGGACCTACCATGCTGACTAGGTGTTCCCAGGAGAACATATCCCCTTCAAAAAATAGATCTCCCCATGATGATATACCAGCGTCTTTCAGTGGGCTTATCAATGTGTCTTTGGTCCAGCCAGGGGGAGCAGGAAGATCCCATATAGGAGATCTATTAGAATGGTAGCCTATTTTGGTAGCAACTCGAAGGTTATACCAAGTTCTTGCAAGGTCCTGCAATACCTTCAGTTTGATCTTCTTAAAGAATTTAGGGTCTCCAAACTTAAATAAAAAACCTGACTGGTTTAGACCCTCACACTGCAATAATGCTGTGAACATGAGCCCGATGCCTTGATCTACTGGAGTTTTGAGTAACATACGGGCATGTGTCAACTGAAAGGCCCAAGCATAAATCTGGAGGTCAGGACCGGCCAAACCACCCTTCTCCCTACGTCGCCTCAGTTTGGTCCAAGCAATTCTGGCACTCTTATTCCTCCAAACAAATGAAGTAATGTCACTCTGCATCTTTGCTATCAGTGTTTTCTCAAAGTAAAGTGGCAAACTGTTTAAAATAAAAGTCAACCTTGGTAGGATAGACATCTTAACTAAGTTTGACCAACCCAGGAGCGATAAAGGAAGATGTGCCCAGGAGCTCATTAGTTTCCTACATTCTTTAGCCACTAAAGTAAAATTTGTAGAGGCGATCAACTTTATATCCTTTATGATCTTTATGCCGAGATATCTCATATTGTCACAGGGTTGCACAGGAAGCCCCGCTGCTATGCCATTCCACACCATGACCTCAGTCTTCGTGGCATTAACTTCATAGCCAGAGATATTACCAACTTGTTGTGCTAATTTTATGGCTCTCGGAAACGCGGAATTGATATCAGAGGTTATGATCATAATATCATCGGCATACAGGGATACTTTTTTTGTCCAATCTCTATATCTAAAAGGTGTGATTTTAGTATCTTCCCGGATTTTTTGAGCAAATGGCTCAATATATAGATCGAAGAGGAGGGGTGAAAGCGGGCCCCTTGTGATGGTAAATAGTTCCGACAGACCCCCATTAACCAGTACTGAGGCCGAAGGGCTATGGTACAGCAATTCCACCGCTCTACGAAAGGCCTGTCCCACGCCGAATTTTTCCAAGGCCCCCGACGGGTATACCCAATTGACCCTGTCAAAGGCCTTGGCTGCGTCCAACGTGAGAATAGCCAAAGGCAACGATGAACTAGTTGCCATGTCGATCGCTCCTATTAGGTCATAAGTCAGCTCAAAAAGCTGGCGGCCTTTAACAAAGCCCTTTTGATTTGAATGTAGAACTGAAGGGGCGACCTGGCCCAACCTTTTAGCTAGAAGTAAGCTTTAGCAGAGCGTTCGGGTTTTTTCATGTGCGAATGAGGGCTTTATATGAAAATCAATATTGCCAGCATTTTCTGCAGATCTTAACATCTTCGTTTGCCCTAAACATCCCCTTACCGATGATTTTCCGCAATTACCGGGCCGTTTGATCCGGTCTCCTTTCACTCTCCATGCGAGTGCTTGGGGGTGTGCTCCGCTCCGACACGGCATTCACTCTGCCGAGCGTCTCCCTCCTGGCGCTGATTCTGCTCCTGCATCAGCCGCGGACTTGGCTATCACTGTTGTTGGCGGTACCGTGGAAGTGGCATCGGGCCGCCCTGGATCTTCGTAGTGGGAGACAGGTCCGCTCCCTTTCTAGAGACTTCATTTCTGTGCCTGCTGTCGGGGAGGCACGCGAGGCTGCATCGGAGGACACGACCCTGAACAGTGTGGAGCCGGCTTCTGCAATTCGTTCAGAAGCAGCAGTGGAGCCTAAAAAACTCGGGCTGACGGCGAAAAAGGTGAAGGGGAGCCAGGGAGAGGGGGGAGCACTGGCTGATCAACCCTTGAGGGTGCAAGACGAGCTGAGTGTGGTGGGACCTGAAAGGGGTTCCGCCGGGCTGGAAGATGAGTCAATTCTTGGTGTAAGGACTCTAGAGTTGAGCCCTAGGTTGGCTAACAACCCCTATTCCCTTAGAAGCCTTACCTTAGCCCAGCATGATTCTTCTATAAAATCGACTTCAGTAACAACTAATAAGGGGCATAGAGAAAAAAAGGCTGCTAAAATTAGGACTCAATACCATTACCAAAGAGGGAAATCCAATCGGGGTAAATCAAACCTGTTTGCCACTTCAGCTCTGGAACCCACACAGGAGATTGGGGGGGATGATCGAGATGATACTGCAGCACAATCTAATTTAGACAATCTAATTAGCAAAATACCTTTCAGTAATAGTGGTAGTGTTACCAATACCAACAGAACGCTATCTGAATCCTCTTCTTACCTCTCTTCAGAGGTTAAGCCTAAACGAGCCAAAAAAGCCAAGGCGCTTAAATCAGTTCTGGACTCTGGTTCCAGGATAACTCCTTCTCTGCGCTCTTATTTTAAGGCCATACCTCAGGTTTTGAACCTCCAACAGAGCGGCTCCCCTCTCACAGGAGCGCCTTCAGAAACAACTCCCAGCCCTGCTACATCTAGTTGTATGGCCTTTCGCCCACAAAACATGGAAGGGGTGCTGCATAATGAGAGTCTACCCACTGAAAATACTGCAACAGCAGACACAGCTCCGACTCCAGAGGTATCAATACAGCAGTGTATTAGTGTCAGCAATAGGCCTAGTAGTTCTATGAGTCCCAAAAAGGCATACTTGACTATGGCGGCACCTACAAGTAACACTGAATATGCACACTCTCGCCTCCCTGGTAAACATACCAGTCTGGAAGCAGACGCAAATCTTGAGGCAGTAGCTCTAGAGTGGGACAATCAACAATACCCAATATTGGAGGGCCCTTTAAATGAGGATCAGAACACCCATAACATCCAACTGCAACTACCTCTTGACCCTTCTCATACTCCTCATACTTTGACAACACAATCAACAGCAGACCCTACTGCCTCTGCCTCTCCTTTTGATCTCTCAGTCCTAACCATGATCTCTAACCTGTCGGCCGACATCAAGCGAGGCTTCCAGGAGTCATCCAAAATCCAAAAAGAGATTAGAACTTACTGTGAATCATTGGATAATAAAATTGACTGACTTTTTTCTAGAACTGGGGCGCTCGAAGAGACTACTGTGGTAATGTCCCTAGAATTAGGAAATGTCAAAGAAGAAATAGTGAAACTTAAAAAAGAGGACATTCTATTAGCTGACAGAATGGAGACCCTGGAAAACAACGCGAGGCGTTCCAACATTCGCATTTTGAATGTACCAGAGGGAAGTGAAGGAACCAACATCAAAACTTACATTATTCAACTCCTCATAAAATCTTTAAACTTAACACATTCAGAGGAGGAGCTCTGCCTAGACATTCAACGGGTTCACAGGGATCCCTTCAGGCGCAATTTGCAGCGGACAAAGCCCCGTAAGATTCTCGTGAACTTCCACACTTTTTTTTTGAAGGATCACATCCTTAACCTTGCCCTTAAACAAAAATCCCTGTCTGGAGAGGGCTTCTCTTTTCAGGTACGATCAGACCTGTCAAGGGCGACCCTCGAGAGGCAGTGGGAGCTGGGTACGAGAATGGAGGCATTTAGAGATCTAGGGGCCTCAGTGCAGCTTAGCTTCCCTGCTACACTGAAGATCATGCTTAACAATAAAATGTTTAATGTCCGCACAGTTCAGGCCGCAGATGAGCTATTAATGACCATTGGCACTTCTAAAAAAAATTGATCATAGATTAATCTGTAACCAATAACCTCGAGTGTTTTCTGCATAATCCTTCATTTTATTGCTGTTTGAGTGTTGACATAAACCTCAGTAGCAGAAGTGAAGTAGAGTAGAAAATAAGTTATCCTAGAATAACAAAAACAAATAAACAAATAAATGAGAACAAGGAGGTGGAAAACAATGAAAGGAGAACGAAAGGAATAATGATAAAGATAAAGAAAAAAAAAATAAGAAAAAATAAAGATAAATGAAAAGAAAGTGGGAGAAAAGGGGAAAGAAGAAAACAAAAAAAAAGAAGAAACAAACAGAGGGGGAAAAAAAAGAGGGAAGGGGAAAAAAAAAAAAATACCCTGGGAAGGAAAGGTTAGAACAAATATATATAAAACAGTAAAAAAAAAAAACTTCATAAAATAAAATCACGAAAAGTATAACTCGGGGTGCTCAAAATTATACATATACCTCTAAAAACCCTCTTAGAGCTACAGCCAATGTAACTCAATCTAACCCAGTTTATGACTATAATAGGTTTAATTGCCATCAGATTTATTTAGCCTTTAAACATTATTTTCACCAACGCTTTGCTTTAGCTTAGACTGGGTCAGGGGTATCACACACCGGTTCGCTCCGGTTGATCCACTTGGGGTTCCTCAGGGGTGGGGGGTGGGGGGGGTGGTTTGTGGGCAAGGGTTAGGGTTACAAAAAACAAAAAGTTTCTCATCTCTAAACAGTCGGCTGATAACTGTATATGTGAAAAATGGACGAATTGTGTATCTCCAAGTAATATTAAGGTGTGTAAGTCAGCAGGGCCTAGCATCATTAGATATATTAAATATGAGTACCATTAAACTCCTCTCCTGGAATGTTAATGGCCTGCGCACCAAACCTAGATCTAATACAATTTTACAATACATCCGTGATTTTGATGCGCAGGTCATCATACTCCAGGAGACACACTTAGTAGAAACTGAAGTATCAGACTTGGTAAAAAAAAACAGGTGGATAGACTTTATTGTTGCCACCTCTCAAATAACTAACACTAGAGGGGTAGCCATCTTATTTAAAAAAAACTATTACATCAAGACTTCTGAAACAGAAGGTTGATTCCTTGGGTAGATGGGTAATTGTGGCTGTTATGTTAGGTAGTGTACGCATCACCTTGGTTGGATATTACGGGCCTAATCGAGATGACCCCTCCGCCCTGGCCTCTCTATTTTCCGAGCTCTTGCACTTTCCAGAACCAATGATAATAGCGGGAGATTTTAATATCGTGCTTGACCCTTTACTGGATAAGTCCACTTCTGCCCGACAACTCGCTCTCTCAAAATCCAGAGAGTTCTTGCTAAAATCAATGCATCAGTATGGACTTATTGATATCTGGAGAGCGAGATCAGGACAGAAAATTGGCTTCTCCTTTCGAAACTATAAGTATCGCCACAGATCAAGGATAGATTTTTTCCTAATAACCAGAGCTCTGGAAAAATCAGTAAGGAGTATAATTTATGTACCATCCCATCTGTCGGATCACTCGGCGGTGCTCCTTGACCTTCAGTTGCAATCCCAACCCATGATTAGGTCATGGTCAATCGATGGGTCTCTCCTCACATCTCCCGATGACTTGGAATATATTAGAGTGGAAACACAAGAGTTCTTTAAAGTTAACATTGGTTCTGCTTGCTCTAGTACAGTATGGGACGCCTTCAAATGTTTTTTGAGAGGTGTCATCAAGAACAAAACTTCGTTTCGTAAAAAACAGTACACCCAAGGGGTCGCGCTGATAGAGGCAAATATATCGATTGTCCAAACTGAGTTAGACAGTCTTGACAATGCTCCTGAACATGTCATCTTGGCTAAACGGGAGGATTTGACAAAGCTTAAAGGGCGGTTAGCTTCTCTTCTAAACCAACGTATCCTGCAAAGGTGGGAAGCTAGCAAGTTAGCTAATTTTGAATTTGGCGAAGGGGCGGGCAAACTCTTAGCCTGGAAGTCAAGAACTGACCAGACCCGTAACAATATTGAGTCGATATCTACTGGCCTGGGAACAGTATCATCTGACCCAGAGATTAGGTCAGCTTTTAAAGACTTTTTTCAAGCCATCTACCGTGAAGACAACAACATTTCCTTTGATAATGTAAGAAATTGGCTTAACAAAATCTCACTCCCATCATTAACTATTGAACAAGCGGCCTCTTTAGACCAGCCTATAACGGTAGAAGAGGTATCAGAGGCCATACTCAAAAGCAGTAACGGGAAGCCGGCGGGGCCTGACGGTCTCCCGGCAGAGATTTATAAACATCTTGTACCTGACATTGCCCCTTTTCTTACCAGGTTATTTAATCAAGTCCTGATAGATGGTGATTTACCACCCACAACCTGGAATAAAGCATCAATTACGCTAATATTGAAACCAGGAAAGGCATCCACCGCCTGCGGCTCGTATCGCCCTATCTCAATACTCAACGCAGACTATAAGATCTTCGCCTCACTTCCAGATTAACATCCTTATTATAAATGGGGGCTGTCCCCTTCTCAAAAACCTGGGTACCTCGCCCCATGCTCGATGCAGTGTTACATACTTAGTCAGCCCCACCAACGTGATTGCTGGAAACACTCCCACTCCCAACCACGGGGTGATGTCAGTCGATACCCTCCAGGTCAGAAAGGGATTCGAAGCGATTAAACAATATGGGATAGTACGGGGTAGAGGGTATTCTATCCGCTTGGAATCCTCTGAAGGGTCTTCTTGGAATTATATGGTTGGGGGGGAGCTCACAAGATAGTTTGGGATAGAAGTACCCAAGACCCAATGTCGCACATCACCCAGCCTACCAAACCTTGCTTCCCTACGTATGAAATCCACTACCCAGGGGTCCTTAAAAGATCTAATGATACAATCCCCCTTCTAAGTATTTAGTAGAGTGGCCCACCCAGTCAACTCTTCTCACATTCAATATATCTGTGGAAGAGGGGGGAGGGAGGGGGCGATGTTTGTTTAACCAGAACACAACTTTGTTTTTGAGATCCCGAAAATGTTCAGTTAGGCCCTCCCTGATGGGTGCGACACCTGTTAGGACAATCGTGTATGGGGTGGCTTCAACTGGTAAATCAGTGTGGGGGGTCCCCTTTTATTAACCTTCGCGGGGAGAATGGAGGAATTGGTAATTCTACTCCCTATAACTCCATTACTTATTTTGGGTTGTATGGATGTGTTGGAGTCACCCCTCACTTGGGCTTGAGCTGACGTGACCACAGGGTGCTTAGGGATACTCGGCTGACGCAATAGGTTAGATTTAGAGCTAGCCTTCTTTGGGACCTGTGAAGTCGTGGCCAGTATGGGTATGTTGTCATTATTCACAATTCTTCCCCCTACCCCCGTCTCTTCAGGTTTATTTAGGGCAGGCCTAATGGGTGCTGGCTTAGCAGATACTATGGAAGACAATTCACCTGTAGACACCGCTCCCTGTGATTTAAGATTACTAGAGGAGATAGGATTCGCCATGACAATTTGTGGATTAACTAGTTTTTTAGGTCTCGCGACCTACCAATGCGCACAAGCGCATTGAGCGGAGCGAGAATTCAAGTGCTCGAAATGCTCGTCAAACCAAGGGTTTCGTTCCTGCGGTTTTCTTTAAGTTCACGTGAATCACGTGACCAAACAAGCACGCGCATCAGCCTCCCTCCCTCCCTCCCTCCCTCCCTCCTAATTGCATTTTTTCACGGCCGCACAGCACATCAAAGGGCTTCTCCCAGCGTGTGCTCTGCGGCTTCGTTCTCCTCCCCTAATTATTCATGGCCGGCCGCTGGCCGGCCGTACTTTCAGTTTTTCGGCCGCTCTTGTTGTTGTTGTTGCAGTGTGGCTTTTGGACAGTGTGTATGCTGTTGTATCTGCTTACAACTACTAGTGGAATGTATATCAATCAATTTTGCATTTTTGGTTAAAGCTAACTGTGTTTCATTTGCATGTGTTTAACTGCAATGTTTTATCGGCGATGTTTTATTACAACCGCTGCCATTAACGTGTATCTTTCCAAACGGCAGAGAGTTTTTTTTTGTTTTGTTCCTGTGTGGCTTATGGGTAGTGTGTTTATTGGCATCACGCGTTTAGCTCTCGCTATGATCTACATTCATCTATATAGCTGCGCTTTCTTTATTTAAGCTACATTTTCTTCCATGTTGGGACCCGGCTGTTTACAAAGTCCTGGTCCTCTTTTAAACCACTACTTGCATGAGTTTAACCTACATTTCCCCTACTTTACCTTTATAATGCAATTTCCTAAGTGTGCTTTTGTATTGTTGGCAAGGGAGAATTGAGGAAAGTAATGCACGGGACTATGGAATAAACGCACTCCGCCCCTCGATCAGGAATTTTCAATTATGATTTTTCCTGTAGGTATAGGATGAAAAGCTTTATATTATATATTTATATTATATTTCGCCTCAAAAAGCACACACTGCCATTGAATGCTTATTGAAAAAGAGCAGAATGCATTAACTCGCAGTGAAATGAAGCTAAAACTTAAGTGGTCTGACCAATTGTCCCATTCAATATATATCGATCACTGCTGCACATATCAGTATTGGCTAACGTCATATCTATCCAGCATCATGACGGCTTCATTGGCAAGCACTGAGAAAAGTATGCCCGACAGCGCAGTACCTATGCAGGTCTTGCAGCTCCACCTGCACAACACACCGCAAAGTGCAACTTTCCAATAAACTATGAACTAAACCAATCAAACACGGGCAGTGACAGCCGCATGCAGGCATTACGCGTCATACTCGTTACCCTCAATGGGCAGCACGCACTAGATGGGAATATTTGCAAATTGGCTGCCCTCCAGGGTCACATAGCACTGAATGCCAAATTCCTCCCCTTGTGTCCAATCAAAGCCAAGCGCTAATAACTACGTGGCCAGGATCTGGCAATGAAATCCATTCCAGTGATTCGAAAAGACAGCCGGATTATATAGGAAATGCCCCTTTATGGGCCATTTTTCAAAACACCAAAAAGGCATCATATTGCTAGTAGCCCCGGAATATCTTACAATTAAGAATAGAGACTTCCAGAAACAGCTTCAATGTGACAGGGCTGGGGCAGACATCCCATTCTTTCCTAACATGGCATAACGCTCCTCTGAACACACGTTGCAACAATACAGCTGTTTACATAACGCCTGGTGCGGGCACAACATGACCCAGTCAGCACCTGGCAGGAGCCATCATCATATGAAAACATTTTCATAAACCCAGCACAGCCAGTTCTTCGGTGCCCCAGACCGACCCCACAACCCCCCTCTAGCCCACCTGTCAGCACGCGACCCCCCGAACCAGGAGAGAGGCCAGACCTCGGAAAAGCAAGAGCCCAGCGCCCAGCAGCAGCGGGCCACCCGGGCGCCGTTAATAAGCACCGAGGGCGGACTCAGGAAGCCCCAGGAATGGAGAAAATGACCTCCATAATTGCATCGACAGCTCCTTTAAACTCCGCTGAACTGAAACCTTGACAAGTTGGAAGAGCCATTATCCATTTAGAGAGCCGTGAAGTTGGCTGCAGTGTTGGTTTACATTTTAGAGAAATTCCCACGATACGGCAGTTCTTGCCAGTCGAATACCAACCCGCTGGAAAACAAGCACTGGCGTTGCCAATAGGTCTCGCAGTAGGCAAGTTGGAGCTATTACAATTGCAAATAACAATGCCTTTTATTTTTGTTTTCATTTTAAAAACATAAAGGGCTTTGTCATTTACAAAACCAATAGCTCCAACTTTCCTACTGCGAGACCTATTGGCAACGCCAGTGCTTGTTTAAAAGCCCAGTATTGGTGTTAACA
This sequence comes from Lissotriton vulgaris, assembly GCF_964263255.1. Lineage (NCBI taxonomy): Eukaryota > Metazoa > Chordata > Amphibia > Caudata > Salamandridae > Lissotriton > Lissotriton vulgaris. The sequence goes on from NC_141697.1 coordinate 435,684,808, forward strand.
AGATTCTCGAGAGCATCCAATTTTGAGGTCATCACTCTAGCTCTTTCCAGAACGGGCAGTAAAAGGGTTTTAAATAAAGCTTATATTTTACCCAACAAGCCATCATCACTATTAAAACATGTGGGACAGGGATCTGAAGACCTAAAAGGGATGTTGGGAGGACGCAGGGGATCATTTAAAACCAAGACAGGGAGTGGATTAGAAGTTACTTCGGGAGTAATGGTTGGCTGGGGTAAGCCATTTGTTTTTGGGATGTTGGTGACACCTCCCCTCTGGCGTCCCTTACATCTTTTCCTCTTGCGCGATGAGTTTCTCGTAAGGTCCTCATCGAAGGATGAATCCGGCAGGGATTGACTAGCCAGAAGCACACTATCCTCAGCCCCACTACTGTGTGAATTACCAGAGTTTGTATCAATATCGGAGGAGATCAGGGACGAGCTCCCCCCCTCCCCCCCCCTCCCCCCCGCCTCACAGTGCACGTCCACCGGTGCTATGACGAAATGATGACTAACACTCGGTGCCGATGCCTCGGGACTGGGTATTATAGCAATAAAGCCTAACGAAGAACGTTTTCCACTAACTAGATCAATTGAGAGCCTTTTTTTAACCATAGCTATCTCTTTTTCCAATATGCCTGTAGCCCTAGAGATAAAGGCGTCCAAGGGCCCAGTTACCACCCCCTTAGACGTCTGCTGCTGGACAGTCCGTACCTTGCCAGAGCGTAAAGGCATGGTTGATTAGACTAATGGCAAGGTGGTATGATACAACAGATCCAGGTGGGGTGGCCCAACCCAACCTCGCCCGACCACAGACGGTCCCGCCCTTGTCTCTGGCTTCTCCCGGGACGCTCCTGCGCGCTCCCGCGCAGCGGAGATTATGGCCTGTAAAGTATAGGGGGAGGCGACAGGAGGTGGGCGGGGCAAGCAGGGAGAGCGGCCCAGGTGTTGCGGTCAGGCTGTCAGGGACTCCTGGGTGATGGAGTCCCTGATCACACCGCTCGCAGCCCTGCTGCACCAACCACACCCCCCCAGGCAGTTCAGGATGTCCCGGCCCCTCCTCCTCAGTCCCAGCACACAAAAGGAGCCGCGAAGCGGGATCCGCAAAGCGGTTCCGGCGAGATGTGGGTTTTCAGGGGCAGCACCCAGGCAGCAGCAGCAGCGAACCAGTCCTTAATCGACCAGCAGGTAGGCAAAAACAGAATAATTGTCATATTGAGCTAGTCTTCTCTGTTGATACATTTAGGAAGGATTAGCCATGATGAGAAGCTTTGCTGCTGCTTGGTTTTGGGCTACACATTTCCATACCCTTTCATTCAGTGGGTTTCACTGTGCCCCTCTGCTCTGCCTGCAGTTTTATTAATAATGATCTTACTTATGAACTGGAAGCAGGGACAGAGAGAGATGATTAAAGTTATAAAGATGCTGCTGGTTATGTTCAACATTCACAACAGTCATGCTCTGCTTGCTGTATCCTAAAATGCTTGGGATAAGAACATTCAAACCCCCATGGAAAGCCAACATTACACTGTTTAGCACAAAAAGCTTCAACGAGAATAAATAGTAATTTTTATTAAATATTGAGAAAACATCTGTGAAAGGAAATCACATTAAATTACAAGTAAATATTGAACCCAAAATCAAGCACCTTCTGCAAAACACATTTCAGTGTACTTCCATATTTAACAGGTTAATATAAAGAATATAATCTGATTTCTTCATCTACATTTTTGATTCTTTATGGCTTGAGTTTGGGAAAAAATAAGCCATATCCGGAACAGTTTCAGGGCAAATCAAAGAATAGCATCGAACTGTATGGCTCTATCCCCTCTTGAGCTAGCTTGAGCTGTATACGACCCACTTGAAGACCTCCACTGGGTGTGAGCTCTGAGCAGTGCGGTTTCTACTAGAAGTAAAAAGTTGCTTTGAAGTTAATTTTGTTCTAAGTGCCAGTATTGTTTGTCTAGTGTATTTATAAAAGAAGAGGTTTCCGATTAGTGGTAGTCTGGTAATCTGCAAACCCAAAATATCACATCACAGAAAGCCTATCAGTGTTGCCATCAAGTCTTTATCCTATTTGTGCAAATCTAATGACAGTGCAGTTCATGTGAAAGAATGGAGTCCGTCAATACCATTACAAGTTATGACCTATACTGAATACTTTGCAGTTTGTCACACATAATGTCTCTTTGCAACTCTAAGACGGTCCTGCACAAACCTTCAACCACCGTATGTTCCGTTTTAATCTTACCTCTTTGACAACGTCATTTGTAGCAGTTTTAATTCTTTTAAATGCCCTCCAATGTGAATTGCTGTTTAGGATTCTGCTAAAAAGAAATGTGTTGGTATCTGATGGATTTCATTCACATCCTACGTGCAGCCGTCAGATATTTATACTCTTGGCCCTTGAGCATGCTGCTCGCTCACAGAGATTATTTTAGGGGGCAACGAAGAGTTTAAAATTGCCTAATCTGTTGACCGTATAAACTACCAGAGGACTTGTCTAGTGCAGTAGATTGTAAGGACCGTTTTTGGGAGGGTTTGCGTGTAGGAAAGTATAAATAAGATCTAGGCCCCTTCCTACCAAAGGTTTATCGACACCTTTGTGAATAGACCTACTTACTAATTGCAAATGTGAAGGGTGTGGAACCTATTGTTCCAAAGAGCAGTTTCAGTATTTCTCTGCTTCTGCAGGCTTGAGTTCAGAAGAGGTGTACTGGGACCCTACATTCCGATAATAGTTTGCAGCTGATACTTTTCTGTCTCTTTGGACCTAGGAGACCGCTAGGGTCTTGTCTTAAGCTACCGTCCCAACTCTTTCACCCTCCCTTTCTTACAGAGGAATGTTATGATAACTGTTGGCATGTACACATATCACCCATCAAAAAAATAATTCTCTTCTCAAGGTTTTAGCTTTTTCTTTCATTCTATGCAAGGGGACGTTTTCCTCCACAGGGAGCAAATGTAATTCTCGTTATTGTACTCGGAGTTCCTCTCCTTAGTTTTGATGCATGGAAGTTGCGGACTAACATGTTAATCCCCATTGACTGCATGATATCTGCCGGTTTGGACTATGCATCGTTGATGCCACCAAGGTAATATTCTACCACGTACTTTAAAAAAAACAGCTATCCAGAGTCGGTCGGCAGTCGAAATGTTCACTAATTCCATAGCGTTGGCAAGTCTGCTCCCAGAATTAAACAGATATGCTATTTACCTTGGACTCCAAGCGTGAGCCTTCTAAATCATAGGATTGTGTCGGATGTGCTACGTGTTTCTATTATAAGAATAATAGTTTTTGCTGTCGCAGCTGTTTTTTCTTATAACATCTGCATTTGTTTGTTTTTTTTTGTCTCGGCAATTGTAAGAGTTGACATGCTGTCGGCAAATATAGCAAAATCGAGTGAAACAATTAATGATTGTTTCCTGATTCTGTTTTCAAATTGTCGATGTTCAAACGTATGCAGCAGCGTTTGCTGTGAATAGGTTGTTTGCAAATGTTTGGGTTTTCTTGAACACACAATGGTAATGCACTGGATACAGAGCATCCTGCATGTAAAGGATGATTACACATAATGTATGCATTGGCTTCTTTATATGCAGAGACTTCCATATTGAGTTTTTCACCTTAACAGTTTTACACGCATAGAACGATTACTGTTCTAATGTCAGTAAGAAATAAATAAAACAGATTATAGGTTTGAGAGGGAGATAACATCGCAGAGTGTTATAGAATTATACACAGAACAACATTAATTGGAAAGTACTGGTCTGACGTGTTCACCATCACATATGTAAAATTGTAGGAAAACTTTTGCCATCTAAAAATAGTAACGGGTAGCTTGTCAAAGACAGTCCTAGTTCTTTTGTACCCGTACGTCTTCCTCCTGCATTACAAAAATAGGTAGGACTGCATAAACACTCTAACTTTTGTAGCCGTCGTAAAAATTCCTGACAATTAAATTGAATGTATAAAATGTGAATAATACTCGCCTTTCCTTATTTGTATTTAAGGGGCTAAACAGTGAGTGGTCATGTCTTATTGCAATTTATTGTCTCCGGAAGAAGTGTTTCGAGAGAGAGAACAAACGCCCAACTTAAAGAATCACTGATTTTCTTAAGTAGATGGGTAGTAATAGGGCAGGTTCCAGATTCTGTGGGAGAAGGCTGGGAACAGACTTTGTGTGTTTTTGTCAACATAGCTGGAAACCGTAGGGATCTCCTCTTTCTCCCCAGGCAGTGGAAAGGCAACTGGGCAGTTTTCGTTCCATGCTTCCATGAGTTTAATTTGCTGCTTTTCTTTCTCTATTATGGTGAGAAAATCTTTAAGGACCTGCTTGAATATATAGACTATTTCCCAAGGGAGGACATCATTTTCTGCCAAAACTTCACGAAATCTAAAAAAAAAAAAAAAAAAAGTTGCATTAAGATTTTTTCCCGCTGTATTTAAAGTGTTTTACATTGGTCACTTTTGACTGCAGGAATTTTTTAATCAAATTAAAATGTATTTTATTTATTTTCAGTGCACATTCTTGCCATTGTTCTACAATATGCAGATAAACGAAGTACCTGTACCCACAGGACTTTAAAAGTGGGGTATTTAAACGGGACGTGGCTTAAACATGTAAACTACATTTCTGTGAGTCCCATAGTGTGCCACCCTACCAGTATTTTGGTTCTTGTCTCCGCTTTCTGTTGTGGCATCCAGATATATAACACAGCAACGGACAGACTCTCAAAACCACCCAGGACTTTTGGCTTTGTCATTGGTTGTCAGTCATTTAATATAAATGAGTAAATATGATTTTGTTGTAAATAATGAATACTGAAAATATTCAAATTCTCAAACTGTCAGACTTTAAAATAAATATTATTAGGATCTGTAGAAGAAGTGGTCTTGAGAGTGTCCTAATCACTCCTGTTAGCCAGGTATGCCATTTTATGTTCACAGCTCGTGGATTTGTATATCATAAGCCATCTCTTGTCTCTTCAGCGCTCTCTCCTGAATGCACTTATTCACATTTCCTTCACTTTCCCAACCCACAAACACACAGCACAACCAGGCACTGCATTTTCTTTTACTTTCCCCTTGTCACTATTTTGATCATTGTGCACCTCCTTCGCACACACATCTGCACAGAATCGCAGTTGCAAGTGGAATACGTGACCATTGCTCTGCACACTCTACAGAGAGGCGAATGATTGGATGACCATGGAATCTGAGCACCTTTTTGACCCACTGATAGTCGTAGTGAGAAATTCGCACTACCTTCATCCTCCACTCCAGAGCTCCTAGTCTTGGCCCGTTAAAAACACCTAGAGGCGATTCAGTTCAAAGTATGCACTATAAAAGAGTAATCTGCTAAACGAAAATAAGAGACATTCAAAATCCTGGAAATACCATACACTTGGGAAATGCAAGATGAAGTAAGATATGTGAAATGTAAACAGGAACTAAGTCTCAGACATGGATTGCCTTAATGTTTTTTTTTCATTCATTGTTCAGAGGTCGATCAGTGTTTTTGCCGGTAAAGTTAAAGGCATAAATCAGGGGTCTGATAGGGGCCCGTTTCAATATCCCCTTTTAATTACTGCTCGGTATGAGACCAGAAGGGACCCGGCCTGCTTGAAACTCTGTAGTTTAAAAAACATATATATATATATTTATGTTTACAACTGTAGTGGCTGACCGATGCTTCCTAACAGTACTGCTTTAGTGACCAAGTTACTACTTGCTCTTTATGTAGTTTTTACCTCGACAACGCAGCATACCTATAGATTTTCAAAGACTGGACATGCTGCAGCTGTTTTTTTCCAACTCTTACAAGGATACGTTTCACTCTGAGACTGAAAGGTGTAAAATGGGTGTTATACCTGCTGAGGACGGTTCCCGTGTGGGTTGGTTGAATTCGGGAGCACAGCATTTCCAGTTGCCTTTGTTCGGTGAGGGGGATGCTGGGATTCAAGTTGTAAGAGTTCTTCAGCCAGTTGCAGTCGCCTCCCCCTCTCTGCATCTTCTGACCGTTTTCAATCTCCTGGATCAGTCTCTCGCGCTCCTTCAAGTGCCACTGCAGTTCCCTCAGGAGAGTCTTTGTCACCGTTTCAGAGCTAGAACATTGGGTGGTTTTACCCGGTTCATTTTTAGACCATTTCATCCAGTTGAAAAATGGCATATTTAAGCCGTTGGCCTAAAAATAAGTAAAGTCATTTTGTTACTTTAACTTTGGAAGAGCTAGCCTATAAAATTATTTTTATTAAGGCATTACACAACCATCCATATTAATAAATGTATATAATATTTGTTTGGTTTCGAACAATTTTCAGTGTAGTTTATGATTAGTTGTATTCTTATGAAAGTTCTCACATTTTATTTTCAAAAGATAAAACAGTAGAAGGAAACATTACATGTCAAGTTAACTCGAGATACAGACTTTTTTGGATCCGGATGCGATAAGATGGTTTATTTCTCAGCCATAATATGTTTGTTGTTTTAGGAAAAGTGGGGACAACATACATAGACGTAATGCTCCTAATACCAGAAGTGGGACTGCTTTTTAAAAAAAAAAAAAAAAGTGGCCACACTTATTCTCGCACATTTTCGTACTAAAGGTAAACGCACTTAACGCACTGTCTATTGTTCTAGTGTGATGAGCAGTTGCTATTCTGCAAGCAGCCATTCAAGTTTTAAATAAATGACCCCTGTTCTAAACCCGATGTGTCAGCTTGCTCCCCACAGTTTTTGCACCTGACGCCTAAAATATCAAAAGAAAACGTGGGGCGACGTACCTTTTATTGAATATGTGGACTTGAGGTCTCTGAAAATTGCTCGCGTTGTTACGAATTTATGGTTTACGATAGTATCCTTTTTTTTCCTGTGGAGTAGCCCCCAGTGGAAAGAAATGTAATTTCCGCATGTGCCTGTCTTAAATGTGCTCTGTATGTCCCCAGGGTGTCTTGTAGAACGGCCAGGCCAATCGACTGCTTCGGTTAGCAAAGATGACGCCTTGTAGCAGCTGTAAAAAAAAAAAGTTTTGCGTTTAGACACAAACCTTATGTATATTCAAACAGTCACCATGTCGACTCTTTACTTTTAATTTGAGTACTTTTTTCCCCAAATGGCAGATTGAGCCACTTGCTGTAAAGCCTTTGACGACGGCAAAAGAGATTTATTCTTCACGCTCTTCCCATGTGCTGGCTGTAGTTAACTGTCACATGAAGCGATTGATGCTTCCTTGTGCATCAGCCTACATGATTTTTGTCTGTCCGAGTCCAACACCCTCAGTGGGTGAACATCAACTGCTCCTACAACTGGGAAGCGGTTGACCTTAATTGGTACTGACCGGTCACCAACGCAACATGTTATGGATTATAGTTGGAGGCGAAGGGCTTTGTTTAAAAAAAGAAAAATAAAGGCGTCGCAGACAAAGTGCACAAAATAGCTTGTTCCTTCAAACCTACGCATAAAACGTTTAATGAGACAACTTACCGTGGAACTTGTATTCCCCAAAGGTCGTTTTCCTCATCCTCAGGTCGTTGGCGGTTTATTTTGGGGCAGCACCGTCCATGTGATCTTTTTCGGTACTGGCACAGCGAGTTGCGCTGTGCTCGTGCTTGCTAAAGGTCGCGGGAGCTGTTATTTTCCGTCCCAGTTATCTAGTCTCCTCTTATTAATACGAACAGCAGGCAGGACGAGCCGAACAGCATCCTCCTTCGGCCTCCGCGTTGCTGCGAATTTCGCTGTGGAGGTTTCCTTTGGTTTTTTTTTCTTGCATCCTCTGCAGCGTCGAATTGTTGGGAAACAGAGGCTGTGCTAATGTGCTCTAGATGTCATACAACATAAAGAATGACGTGCATGCCAGTTATTAAAGCCGATATTATACCCTGGAAAAACTCGGATGTCAGGGTTAATCAGCGTCAGCTGGAAGGTTTTCACATCGCATTGTATGTCCTACAATGAAAACCTAAAGGAGCTGGGTTTAAAATGACAGAACTGTCCACACGCATTTTCAGGCGAATTTAAAATCTAGTTTCCTGCCGCCTCTTCTTCAGAGCAGCAAACCGCGTCTCTCTTTTCATTCTGCAAAATCTGTGTATTGGAGGATTACTGCACCCACCACTCCATTATATACAATTATAGCATTAACATAGTTTTACTCAAAAACCAGGTGTCGTGAGCACGATTTTTCAATTTATACATTTAAATCGGGCTTTGATATTTTTTTCCCGTTCGTCCTGCTAATTCATATTGTTTACCGAGAACACTTCGATAGCAATTTTTTATAAAAAGGATTATGACAGAGCGAGCGGAGTCTTTGACAGCAGGCGATACCAACTGTGTTGTGCTCATGGTCTGATAGATGGTGGCATATTAGAAACTAAATATCAGAATATTGGAATGCTATGAGCTGTAGACAGTGGAGTGGCTCGGGCCAATAATGGCTGCTATAGACCACCTGCTCAGACATTCCAAGAGTTGCCTTTCTTTTTCGCCCTTTTTAATATATAAAATGTTACCTTCAGCGGATGGACCAGACCTTCAGGCTTGGGCTACATCAATTGTTAAAGACCCTCTAGCTACCCACCTGTCACTTTGTTTCAGGACCTTTAACAACCAGTGTACCCTTAGGCAGGGGGCTATCAAACTTTATTAAACATTGTGAAGTTGTTTTTTTAATACATAACCTGATTATTTAACCTCACAGTTCTTTACTTTCAGAACGTGGTATTTCATTATTAAAACAAATCTCTTAATCAGCCTTTGGAAAAAAAAATAAACATGGCATCCTATTACAACGTTAGTAAGGAATTTACAGTTGCATTTATAAGACAGTTTGATCTTGATCTCGCACAAATCTCCACCTACAAAAAAATCTTCCATCTTCCAAGTTTTATTCAGCGAGCAAGACTACGTCTGGAGCTGGGCCTACAAAGACAATCAATTTACTGCGAGGCCGATACCCTGAAATTTTTAATTAGGTTATTAAAAGCCGGTGAAAAGACTTTAAAATCCCAGCTAAAAGAAACCTTTTCCAGTCCTGGCAACCCTTGGAACAATCAGATTGTAAAGGCCATAAGAGTGCTAGAGCTGGACAACGCATCCCTTTCTTCAGACACCATTCCATATTCAGCCTGGAAAAATGCCATCAACAGGCAGGTCAAAATAATTTCTCATCGCATGGATCTGCACTCCGTAAAAACATCTTCCATTTTGCTCCCACTGAACTCTTCGTATCTTCCTGGGAAACCAAAAGTCTATTTCCAGGAAAACTTAAATGCAGTGGCACGGAAGAATATAATGTTCATGCGACTTCTTGGCTTGCGTTCAACGGCCTTTAACCGATGGGCTCCAACAAGGGAGGGGGGGCCTGCAGACTGTGCAACTACCACTCTGAGTCATGGCTGCATCTGCTGTGTTGCCCGCCCTAGCCGCCCCAAGAAAGTCTCTTAAAACCCTTGTATTTAAGATGGGGCATTAGGACATGCTGGGAGGCTTCAGCCTTTTGTTTCGCGTCTACTACCACTCAAGTGCTTGCAAGGTCGGGTAAATTCATGAGACTCTTGGACAACCTTCTGTTACATTCTTCGGCCCCCGCTCTCCTACCTCTTCCCCCTCAAAAACTCATTACAGACTTTTTCTCCCCCGTGGTTTAGCACCTTTTGTTGTTTTTTTATCATTTTTAGGTTTCGCCTCGTCGAAAGCTGCGCCGCGCAGCTTTTCAGCGCAGGCGAAATCTAATGTTTACAGTATGTGGCTTGGGAATCCGCCCTCTGTTCCATTGGCTAGCTCCATAAATGGAGGCTAGCCATTGGAACAGAGATCTGTCCGTCGATTGCGGAGCAGATTCGGGGGCGTTCCCGAGAATTTTAGGTTTTCTGCTCAAGTCATGCGGCGGTGGGCGGGTTTTTTTTTTAATTGTGCTCATTTTTCTGAAGATGGCGGCCGCGGCGCACAGCAGAGGAGAAGGCTACTGCCTGCCTGCGCTTTCGGCTGCACCTCTTGCCACATCCAGAGGAGTCATTGCCATGCAGGGCTGCAGGGCACTGACGCAGAGCAGGCGGCCGTGGAAGGAGCATGCTCGCCCTGCAGCTCTGCTTCACAAGAGGATGTGATCTGGCCGAGACCCAGAGACATGGCCCTGGACGCCCTGCTGCAGAGATTACAGGCTGTTTACGAAGGCAAAGGTAGGAGGAGCCGCAGGGTTTTAATAATCCTCTTTAATGCGCAGCGCGGCCATGTGTCTAAGGCATTTAATGAAATAATTGCTTGTTTCACTTTCTCGTTGCGTATGATTGCGTGGGAGAAAGTCCTCACTCAGAAACTTCTTTCAGCAGAGCCTGTGAACTGGATGTTTCCCATTGCAATGCGTGACCCCAGTGGTTACTTGCGTTCAACTGGGAGAGAGGGAGGGCGGAGCTTCGCAACAAGCACACAGCTATAATCCTGGAAACTGCCTGAGCCGAATGACATTTCTACACAATGAACAAACGCACAAAAAAGAAAAGCAATCTCGTCTGTAGTCATAGCAGAGCTGAAACTGGCGAGCAGAATCACTTTTGGAAAGGCTGTGCTAACTTGGCAGGCAGAAAGTGTCCCTTCGCCCACTGAAAACTCCTGAAAGTCTGTGAGCTCTTAATAGCAAGGCGTCGTTTATTTTCCAGGTGTTAAAGCCATGCCGATTGAGTGCTGCAATATTTTCTTTTTGAATGCGTGGGGCAGGTGGCAAAACACAGGGTGAAGGTCGTGGCAGGTGTAAACTCAATCTATAGAGGCACTGCTTGAATAAAGGTTTAGACACACCCTTCAAAACAGCAAAGAATATACAGATACTAAAACGTAGTTGTAAAAAATGTGCCCTTTCCAGAATACCTGCTTTCATTGCCTTTCCAATACAGGCGGGTCCTCATTAGCAGTTGTGCATCCTTCCCCGCTACAAGGCCTCAAGCTTAAAATGGCGCAGTAATTGCACAACTTCCTACAGGTGTGCAGTTTCCATGTGTGCCTAACTTGTAAGGAAGGTTGCTGAGTTTCTACTCCGTTTGCCTTTGAATTGAGTGATCATCTTTTTGAGCGAAACATGACAAATTGTAAGTCCACTGGAAGGGCTTCAAGTTTGTCCTTATGTTTGGAACTAGAGTCGAAGCTCAATGGTTATGGGGTGGATCATTTTTAGTGCTATCTACAGGACTGAGTTATCCTCACAATATACCTTATCTTCTGATGGTGATGTTCATAGTGTGACGCTATATGCCATACCGTGCCCCACATTCTGACGCTTTGTTATCTCCCCAATTGCAGCAGTGGGCATGACAAAAACTGGGAGGTCAACATTACTATTCTAACTCTAGTCCTAGAATATTTTAGGAAAGTGCAATTTTCCACAAAATGGTGCATGAGGCTTATTTACTCTTTTAAATCGAATCCTGGAATATTTTTGAGGAAGTAAAACATTCCCCAAAGATTTTAAGCAAGAGTTAAAAAGTGGTAATTTTGTAGTGATCAAACTGCTGTCTTAAGAGTGCTGCTCGTGGCAAACCAATATGAATACTGTGGTGCTGTGACCAACCACATCATGCCTTGCGCACTGATGCTACCAGTGAAGCTGATTTATAAGTCATAACAATGAATCTAGAAAGCTCAGCTGTTGCCCTCTTGTTGACCAGCTCAGTGAATACTGTGTAATGGAACTACAGAAGGAACAACAAAAAGAGAAATATTGAAACTGGTCAAACTGTTCTCCTTCACAAGAAGTAAGAAGCTAAGAACATGATGAGATTAAATCCAGATAAGTAGCGTAAGAAGTGGAGAAGCTGGATTAAGATTTGAATTAAGCCCTTAATATGATTTCAATTAAAGTGGAGTTATATCTGATTATGACTTTTAAGAGCTAGATATGCATTGAAGAGGGCACGTATTCACTCGGACCTCCCTGAACCCATCACAGAGCGCCTCCTTCACCTTTGACACCTATTGTGATTTGTGACACAAAGTAAGTGCTCTCCATAGTGCCAGGCATAAATGGCTTCGCTAGTTGACTCATTCTGGGCTGTGCAGAGTTCAGTTTTGAGTGCTTCACGCGTCATTAGGCAGATGACACTCGTGCACCACCTGGGGAGGGGTGGGTGGTTTCACAAAGACAGATGTGTAGGGTCGGAAACAAAAAACTCTGCATGCTGAAAGATGTGCAGACCTGCCTGAATTCCCAACTATGCTGTTGTCTAACGATGATTTGTGTTTTCATAAGCAAACGTGGATCGCGCGTGAGTACTATGAGATAGTCCTGTCTCGAGGATTGCCCTGATGTTGGAGCCGGAGAGAGCGGCTGGGTGTGTGTGTGTGTGTGTGTGTGTGTGTGTGTGTGTGTGTGTGTGTGTGTGTTGGTGTGCGGCTGGCTCTGTGTGTGCGGCTGGCTGTGTGTGTGTGTGTGTGTGTCTGTGTGTGTGTGTGGCTCTGTGTGTATGTGTGGGTGCAAATGCAATAGGTCTCACATTTGCGAGAGATTAAGCTAATGGCAATGTAAATGACAATGCCATTTATCTATCTGTTTTCAAAACCAACACATAAATACAAATTTTGTCATTTACAATGCCAATAGCTCTAACTTTTCCAAAGGCGAAACCATTGCGTTGTAAATGCTTGTTCCATTTTGCTTTAGCGTAGCAAAATGTTTATAACGACAATTACAAGACTGTTCTTCTCAGAAGCACAACGGACACTAAGCCTTGTGAGCGGTCTATCAGCTTTGTGTTTCTGTTTTTGTGTTAACGCTGATTTTTATATATGTGCTAATGCTGTCTTTTATAGCAATGGTTTTAAGTAACTGTGCTAAACTACATAAACTTCAATACATTATAAGACAGTTACATTTCGCTGGCAGAGGATTTATGGAGATATTTTACTGCTTGTTTAATTGAGGCCGGTTGAATTGCCAAGTTACTATAATTAAAAGGCTGAAAGATAATGCAACAAATTATGTAACAAGGACTTAGATGCCTAACTCTTTAACTCTAATAACAAATACAATTGAGTGGTGTGGGCATGCTAAGCATAGATGTTCTGTAAGGCACTTTGTAGGAAGGGTATAGCTCCGTACAATATCTCAAGGAGCTGCTACTCTCCTCGAGTGGGGGGTCCGTCCGTGCGAGCGGACCCGCCATCTTGGTAGTAGCGGACTAGCAGAGTGGCGGTCTAGTCTCCAGGACTCACGGGGGCACAAAAGCCGACGCTTGAACGAACGCGCAGCGGACGCGCCGGTCGCGCGCCAAAGGCAAGCCCGTCTGCGCCCGTCCGCACTAAGGACGCGCTCAGCGCCAGAAATGCTGCTCCTTCAGTGCCAGGATGGGGGCCTGTTGCAGAGGGAGAGCCCAGACGGTACACCAGTAATGAACTTACTATTATTGGTGAGAGGGGACGTGATAGAGGGACCCTCATGCTGTCTAACACAGCTTTCCCTGTATCGGACTTTCTGAGGGTTGACACCTTAGCTGGTGGGCTTTTGAATGTGAGGTCTCTCCCTAAACACAGTGTTGGTGTTGGAGACCCACGAACTAGACTTCCTGTGCATGACTGAAACCTGGATTGTGCCGGGGTGCGAAGTTGATGCTGGCAACGCCTGCCCGCCAGGGTTTAAAAGGCGCCATAATCCTAGAACCAGTGGGAGGAGGGGGAGATGGGGGGCGGGTGGGTGTGATTTTTCGAGGTACAATTGACTTGAACGTCATAAACATTGAAGAGTGCAACGGCTGTGAATTACTTGGCTTCGCCATTAAGAACTCACAGAGGCCTGTCCTAACGTGTATCATCTGCTATAGACCTCCGGGTGTCTTTACGCTTGCCTAGCAGCAGGTGTTATTGGAACTGTTTTCCAATATGGCAGTCATTCATAACCATTTGGTGATCCTTGGGGATTTTAACCTGTGGCTGAATGGCACTTTGAATACAGGCTACCCATACAGGAGGTCATCAGCTGGATCTGATATTCTCTGAGACCAACCTCCTCACTGTTGGGGATGTTCTACCTATGGCCTGGACGGACCACTCTTTGATTACGTTTTTTTGTAAAGGGAGGCACACCTGTAGCCGGGACATCTGGCCAAGCAAGGGAGTATGTCCGCAGGGACAAAGTCCCTTGCCCGGAAAAAAGGTGCGACACCCACGTTCATGGTTGAGGATTGCTTTGCCCCCACCTCACAGGCTGAGGTGAATTACGCTGCCCTCTGCTCGAAGATTATCTCGGTGCTGGACACCTCTGGTCCTTTAAACATCATATGAGCAGGGGAAGACCCTCTACACCCTGGTTTACAGACAGCCTCAAAAATTTGAGACTGGAATGTAAACAAGCAGAGAGAAGGTGGAGGCATGCGTACCTGGTCAGGGACAGGCTGGCTTGGAAAGCTAAGTGGGGAACTACAAGAAGGAGAATCACAGAGCTAAGGTAGAATACTTCTCGAGGGTGATTCTCGACGCCCCGAACTGCTCTCGCAGCATTTTCAATATCCTGAATAATCTTACCATTCCAGAGTGTGCCAAGAATGAATCCCCCCCCTCTCAGGAACTCTGTGAGAACCTAGCTAGGTTCTTCCAGGAAAAAATCAAATTGATCATTGATGACCTGGGGGTGGAGCAGCAATAATCTTTAGTAAAAGCTGACTGCGGCAGCCTGTCGACTCCCGGCGCGGTTTATGAATTGGGAGGAGTTGAGCCCCTTGCAGAATTTGCACAGCTGCCTGCAGAGGAGTTCAGGGAAGTGGCCTTTGGTATAACCTCTGGGTCTCCGCTCGACCCGCTCCCATTAAAAATCTGGAAGGAGTACGAGCTTGAGCTCTTCCCTACGCTTTGGCTGGTGTGTAACCAGTCGCTTGCTACGGGAATGGTTCCACCTCAGTGGTGACCCCATTACTGAAAAAGCCCTCCCTTGACCCGGACTGCCTTAAGAACTTTAGGCCTATCTCGCTCCTACCCTATCCAGCAAAAATTGTAGAGCGGTTGGTGGCAGGCACCCTCTCCACTAAATTGTATGGAAGGAGGGGCACTCCTATTCTTCTACGTGGAATAAGTAAACTAATTTTATGTTTCTAAAACAAAGCGTGCTGCCTAGGCTGACACAATGTCCCTATTGTGTGTAACTAACATAGAAAATTTACAAGTGAAACCACTTGGCCTATGCGCACTGTTGCTGATCCGCACTACAGTGGCTAAATTTCTTGATCTTGCATAAATGTAAACCAAAACCATTAAATTAACATTAACAACACTGGTGACTGTGGTAAATCATAAGCAAGTTATTTTTACTTTTTAAGAACAACAAAATTGAAACATTACAATGCAAACATCAGATGGTCCATAATGTAATAGTGGTTTATTTTATTTTAGACCACGAAGAAACTTGACATCTGTTTAAGTTACGTACGGCTTCAGCGTTCTTAGCGTCTCCAAGTTATGACGGTCTAATTGGTTGAATCTGTTCATCACACTTTGTAAGTAGAGTCTTTGTAGTTCTATGGAACTGAACGCTGCATTTAAACTAGGAACTAGCATCTTACCTTCATGTTTATCGTTTTGTAGTGACGACAGTCACAGGAGGATTACGAGCAGAAATACTGCATCATGAACAGATTTGGTCACTCTGAGAGAGTTCTAAAGGTCAGCGTGTTTCTTTTTCGGTATTTTACCAACCTTTACATGACAGAAGAGGTGTTTGACCGTTACATTATATTGTTCCTCGAATAGGTAGGAGCGAGAGAGCACTTCATAACTGTGGGCAAGATACATCATATTACGGAAAGAGAGAAGTGAGTTTTATGTTTTCTCAGTTTTCATAGTTTTCAACTCAGTTTTCATAGTCTTCAATAACGGAGCTTCAAGGGAGTTTTCTGCTATCAGTTTTGTTAGTGCTGGTTTGCATGTATTGAATTTTCTTTCTACAAATCACACACACACACAATGGGATGACATCAGGCTTAATGTCTTGTTTATATTTGCACAATATATAGAAGGTCGCAATTTTGAATCATGTACATAAAGTTTTTTCAGCATTTGTTTAGGTTGTCTTCTTGGACATAGTCAAATCACAATGATAAAGAGAATGTTCTTATTTTTACAGATTGAGCCCCCGACGAAGGGCCCCAGGGCCCGAAATGCATAGAGCACCTTATGGAAACCATGTTATGGGACTATAAAACATTATGGACCATCTGATCTTTGTATTGTAATGTTTCAATTTTGTTCTTAAAAAACAAGTAAAAATAACTTGCTTATGATTTACCACAGTCACCCGTGTTGTTAATGTTAATTTAATGGTTTTGGTTTACATTTATGCAAGATCAAGAAATGTAGCCACTGTAGTGTGGATCAGCAACAGTGGTTTCACTTGTACATTTTCTAGGCACCCTCTCCAAACATCTTGAACAGCACAAGCTCCTGGAGGACGTTCAATTTGGCTTCCGTCCAGCTCATGGCACCGAGACGGCCCTTGTGACGGTGCTGGATGAGCTACGTTGGCGGGCAGACAGGGGACAGGCAGGGGTTTTGATCCTGCTTGACCTGTCTGTCGCCTTCGATACGGGGAACCATGACATTTTGCTGGACAGGCTGAGAGGTAGGAGTTGCAGGGAGTTCCCTTGGGTGGTTTGAGTCCTTCCTCCAGGGTAGGTAACAAGCTGTGTTCCTTCCTCCCTTCCTATCCGCCTTCTCTACCATCTCGCATGGCGTCCCTCAAGGCTCGGTAATTAGCCCAATATTCTTTAACATCTATATGAAGCCCTTAATAGCGGTCATCAAACATTTTAAGATCGAAATTGTCAACTACGCTGATGACACGCAGCTGATTCTGTCCCTGGAGGGAAATTATTCTACCTCCTTGGAGGAATTCCACAACTGCATGCGAGCCACTGCGGAATGGTTGAAAGCCAACTCGTTGCAATTTAACACAGGGAAGACCGAGGTGTTATACTGCCCAAGGCCCAGGATACAATCTCTTCCACCTAGCAACTTCTGGCCAAAGGACTTTTCTCCACTGGTCCAGCCTGTGAAGGTAGTATGGAATCTGGGTGTGATGTTTAACAGTGATGTCTCCCTGGAGGCGCAGGTCTGAAAGGTGGCAGCTAGCTGCATGACCATCATTCGCCTCCTGAGAAAAATCTTGCCCCTGTTACCACCCCCTGCTCGCATAGAGGTGGTGCGTTAGACTACTACAACTCCTTGCTGCTGGAGTCCCCTAGTTATCTTATGGATAGACTCCAGAGACTCCAGTCTGCAGCTGCTAAATTAGCCTTAGGGTGGCCAACGAGATCTTCCTCCTCAGGGGCTCTGGCTCAGTTGCATTGGCTCCCAGTGAGGCAAAGGGTGATAGTTAAGTCCCTGTGTCTGACCTTTAAAGCCCTCCACGGGTTGGGCCCGGCTTGTCTACAAAAGAAGTTTTCTTGACATGTGCGGCCCGTAATCTACGCTCCTCCTTGGCCGAGGTGGTGACCGTACCGAGGTTTAGGAGATCCAGAGCAGGAGGTAGATCATTCAGTGTGGCTGCGGCCAAGCTCTGGAACTCTTTGCCCATTGAACGTAGGCAGGTCACCGGCCTTCTTGCCTTTAGAAGGCAGTTAAAAACCTGGCCCTTTCCCCTCTTTCCCTAATCCTTAGCCTGTAAATAGTTGCCCTCCTTTTGTTCCTCGAGTCTGCCAGCGCCAGGATGTTCGAGGCATGTGGGCTGCTGAATTCATATCTGTGCATAGTCCGCCACCTAGTGTTGGGTCCGGATGATTGCACATTGTTGTCCTGGAAGAGTCTTCGAAGTATCACGAGATAGGTGGCTCCTCCCCTGGACTACAGTGCGCATGGGCATCGCCTCCATCCCCAGATTGTTTTTTTCCGCCATTGGGTTCGGATGTGTTTCGGTTCCCTCTGTCGGAACCGATAGTTGTTCTACTTTATACTCGAGACCAAAAGGTCTTTAGGCTGGGCGTCGGTATAGTTGCGTACGGTTTTCTTTCTGACTCTCAGCTCCGATCTCTTACTGCCCTTCCACGTGCTTTCGACGCGGACGGGCCTACACTACACCCTTTGCTATGGAGCGGACTCCGTTCAAAAAGTGTCCGCTGTGTCACTCTAAATATTCGCACCTCGACGTGCACCCTGTGTGCAATACCTGCTTGTCACCGGATCACCGCGAGGACACCTGTATGGCGTGTTCGAAATTCCGAAGCAAGAAGACTTTGAAGATTCGCCGGGCCAATCGGCTCCAGGCTCAGTTGTCTGCTTCGGCACCCCCACCAGATGACATTTTCCAGGAATCTGTCGAGGGAGAAGACGACGTGCGAGGGTCGGACTCTGGGCCCGCGTCCGAGGAGGAGACCTACGACGCGGGTGAGGAGGACTATAACGAAGTCTCCGACGAGGTAGGGGACGACGACCAGGCTTGTGCCACGATGGGAGATAGCTCGGAGGAGGAGCATCTCCATACAGACTCAGGGGTTATTCCCCTTCATGCGGCCCAGGTCGAGGGATCGCCTTCGGGCCTTACCCAAGATCTAACTATGAGTCCTACGTCCCCGCCTACGGGCCCGGTCACGGACATTTCTAAGCCATCACTTATGTTGAAGAAAACGAAAGTGAAGCCAACGGGTCACGCACCCTCGGATGCGAAACCGAAACTGAAAGTTGCGCTGGTGAAGAAGGTTCTGGAGGCGTCAACTTCCAAGAAAACCAAAATGGCCGACTTGAAGAGCCACGCCAAAATGGCCGACCCGAAGCCCTCTGGGTCGGCGCCGAAGGCGAAGGCCCCCGACGCGGCTGCGTCGGTGCCGAAGGGGGTCATGGACCCGAAGACGGTTCCGAGGAAACGTCAGGCCGACGACGCGCCTAGACATGGGGCGTCGGGGCCGAAGAAGAAGTCTACCGGTGATCAGGCTCTCGAAGATGAGGGGTCGCTCGAGCCGGTTCAGCCCTCGGCAGCCTTTACGAAAAAAGTGGGGGACTCCTTACAGCGGATCCGGAAGTCCACTGAGGTTCCTGCTCAGGACACTGTAGCGCCTACGCTCACGCCTAAGCCTACTAAAGAGCAAACGCCCATTCGTTTTACCCTTCCACCCAAGTCGGCGCCGAAGGCCTTCGCGCCGAAACAGGGCGGGCACGCAAAGGAGGTATTGACGCCGAAAGCTGCCTTGGTGGTGTCGAAGCTTCGGCTCCAACCGCTTGCGGTGGAGGAACGTCGTGAGGTGATCATCGACGCCAACACCGGAAAATTGTCGCTCCTCAAACGAAAGATTACGTCGGAGCCGGCCTTGGAACCTTTTAAGATTCCGCTCAAGAACAATAAGTACTCTGCGGACTCTTCGGCTCTGATGGAACCTGTGTCCCCACAGGCCTTGGAACACTCGCCGACGCATTCCCCCGCGCCTGATGCGGACGAGGAAGATGCCGAGTACACCTATCCTGCGTACTCGGATCCGGAAGAGGAGCATGTTCCCTGGGCCGCAGGAGGCGACGCAGAAGACCCGCAGTCAGGTCAGGACACTCAACTTTTCGCCGCCAAGACGTCCCCGACAGAGGACTCGGCGGCCTTCAATGCCTTAATAGAGAGAGCTGCAGCGAACCATGACGTCGAACTGCACTCGGACCCCGTGGATGCGGACTTCTTATGCGACACCTTCTCGGTAGCCGAAAAGCAAGTCAAGACACTACCGATGCTTAAAGGGGTGCTGAAACATGCACAGGAGGTTTTCAAGGAGCCCACCCGGGCGCGGGTGGTCAACCCTCGCATCGACAGGAAATATAAAGCGGCGCCCACGGATCCCACGTATATTAAGGGACACTTGCCATTGGACTCCCTGGTGGTTTCCAACGCTCGGAAGAGGGCGAATTCGCAGACTACTGGTGACGCTCCTCCCCCAGACAAAGAGTCCAAGATCTTTGAGGCATCAGGCAAACGCATTGCTGCACAGGCAGCTAACATCTGGAGGATCTCTTACACCCAAGCCCTGCTTGCACGTTATGATAGGGCCCATTATGACACATTAGAGGCCATTCTGCAACACTTGCCTGACCAATACAAGGAGGCGGGAGAGATGCTCATTCAGGAGGGTAAACTCATTACAAATGCATCCATCAAATGTGCCCTAGATGTGGCAGACACTGCCTCCAGGGCTATCAATACAAGTGTGTTACTTAGACGCCATGCCTGGCTTCGAATCTCGGGGTTCAAACCCGACATCCAAACCACAATATTGAGTCAAACAGTGAATCCTGACCATCTGTTTGGCCCTGAGGTGGATGCCTCCCTAGAAAAGATGAAAAAAGATACCGAAACTGCCAAATCTATGGGGGCTTTACAAAGTCAGCAGTTTCGGGGTGGTTCCTTTCGCCGCTCCAATTCAAGAGGCACCTCAAGGGGACAGGCATCCCAGTCCTCACAATACTACAAGGGTAACACCCAGCCCTCGTATAACGACAACAAGGGCAGGGGTGGCTACAGGGGCAATAATATCAAAGGCAGGGGACGTGGAAACAATGGCTCCAGGTCCACCACCACCAACAAGCAGTGACGTCTTGTCACTGCCCCCCGATCACACGACACCTGTCGGGGGGAGACTCCAGCAGTTCCTGCCGGCGTGGAGGTCCATCACCACGGACAGGTGGGTGAGGTCTCTTATCCAGTACGGGTACTGTCTAGAACTTACGTCCATTCCACCGGACATACCGCCAAGAAGCCGTGCTATGTCCGGCGAGCACTTGACCTTGTTGCAGCAAGAAGTTCTAGTCATGCTGCAAAAAGGGGCGATAGAGCTCGTTCCATTGCAAGAGCGGGGAACGGGTTTACTCCCTGTATTTTTTGATCCCCAAAAAGGACGGATCACTCAGACCGATCCTGGACCTCAGGCCCCTGAACTGGTACATCAACTCGGAGCACTTCCATATGCTCACATTGCAGCAGGTGCTTCCCCTGCTTCAACAGGGGGACTTTCTGGCTACGCTGGATCTGAAGGATGCCTATTTTCATATTCCCCTGCATCCTTCCCACCGAAAGTATCTCAGATTCACGATCTTAGACCAGCATTACCAGTTCAGAGTCCTGCCGTTCGGGGTCACCACGGCACCAAGAGTATTTACGAAATGCCTAGCGACTGTGGCGGCGCATCTCCGTCGCCAGCACGTCCACGTCTTTCCATACCTGGACGACTGGCTCATTCAAGCAAAGACGGAACAGCAGTGCGTAGACCACGTGTCACGCACCATTCACCTCCTGCACGATCTGGGATTCTCTCTGAACTACCCAAAGTCCCATCTCCAGCCCGCCCACGTGCGACAGTATCTGGGCGCGACAATCGACACTCTGGCAGCCACTGCGCAGCCGAATTCAGTGAGAATCGCCAGTATCCAGGCGCTGATCCAACGATTCAGACCCCAACACTCGCTTCCAGCGAAGGTGTTCATGCAGTTGATAGGCATGATGGCCTCCTGCATCTCCATTGTCCCGCACGCGAGACTACATATGCGTCCGCTTCAGGAGTGCCTAGCACGTCAGTGGGCTCAGGCTCTGACAGACCAAGTGTTGGTGAGCGGTCGGGCGTACAACTCTCTGCATTGGTGGAATCCACAAAACCTTTGCAAGGGCCGACCATTCCAAGAGCCTGTCCCACAGATCATCCTGACGACGGACGCCTCTCTCCAGGGATGGGGAGCGCATGTACTCCACTACACTGTGCAGGGACTATGGACACTTCAGCAAAGGAAGATGCACATCAATGTGTTGGAACTGATGGCAATCTTCATGGCCTTAAAGGCGTTCAAAGTACATCTGTGCAACAAGGTCGTGTTGATCCGGACGGACAACATGACGGCCATGTACTACATCCAGAAGCAGGGAGGTACACACTCTCCACAGCTGTCTCATCTGGCTCAGAGCATGTGGAAGTGGGCCATTCAGAGGAACATCTTCCTCATGGCAGAGCATCTCCCGGGCAAGGACAATCAAATGGCAGATCTGCTCAGCAGGCACAGCCATCAGATGCACGAGTGGGAGATACATCCATCAGTACTCCAACCGTACTTCCAAAAGTAGGGTCATCCAGAGATAGACCTGTTCGCCACAAAGGAGAACGCAAAATGCCAAAGCTTCGCCGCCAGGTTCCCACACCCCCATTCACAGGGCAATGCGATGTGGATGAACTGGTCAGGCAGATTTGCGTACGCTTTTCCCCCAGCACCTCTGATACCGCTGGTGGCACGCAAGCTCAGGCAACACTCGATGACGCTCATCCTGGTGGCTCCAACGTGGGCTCGCCAACCATGGTACACCACGTTTCTGGAGCTCTCCGTGGTACCGCATCAAAGGCTTCATCTCACTCCCAGCCTTCTGACGCAGAGCCATGGCGACATTCAGCACCCAGATCCGCAACAGCTCAACCTGGCGATCTGGCTCCTGAAGTCCTAGAGTTTGGCTACCTCAATCTTCCTCCCGATTGCATGGACATCATTCGGGAGGCAAGGAAGCCCACTACTAGAGCTTGTTATGCGGCTAAATGGAAGAGGTTTGTCATCTACTGTGTGGACCACAGCATTGACCCGCTAGATGCTTCCATTCAAAACATCATATGTTACCTCTTTCACCTGTATCGATGTAATCTAGCGTACTCTTCCATCCGCATTCACCTGTCTGCTATGGCAGCATACCTCCAGAATAGGCAGCACCTGTCACTCTTTAAGGTCCCTGCTATCAAGGCTTTTCTGGAAGGACTCAAAAGGGTCATTCCACCAAGGACTCCACCAGCTCCAGAATGGAACCTCAATGTGGTTCTTACAAGGCTGATGGGTCCTCCCTTTGAGCCACTGCACTCTTGTGAGCTCCAGTTTTTAACTTGGAAGGTTGCGTTCTTAGTAGCAATTACATCGCTACGGAGGGTTAGCGAGCTGCAGGCGCTCACCATCCAAGAACCTTTCTTCCAGGTACATGCTAACAGGGTGGTGCTCCGCACTAACCCTAAATTCTTACCCAAAGTGGTCTTACAGTTCCACATAAACCAAACAATTGAATTGCCGGTGTTTTTCCAAAACCCAGAGACGCTGGCGGAGCGTATGCTCCACACTCTTGATGTGAAAAGGGCCTTGATGTACTATGTGGACAGGACAAAAGATTTCCGCAAAACCAAACAACTTTTTGTTGCTTTTGCCACACAACACAAGGGAAATGCAATCTCCAAAGCGGGGATTGCTAGATGGATAGTAAAGTGCATTCAGATCTGTTACGCTAAAGCTAAGCGCACTCTCACTATCCCACCGAGGGCCCACTCCACTAGGAAGTTGGGGGCCTCTATGGCTTTCCTAGGTAACATTCCCTTAGAAGACATCTGTAGAGCAGCCACATGGTCTACCACACATACTTTCACTAAGCACTACTGTGTAGACGTGCATTCCAAACAGCAGGCAGCTGTTGGTCAGGCTGTTCTAAAAACGCTTTTTCAGACTGCTGCAGCTGGCACGGGCGGCCGCTGTTAATGGAGGGACTGCTATGTATTCTATGCACAGATATGAATTCAGCAGCCCACATGCCTCGAACTGCAAATGCTACTTACCAGTATGCATCTGTTCTTGGCATGTAGGGCTGCTGACATTCATATCGCCCACCCTCCTCCCCGGCGCCTGTAGCAGCTGCAGTATTTATTCATATACACACATATGCTCATAGCATGGTCATCACTCACTTTCTTCACTCCATCTCTGCCAATGGCTAAAAACAATCTGGGGATGGAGGCGATGCCCATGCGCACTGTAGTCCAGGGGAGGAGCCACCTATCTCGTGATACTTCGAAGACTCTTCCAGGACAACAATGTGCAATCATCCGGACCCAACACTAGGTGGCGGACTATGCACAGATATGAATGTCAGCAGCCCTACATGCCAAGAACAGATGCATACTGGTAAGTAGCATTTGCAGCCTCTTGAGGTGATAGCGCGCTCTATAAGTGAAATAAATAAATAAATAAGATGAGCAGATGTACCAGTAGTGGCATGGGGGATATAAGTACTGGATGGTGGGAAGAACACTGACCACACACCACACGTCGGCAAAACTTCAGAGGAGATGTAACCCAGTACTTAAGAGGATTACAGTGGAGGAGAATCATCCTTCTCTGTTTCTGGGTTGAGAGAGCATGTCGTCCCACTAGTTAGTTGTAGGGTGCTTATGGAAACCTCTCACTTCTCACATCTCAATCTCAGTGTCTTGCTCTCAGCCTCCGCCCTTTTATGCAAGGAATGAAACCAGGAAATTGCTGAGGGAAGCCTTCTTGCTTGCCCTCTCACATTGGGAACTAATTTAGGGCCACTTTGGTGAGGTGGATGGCCACTTTATAGGTCGAGCCTAGGCAGTGCATGTGCTGCTCTGCGAGGCATGCTGTAATCTAGACTGTCTTGTAGCACCTCCCGTCTTCTCCATTCGTTCCTGTAAGTGCCCTTCATAAATGCCTGCTTTTGTTTGTTCATTATGCTTAATTAGTTTTACCTTTTGATGTTTCGGACCCTCCCAGCAGACTGACTTTGCTGCATAGTCTTACAACTTTTTAAATCTATGTTCCTATTTTTTTTTGGGGTACGGCCTATGGCTTGTATATCAGCACAGCGCCGCTATACGGATGCCACTTGCATTTTTCAACAATTACATTGTTATAAACCGCGCGACTGCCCACAAGCTTTATCACATCAGTAACCGCATTTCATGTATCGCTTGGGGAATTTCTCGTTACAACTCATTAATCAAAAATTCCTCCCCCATGCAGGATGCTACACGAGTGAGTTTTTAAAAAGCTGTAATGGCAACATGATTCCTACTTGCGACGGCCACATCTGTATGACACATAAGGAACTCTATAGTACAAAGAGCATATTTTGAACATTTTAAAATAGATGCTACACATTATGTATTAGTAGACTTAATATTTCGTGGAGTGGTATCCCTTCTAATTAATTCAATTCACAAAGAAACTTATCTTTTATCTGTTTGTTGGTGAGATCAATTGTTCATAAATATAAAAAAGAATCACCCAATGATGGCCGTCAAGTTCACGCTAGGTGGATGATGGCCTGAATATCAGAAGTAGGGCGTAATGATTTCTCCATTTTTTCTTTACATGGTGCGGTTGTGAGTACCCGCGCACACCGGGAGGTGAGACCGAATGTACTCCCGCCTGGCACTTCCTGTTTCCCTGCAGCCTAGTCCTGGTTATTGTGGTGGCTGCTACAGCCTGCGCAACTGCAGCTGAGATCGGATCAGGAGGGATGCAGGCCCACTTGAGTGCCAGTATCCGTGCTGTCCTCTATAGTAGGGCTTACGCAGTCACTATGCAGTCCATAAAGTGTGTGGTTGGGGACGAGTGAGTTACGGCTGTCCTTAACTTAATATTCATAGAAATGTGCAATACCCACCAGAACAGACAGATGAAGTTATTATATAAAACTCTTGCTGAACAAAGGACTGCAATCCGAAGCATTCAACTCACTTAGCTATTTTTGTTAGTGATTGATTTGATTTGTCAATTTGTAAAGCGCGTGATTGCCCGTAGGCGTCTTGGCGCTAAGATAAACCCTTTCCAGCTCTGTATCAGTGATTGATGTTTATTCAGAGAATAGCCATGGTTTCCCTTCCTTTCTGAAGGTTTCCAAAGATGGGCAGGTTTTTATGACAAGGGGCAGTTGATTCTATGCACTTGCTGCATGTAACAGGAAACTTCTCCTTCCCCAGTTGGCTCTTTTAAATCTGGGAACAGCAACTAGTTTCATCTGGCCTGATCTCAGAGGTCTCATGGGTTCATACTGTTTCAAATGGTACCTCAAAAATTGTGATCCTTTTCCCTGTAATGCCTTATAGGTTAGACAGAGTGATTTAAATTTCACCGTCTTTTCAATTGGCAGCCAATGCAGAGTTTTCAGTCTATGTCTGATTGGCTCAAACCTAGGTATGTCTAGAACCAGTCTAGCTGCTGCATTTTGCAGGTGTTGTAATTAATCTATGATCTTTCTCCTGGCTCCGGCATATAGACCATTTCCATAGTCCAATCTTGCTAATGCTAATGCTGTTACTACTGTTTTGCGAGAATCCTGTGGTAGATATGGAAATAGTTTTTTTAATCATTTTTAAAATGTACCAGAGTGTTGATGACGGCTTATTGGCTTGAGCTTCAAATGATAAATTCATATCAAGGGTGAAGCCCCGATTCTTTACTTTTTCTGATGATCCAGGACATCTGCCCATGTCTTTGGGCTACCAGTCGGGGGACCAGATGTTTGTGTCACCCCCTAATATCATCACTTCACTCTTGTCTCCATTGAGCTTCAGGCAATTCCTTTCCATCCATTGGCTGACCTGTATCATACAATGTTGGAATTATTCCGCTTTTTCCTCTATGTCCTTGTTGATGGTCACTACAATTTGAGTGCCATCAGCGTATGATATTGGGGTAAAACCACAATTTCTTATTATCTCTGCAAGTGGGGCAACGTATAGGTTAAAAAGAGTGGGACTTAATAATGATCCCTGTGGGACCCTGCATGGTAGATTAAAAGCTTTAGATTTTGCTCCTCCTACTTCTACTGCAAAGGTTCTGTTGGCAAGATAGAATTCAATGAGGGTACATGCTGAGTCATGTATTTCTGCTGTTTTTAATCTATTTAAAAGAATTTCATGACTGACCGCATCGAAGGCCGCCGATAAGTCAAGTAATATCAAGGCGGCCTTCGCTCCGTTGTCCAT
The DNA here is from genome assembly GCF_964263255.1 of Lissotriton vulgaris. Classification (NCBI taxonomy): domain Eukaryota; kingdom Metazoa; phylum Chordata; class Amphibia; order Caudata; family Salamandridae; genus Lissotriton; species Lissotriton vulgaris. The sequence continues at coordinate 435,711,537 of NC_141697.1, forward strand.
TACTTTCTGGAGTTCTTCTACTGCTGTAATGAAAGCAGTTTCTGTTCAGTGTGCTTCACGGAAACCAAACTGAGAGTCATCCAACCAGTTGCTGTCTATCAGATAGCGGGATAGCTGTTTGTTCAGGAGTTTCTCCAATATTTTGGCGGCGAAAGGAATTCTGGCTATAGGTCTATAATTTCTTGATTTGTCTCTGTCAAGATTGGATTTTTTTAAGTGGTCTAATGGAGATCTTTTTCCAGTCATCTGGAAAGGTGTTGGTATTGATTATTTGACCAAATAATTTTACTAGTACAGTGCTCATTTGTTCTGAACAGATTTGCATTGTTTTGGGCGGGCTAGGGTCTGTTGGACTGCCTGAGTTAATGTTAAATGATTCTTTCTGGATTTGGTCTTTTGTTGGAATGGTAAATTGGAACAGTATAGATTGGGCTAATTGTTCCTCTAAATTTATTGTTTGAGCTGTGGCTTGATCTGTCTGATTAGTCTTTTCTGTCTTGTGGTTTTTAAAGGATTCGTAAACTGATGAAACTTTTTTTACGAAGAATTCACCTAGAGTATTACAAAATTCTGACGACATTTCTTCTAGGGTGTTATTTTCAATTTTTGAAAGTGTTTTGACAGTGGAGAAGAGAGTTTAACTGGAGTTTTTTGATTCATAAATTTTTTTGACGAAGTATTTACTTTTCTCTGTTATTAATTTTTTATAGCTAGAAAGTATTGCTTTATATTCTAGTCTTTGCTGTACCCCGTAATTAACTCTCTATTTCTTTTCTGCTCTTCTACATTCTTGTTTTTTTTCCTTCAAAGCTTCCGAAAACCATGGCTGTGACGGGGTCTTTCTTTTAAGAGTAACTTTCTTCTGTCTGACTGTAAGTTGGACTGCGTTCTCTAGCCATGTATTGAATTGTTTACAGGCTTTATTACTGTCCGCATTTAAAGTTGGGTATGAAGAACATAGAGTATCTATGAATATCTGGGGCTGGATTTTGGACCAGTCATATGATGTGATTTTTTTGGCTTTAACCGGTCTTCCTGTGTCTTGCGTATTTTCTAAGAAGGAGACCATCTTATGGTCTGACCATGGGATGAAGAGCGTATCAGTTATATTTAACTTCCGACATGATGTGAAAATTCCATCCAGAGTGTGGCCGGCGCAGTGCGTATCTGTGTGTACTTTCTGCTCGAAATCAAAATTTGTCATTTCATTTTTAAATGACTTTACCTTGGGGTCAGATATTTTTTCTAGGTGTATATTAAAATCTCCTAGAATTGTGTAGTCGTAATCCGTCACGCTGGATTCTAGAAATGGGCTTAATAGCTCAATTAGAGGGGTTTTGGCATTAGGTGGTCTATAGATTAGTAGGCCATTAAATGTGTAGTTGTTGGTGATTTTTATTTGAAAAGTTAGCGTTTCACAATCTGGGTTACTTCCTTTATCTGAGCTTTTATCTTAAGTCCCTCCTTAGCTATGATTGCTAATCCTCCTCCTCGTTTCATTTTTCTGTCGGCTCTGTAGATGGAAAAGCCTTCTGGGATTGCTAGGGTTTGATCGGAGTCAGATGCTTCATCTGCCCATGTTTCAGTTACGAACAGAAGATCCAAATTTTGGCTTTCGATTAGCTCAGCTGTCTGAACATTATGCTTGACCATAGATCTAACATTTAGGAGACCTGCTTTAATAGATGATTTTCTGTGAGTTAATATTTTAGATTGGTGCTCGGTCATACTAAGATTTCTAATCTGTGAGAAGGCAAATGTTCGTGAGCAAGTTAGACATGTCTTACCTTCCTTATGTGGATCTATCGGGTTACATGTGGCACGAGGTCTTAATGCTACGATCTCCTGGCTGGAGTAGATCCGCCTTCTGCTATCTACGTGTATTTGGTCAGGGGGCATGGCCCTGGGCCCGGTCCCGGGGCAGACAGGCGCAGACAGGCTTGCCTTAGGCGCGCCTTTGGGGCGCAGACGGCGCTTCCACTGCGCTCGACCGCTGCGCGTCCTGGGGAAGCACATGTTTTATAGGCGTGGGATGAAGCTGGCAGGGGGCGTGGCTTCCCGATAGTGGTGTAGCTTATGTGTATGTTAATTAAACTTTAGCCAAAGCAAGGTTGGCAACTTAATTGCCTTAAAACAGTAAGAGCAGTGCTGTGGCGCTGGCTATCGAGGTGCATGCGAAGTATGTAGAAGCAGTCAGGGAAAGCACTTATCTGTGCAAGGTCATCAGAGCACACATATAGGCGTCTTCTAATAAATAACTTTTATTGGTCAGGTTACGGACCAGCAGTGTGAAAAGCTTACAAACAAAAAAGCACGAGTAAAAAAATATTGTAATTTACAAGGTTGAAACTCTAACTTTCACACATGCGAGTTTGATTGCAAAGGCTTTTTTTTTTTTGCTTGGTTACAAGACCTTTTGCCCACACGCTACCTGGTCTCGAGTCTTTTGCAGTGTGGTTACAGATGGGAGGGTTTCTGTTATTGTGCTTTAATAGCAAGTTAGAGTTCAGGTGATTTCCATTTTTGCGTAATAAGGTGCTTTGCAAGTCGCGTGGCCAGATCAATAAACCTGGCCGAGGACCTGTGTTTCTAGGTGCAGCACATCTGGCCTAGATGGCGTGTTCCCCAATTATGCAGTGTTGTGCACCCCATGATAGCGTTCCAGTATTGAGTGAGTAACGGGCAGTCTCAAAGCATTTGAAGGAAATTTTTTTGTGGCATTTTGGGCAAACTGCATTGGTACTGTGAAAATAATTATTTATTTTTTGTGTAGTCAGTGAGGTAAGCCCTATGAAGTACATAGCAATGTATAAAGCGGAAGTGGGCCTTGTGAGGTATCAAGGTAGGGGTATTCCACAATATGTTGCCACTCCTGGCCGGTGTGTGGTCTGCCGTGATCGGCATCCCAATGCTGCTGCAGCGGTGTCTGGGAGATGGCGGTGTAGGTGTGTAGGGAGCCTGTCAGCGTACCAGCCAGCGACCGTCGCCTGTCACATACAGATACTGTATTGTCCGGTGCATGACTGGTTCCAGTTGTATGTTGCCCCAGAGCTCCGTCAGGGATCTGGTTGTGGAAGTGTAGAGTGGGAACTGTCCTGGTGTTAAACATGTATCTGCAATGAGCTCCTCTATAGGTAGGCGCGCCCCATCAATGTAGAGATCAACCAGGGTATGTATCCTGGAAGCATGTCAGGGTAGTAGTTCCTACCACATTGTGCTTACTGCAGTGCGTGGTGTACCAAAGAACCGGATGACCGTGCATCGATATGTCACCTGCAGCAGGGACTTCTGTCTTATCCGCTTTGAGTGCAATGAAATGAGCGCAGCGCTTGGGGCACGTGGGGTAAGTAGATGTTATGTCTTCCAGTTGGCAGTCGGCTAACCACCTGGCCAGCCACTGCAGCTGGCAAGCTAGGTAATATTGCTCGAAATTTGGCACGCCCGGTTCACCCAGATCTGGTGAGAGGTACAGGTTGGTCGACCCATCCGGGATGAGATGTGTGCCAGATGTAATTTCCAGTGATTAGCTCCATAGAGCGAAAGAACGGTTTCGTAATGTATAGTGGGAGGTTGCCAAAAAAGTAGAGGAGGCATGATAGCATGACCATTTTAATGAGAGCAGTGCATCCGGCAACGGATAGCAGCAGATTATGCCAAAACACCGGTCGCGACAGTAAGTTGGTGACTGCCTGGCCAAATTCCCTTCCATTAGGTCTGTTGGGGAGTGGTATATGTGGATTCCCAGATAGCGGAATGTCGGGGCACCACACCAGGGGGACATTGTTGATCTGGAGCAGGAGGTCTCCAAACCGGTCCTGGAGGGCCGGATCCATGCCAGATTTTGTGCATATCCCCATTGAGATACATGTAGTTATTTAAAAAATCTGGCATAGATCCGGCCCTCCAGGACTTGTTTGGAGACCCCTGATCTGGGGTATGGGTTCAGGCGTGGAACACATTAAGGAGAAAAGGTGGGACTTGCTTCAGTTAACTCTGAGGCTGGACACTTCTGCAAAGTGTGTAAAAGTGTGTAATTTGAGCTGCAATGTGTTGAACATCTCTGAGGTATAAGAGCATGTCATAGAGCATAAAGTGATACAGAGAGATGCCCAACTCGCGGGGGGATACCCCAGTGCAACCCACCATCTCGCATGATGTGCACCGATGGTTCCAATGCTAGCGAAGATTGCTGTGGGGACAGCAGGCAGCCATGCTGAGTGCCCCTGTGTATTTGTAAAGGTGATGAGATTAATGGAATGGTCTCAACCCAGGCTGTCTGGTTCGTGAAAAGCATTTGAACCAGACAGATGAATCATGACCCCACGACTAGACAGTGGGGGGGGGGGGCACCTCAGGGGTAAGCCCATTCCAGAGAGTAGAAGGCCTTCTCTCGATCGAGGGCCAAGCATCCGAAGTTCGGCCAGTCAGCAGGAGCAAACTCAACCTGGAAAAACTGACGTAGGTTCAGAGATGTGTACCTGGCCAGCACAAACCTGTTCTGATCCAGGTGTACAAGCTGTGAGATCAGAGGGGACAACCTGTCAGCTAGGTGTTTTGCTAGCACCTTGTTGTCCATATTAAGGGGGGCTAGTGGACTATAAGAGGATAACTCTTTAGCTTCCCTGCCCTGTATTTGCAGCGATTTAAGGAGAGCTTTGCGCGGGAGAATGGGAGGGACGAGGCCGTCAAGGACTCATCTAATAGGGATTTTAGTTTTGGCAAATTAGCTGGGTGTAGGATTTGTAAAATTCAAGTGGCAGTTGTTGGACTTGGCCTTGTCGGCTAAAGTTCACTTAAACGTTTTGCTTTTCCCCTAGACCGTTTTCCTGACAGAGTTGTGAAGTTAGATGCTGTAGGTACTTCCCACTGCTAATAAGTGTGCAAGTACAGATGTTCCCTGTATAAATTGTAGTTGTGATTGGTTGTCTCTGGTTTGTATGCCTGCCTTACTAGCAAGATCCCTAAGTGATGTGCACTGTGTGTGCCAGGGCTAGCACTAAAGAAACGCGCAGAGAGGGAACATAGGTCTTCAGTGTAGGGCCTGCACGCATTAGGCTAAATTAGCATGTTGTCCTGACAAGTGCTACCACTGGTCAAGCCTGACTTTCCCTTTTGCATACACATGGGGCACCCCTGTAGGACTTCCTGGGTAATCCCAGGTTGGGTGCAGTGTAGGTTATCAGCAGGACCGGTGCCAGTGTGGGTGCTAGGCCCTGACAGTGAAAAATACTCCTTTTCATTTTCCATTGTGAAAGTCCATCCTGCACATAGGACAGAATGGGGGAGGTTGGGTGTAGCATTGTTAGCCTAGTTTCCCCAAAATTTGAAATGGAACAGTGAAGTTTAGGTATGTCTGAACTCAGTGTCATAACGGATATTTTTGGGTAGATGGTTTTGTCGCTGTGTCCAGAAACGGCTGTTTGAGAAAATGGCCGAGTTTGTGCTTTAGACCTTTTTGTGGGTCTGAGCAGAATGTGAATTGCCTGCCTGGATCTGGGAGAGTTGAGAAAGGCTGAGGGAGGTCGTGCCCCAGGGGAGGGTTGGAGACTGCGCCAAGCTGCCCTGCACCTGGAGCGGGGAGAAGGAGAGGCTTTGCGAGGTGAAGAGGACTGGGTCCAAGCCATAAAACAATAGACCCATCTCCCTCTGAGTGATTAAAGATCCAGGCCCCTAGTATCAAAGAGAGCATGGTGACACTGGCGGGGCGGGGGGAAGATACGCAAGACTGATTTAGGGAGGGATCGGGAGAGTGGAGAGGTGCAGAGGAAAGGTGCAGGTCAGTAGCCTGTATGAGAATGTTTCCTGTTCTGAAGATGGAAATTGGAAGTTCTCCTTTAAAGGTGGGGGAGGCAGTTGTGGAGATTTTTTCGCCAAAAGGGATATTTACCAACTTGGTGATTAGAAAGTGAAGAAGGATGTTGTTTTTCCATTTTTGCCTTTAGTCACGGTGTGGTAGTTAACACCAATAAGTGTTTCCGGGTGCTGTTTTAAAATTCTGTGCTTGAAGTTTTTTTTATCATTATTGGTCAGGTTTTCTGGGTAGTTTACGGACCATGAGTTGGGCCCATAACGCATGAGTTTAGAGTTCTGGGTGGGGTTTAGCGGGTGCATAGTTTACAACTGAGCGTTCTGGTTCTATATCAATCGAAGGGAGGGGAAGATTGTTGGTGTAGAAAAGAGTAAGCCTACCAGGTAGCGTCCGATCTTAATGAGGCTACACAGTGGCTCTGTTAGTGTAGAGGAGTAAGTCTACAAGGTCGTTAAAGGTTTTAATGAGGCCCCAAGGTGGAGCTCCCGGCTAAGTCAAGAGTTAGGGTTTCCTCACATAGTACCAGGAAGGTCCTTGTGCCTCGAACTCCGTGCATTAAATTATCGACCGGTTCGAGGATTCCTTTTTCTGCGCCGCCGATGTTAAATGTTTCATGGAGGGCCCATTGCATGCACACTGGGTTGCCTGACGGCTGGGATATAGATTATATAGAGCGCCTGGGTTAATCCTGTACAATTAGCCACACCAATAGTTTCCCTCCCTTTTCCGATTCCGTGTGCGTCCTAGCGATATTGGCCGCGCAGTTGAGGCAGCACAGCTGCTTCAGTAGCTCCACTTGTTCCTGCCTCACCTGCCGTAGCCACGCCTTACCAAGCAGGGCCTCACACGACTGCCCCTCCAAAGTGCATCAGCCCCTGTTCTATGTGTGCAATGACTCTATCAGGATGTGCCCCTTGTTTATTGTGTTCCCCAAGCAGTGGCCCTGATCGCTACCTTAAAGGTGTTTCACTCGATTAGGCCATAGGAGGCCATGTCGGTGTTAATGTCAAAATATTTGGTGAAGCAGGTGTCCAGGAAGGAATGAAGGGGAGTAGGATTATCTAGTGCAATCGCCTGGAGTTTTCATGTGGGGATTTAAAGGGAGGCTATGATCCTAACGTAGCAGCAGGAATTGAGAAATATGGTCTGTGTGTGCGTCCTAGATAGTATAAGTTTAGGACATGTGGTAATACATCTTCTGTGGCGACAAGGCGATCCATGCGCACTTGTAGATGTTTGTTTGGTTTATATAGCGCTGAATCACCCATGAGGTATCTCGGCGCATGGAACTTTAACAGCATAACAGAACCATGAGTTAGAAGAGATAAGATTTTAACATCTTTCTAAATTGGGTCAAACTGGAACAAGCCCGTAAACGTAACGGCAAGTGTTTCCAAAACACTGAAGCCAAGTAGGAGAATGCTTTGCCTCCACTGCGCGCCTTTTTTATTCTAGGGATGGTGATCAGAAGCTTCGAACTGGAGCTGAGTGAGCTCGTGGGGGAGTAGGGGGTCAGTTTACAAGTCAGATACATAGGCCCTTGCCCTCTGAGAGCTTTATGAATCATACAGCCTATTTTGAATTTTATTCTTTTTAGTATGGGGAGCCAGTGGAGTTGATTCAGGAGAGGTTCTGGGGTGTTCTGGCAGGGGCGTCGACAGTGAGGCGGGCGGCAGTGTTCTGGACTACCTGTAGTCTCTTTATGGAGACACTGTTGGCTGAAAACATGAGGGCATTACAGTAGTCTAGTCTACTAAGAACTAAGGCCTGCATTAGCGTTTTCTTGGTGGAGATGGGAAGGAGGGGGAAGATCCTGCGCAGAAGGCCAAGTATGTAAAAGCAAGATCCCGCCATGGTGTTAGCATGCGTCTCAAGAGTCAATTTACGGTTGATTCTGACACCAAGCTTTTTGACCGCTTCTTTAGGGGTGGGGGCAGTGCCTAGTTCGTCCTGCCACCATGTGGGTGTCTAGCAGATTTCAGCTCCTCCAAACAGCATGATTTATGATTTGCCCGCGTTAAGTTACAGGAAGTTGACCTGCATCCAGGTGGCAATAGATGTCATACCTTCAGAGAATCTGAGTTTAGAGTCGGGATTGTTTTTGTCAAATGTCAGGAGGAGCTGAGTGTCGTCTTCGTACGAAATTGGGGTGAATCCTAATGATCTCATCAGTCTGGCCAAAGGGGAAACATAAATATTAAAAAGGGTTGGACTGAGACAGGAGCCCTGCGGGACCCCTTGCTGACTTTTGTCGTGGCAGATTTAAAAGTGCCCATAGTGACCGTCTGTGTCCTATCCGTCAGGGTGCTGGTGGGCCATTGCAGGGCAAGCCCTCTAACACCTATCTCCTGGAGTTTTTCCAGTTGGATCTGATGGGAGATGGTATCAAATGCCACTGATAGGTCAAGCAGCACAAGAAGTGCTGCTTGACCTTTATCCATGGCCATCCGAATGTTGTCCGTAACTTCAATAAGGGCTGATTCGGTGCTATGTTTGACTCTGACCCCCGATTGGGAGGAATCTAGCTGTTGTGAAGTTTCCAGGTACTCCGAGAGGTGTTTATTAATGTGCTTTTCAATTAGCTTGGTCTGTAAGGGAAGAAGAGATATTGGACAATAGTTGCTGAGGTCTGTGATAGGAGCTTTGAGGTTCTTACGTAAGGGTATGATTTGCGCATCTTTCCAGGTATGTGGTAGGTAACCACTATTAAGGGAGTTATTAACAATGGAGCAGATTGGGGGGGGGGACGAGCTGTAACGCGAACCTGGTGGCGATCTTAGCCGGTATTATGTCCATGGGAGAGCCTGATTTGGTTTTTTCCAAAAGGGATATGACTTCCAAGGGGCAGAGATGGGAAAGGAGAGTAGAAGATGAGGGGTGTCCAGTGTATTGGCTGAGTTGGTCACCGTGGGGGGGGGGGGGGGGGGGGGGGGAAATAGAGTTGGCCGAAATTATTTTTTGGTATATAGTCTATTTTCTGGGTGAGATAGGTCGCAACATTGTCACACAGCGCCTGAGAGGGAGATTCCACCGTCTCACATGCCTTGGGATTAGCGTAGGATTTAACTATGTTAAATAAGGTCCTGGAATTGGAGCCAGCTTGCTCCAATTGTTGGGTAATGTACATTTTTCGCGCTTTCTTGATGTTATTATGATATGCTGCTAGAGTACTTTTATATCTGTCTCTGTCAATGTCCCTATGGTGTAAACGCCAAGTGCGTTCTAATTTCTTGCACTACTTCTTTTCGGCGCGAAGGGCCGGGGAGTGCCAGTCAGAGGATGTGAGTGTGTGGGCATGAGTTGCTGGCCTAAGTGGTGCATTATCATCCAAGATGTTTGAGATGATGTTATTGAAGTACGATAGTTGTTGGTCAAAATTGAGGTGGCAAGTGTCTGTGTCCCAGGTCATAAAAGGGGCTATAAAAAGATCGATATTAATTTTATGCCACGGTCGATACCATCTGTCCATAAAGGGCGTGAGACTGGATGTGATAGAGGGGCTACTCAGTTGAAAAGTCAATAGAGAATGGTCGGACCAGGTCAGCAGAAGAGTTTCCTCCTATAAAATGTATTGGGAATTGGAAAGAATGAGGTCTAGTGTGTCCAGCTATGTGGGTAGGGGCATTGTTAATTTTAAGGAGACCAGCAGAAGCCATTTCCTCCAGGCAGGTCACAGCATCAAGGTTGTGGAGGTCCTCGCTGTGGATGATAAAATCCCCTAAGAGTAAAAAGTTACGTGTGGCAATGATGTGAGGAGAAATAAATTCCAGTAGATGGCTATTAAAATCTATAGACCAGAGCCCCTTTCCAACTCTGTTGGGGATGTATATCACATTTAAAAATGAGACATTCAAATAAATCATTGCTTAGTTGGTCAAGGATCGTGACCGATAGTGTGTCTTTATGGACAATTGCGATCCCCCCTCCCGCTCTTTCTAGCCTATCCAATCTTTGAATGCGGAAGTCTGGTGGGAGAGCCAGAGCGATCGCAGGAGTGGCTGAGGGTTTGATCCAAGTTTCGGTAAAGAAACTGATATCCGGGTTTTTATCGTTCAGAAGATCCCAAATTGCAGTGGCATGTTTGGGGAGGGATCTAACATTAGCCAGAAGACAGTGCCAATTTTTCTGGTTATGTAAATTTACATGAAGTTTAGAGGGGAGGGCTGGATCAGGATATGGCTATGAGATTTGATGGTGATGCAAGATGCACAAGCCTGATATTTACAACTATAGCAAGAAAAGGGTCCTTCTGGTATGCAGCCCATATCTTGCCCTGAACCGCATGGGGTCATGCAGATGTGAGTAAAACTAGTAAACTTGATGTCTGTTGAGGTGTCTCCAGATGTCTGTGAGGTGCCAGTGCTGCAGCCCCCCATCAGGGAGTGCACATTTTAAGTTTCAGGGCTACGTGGGGGAGGAGGGAAGACCTATCCAGGCTCACATCCAATACACTGTTCAAGTCCTCCCCTATCACCCATGACACCCCTCTCCAGTGGGAAGGACTCCTTATAAGTCATTCAAGAACCGTGCCTGTTCAATTTTAGGCACATATATTGTGCCATGCAGCAGCTGTCGATCCTCCAGGTGGCCCTCCACAAATACATACAGCCTCTAATGGCACCCTGGCATGTAGCCACACCAGTGCCCTGCGAGAATATGTGGAGTAATTGGTGCAGTAGACTTGGATTCTCCACCTTTTCTGAAGGCATAGGGCTTCTGTCTATGTGAGGTGAGATTCTTGGAGGAAAGGTCTTTGTTTTACTGTGGCACAGGTACGAATGCAAGGTATACCTGTGAGTGGGCCTGTGCATTCCACTGACATTCCATGACATTACGGAAGTGTTGGCTGATATGTCAATTTTCAGGGGGTAGTGGCGAGAGAAAACACAGAGAGGAATGGCCCCTGACTCCTGCTCGCAGCAGAAGGGGAGCAAGGGTTTGTGTTGGGAGGAGAGTGATTCTTGACAGGTGCATAAGTCAAACAAATACCAACATAACACAAGTAAAAGGAAAACATAGTACCAAAAAGATGCAATTGCACCATGACCAAACATTTGGGCAATGAGAGCCGTCTTGTGTTCATCGCGTAGGTGGTAGGTGTCGAGATGTGTGGAGTGGTGTGGCTCACTGGTTAGAGGCGGCAGACCCGGAAGCAGAGAACGGCCCGGGACCAGGGTTGAAACGACTAATTTTGCATGGCAGGAGGGCCAGTCCTCCCCATTCCCTAGAGCTCAAGGCGAGCTGGGAAAAAGAGTGAGAGAGTATTTTATGTCTAGTTCTCGTAATTTCCACTTGACAGCCAGAAGTGTGTGTTGCTGTTATTGGACTCCCAGAGTGTACACTCTGGGATGATCAGGACAGTGGCTTTGTCTAACACCAGGGTGTCATGTCTCCAGGCCTCTCATATCCGATCCCAATCTCTGTAATGAAGCATTTGGGCAACCATAGGTCTCCAGAGTGGATCTGGGGTGCCAGGAAGAGGCTTGAGTGCTGGCACGCGTAAGCCTGCTTCAACAAAAAGAAAGTTATGAGTGCCGATGCCAGTATAAAACTGTGGAGTCATGTTTTCCAAGTATGACACAGCCTCTTGTCCTACTGAGCCCTCTGGGACTCTTACTATTCTGATAATATTTCTGCAGGAGCGTCCCTCAGTATCTTCTGACCTATGGCACAAATCTAGTTCTGAGAAGGCTTTTTTCTGCGTTTGTGCCTCTTGCATCTTTATCGTCCCAGCCTGGGAGGGAGAAGAAAAATATGGGGGTGCAGTCACCTCTGTGCGGACCCGCCTTGGTCGGCCCCAGAGGGGAGAGGTAAGGAGGGGAAAAGGATGAGCAGCAGCTATTGGTGATGCCAAGCACATGACTCATTCCCCTTCTGGCACGAGCCTCGGCCCGCAATCTCCCTTGCAGTGTTGCGGGGTCTGGGACTCCAGTGAGGTGTTGACAGAGCTGTGGGCTCTGAGGCCTGCCGCCTTGTGGAAGTGACAAATGCAAAAACCACAGTTGATGGACAGAATGCAGAACAATGTCATACATCCACCCCAGTAAAGAGATCTGGGACTAAATCCATCGTTTTTTGCACTACACACCACCCCAGTTCAGACATGGCCATATGCAAATCAGTCTGACCCTGTGCCTCATGGGAACAGTCCAGCCGGAACTGCCAAGCCATGTCTTCCCTGGACCGGAAACAAGCTTCTGAGGACCGGTTTCTGGCTCTCAGCTGTCTTTAGCCAGGATAGCTTGATTCCAGTGGTGTGGAGAGCATGGGACTAACGTCTGAGCATACCCATCCCACTCGGGGTGACAATTGCAAAACAACAATTGATGGACAGAATGCAGAACAATGTCATACATTCACCCCAGTACAGAGATCTGGGCCTAAAGCCATCGTTTTTTGCACTCCACACCACCCCAGTTCAGACATGGCCATATGCAAATCAGCCATGACCCTGTGCCTCATGGGAACAGTCTAGCAACGATCCCCTTCTGGGAAAAGCCGCCCCTCTGGAGGTCTCCTCATATAGGTCGCTATTTCACTTGGTTGTCAGGTCACCCAGCGTGTGACTGACTCACTTGACCTTTTGAGTATATCGCTTACAGGACCCAAGAGCGGGCCAGCCCTAGACATTTTTAACATCTATTTTAGGGGATCAAAGGGATGCCTACTGTCCCCCATTGTTTCTGAGTTAGAATCCCGGTTAAGAGGGGGCCCGGATAGTTCCCATGTTCTTGTCGCAGGTGACTTTAACTGTACGTTTGAGCCCCTTGGGCTGGAGGACTCCCTAGGGACTGTTGAGGATGATAACAGGAGAGGTATACCAGCTCTGACCTTACCCCCTATCAGAAGGTGGTCCCAAGTGGCAGTACAAATCTATTCCCTAACCTTGGAATTCGATCTTTGGGCAGTGAATGGTAGGACGTCTCTGGATCCTTGTGGAGCGCATACCTACAATAGGGTGGACCATACGTCTAGAATAGACTATATTCTTCTTGATGTTAACTCCTGGGACCACTTGCTGGACATGGAGGTACTCCCTTCAGTAGAGCGACCATAATCTGCTCTCCCTTGCTCTACGCCCCTTCTGGGCGTATTCAGAGGCTTTGTCTCGAATATGGGTTCCATTTTGTTCGTGCCTCCATTTTGGTGTTGCCATCACGTAGGCCCATGGAGGTAATTAGACGAACGAAGTTGCATGGGCCTGTTCATGCACTTATTAACTAAATCTTTTCTTGACTATAAGATGCATTGTAAGGAACTGACCTCTTTATCTGAAACTGACCCTTTGTGAGGCCAATTTCCTTAGTTGATCCTGGTCTGAGAGTGCGAGTCAAAGTTCAGGACATCGTTAATTTTTAGCTTTTCTACACATGTCTTATCTTACTCGTTATCTATCATTGTTTCATTTTTATGTTCCTTTGTTACATGCATTGTGCTTTCAATTATGGGTTTTTCAGGCTTGTGGAAATTGAATTTTGGACATCCTAATAATTAACTTGTGGGGTTGGTACAATGTAAAGTGAGACTTTTTGGAATGTGATAATGTATAGAAATGTGCTTCTATTGGTCAGCATTTGCTGCAGTGGGTGTCTATTTGTAATGTGAATATTGTGTATAAATACTGATGTCTTGCTCTACAAAATTTAACAGTTTCTTGAGTTGTACACCGTGTTGTATTGCTGGGATTACTGTTACTAGCTGCAGGTAATAAATTTGATCTCTGACGCCACCTAGAAGTATTCCGTGTCTGTTTGCCAAGACAGGAGATCCCAAAGACTTTGGGCGTGTCCCTTGCGCCGCTGGGTTCTAAAAACCCGGTTCTTCACTTTCAGCCGCTGCTGATTGTGTGCCTGCTGACGCTTCCCTCTAAAGATGGCAAAGATAGTGCCCGATGGGATCTATGAGAGAGGCAGGCTTGTTCCGTTGTGCCCAGAGACAGTCTTGCTGCACAGCACTCTGCTCAAGGGCAGACAATGAAAGAACCGAGGCTCATCCGTGCTGCTGGGAAGGAGTTCAAATGTTCAACAGACAGTGACCTCAGCGACCACCCACCACTGATGGGCTTCAACCTGCTCACGTACCACAGAGGAAGGGTCCAGGGCTCCGGGAGGGCCGGGGTCTGTCTACAGGAAGCAGGCGCCGACAGGCCACTCAAAACCAAACCTGTGGATACCAGCAGGGTAACCCCAGAATGCGCAAAGTGTCACATCTGCAAAAAGACACACAGCTCAGATGCTGTGTGTGCGTCCTCCGCGCCTTGCATCAGAGTCAAGGAAATAAACATCTCAAACCTGGCGGGCGGCTTCAAGGCACTGTGGCGGCTCCAGAGGGCACTTTCTAGGTCGTGCACCAGCCTCTGATCTTGGGGATTTGTATGGAAAAGCAGGGTTATGGAGAGGAGTACTTGCGCGTTCCTGGCATTTTAAACAGGGCTCCCTCCGCCCCCCACTTCACCTGGTAAAGCAGCGTGCAGGAGGGTGTTGCTCGCCGACAACAAACATTACATGTCTACAGAGGCTACCAGAGCCGGAAGCTGAGATTCACAGCCTGCGCCCGGCGTCCTCAGAAAGACATGCAGTTACCCGTCCCCCTCTGCCTCTAGCACCTCAAGGCTGGTCACTCGGCCATGCAATACACTAACTCTCTCATCTGATGCCAGCCTGCGCCCCTTAACCCAGGAAATAATGGAACCTTTTTACCCCAATGTAGGTGTTTGACGTTCACTTCTCTGCACGTCCACCGTGTTGCCTCCTAGGTTTGACTTGGATGATGCTTTGTAAAGCGCCTGGATCCCTCCTGTCGATCTAGCTCGCGCTACATCAAGAAACAAGAGGACTAGCAGCGCTGTCACGGGTGAAAGCCTCTCACCAGGACCGCAAAGGAAATAGGACCAGTAATCAGCACAACGCCCAACCCCGGTCAAAGGCCAAGACACCAGTAGCGATACTCATGAGAGGGCCTAAGGGAAGATGAGGTCCACTTTTTACCCGGTGGTAATGATGGAATCCGAGGAGGAGGTGGGGGAAGGGAGACGCGGGGTGTCAAAAAAGTTTGTCGCACCGGGCAGCACCACTGCTAAAGCTGGCCTGGTTTCTAGCTCAAGCGGCACCGACACCCGTAGTTTAAAGATAATACCTCTGCCTCAAGTGAAGTACTCTGGTACCCAAGGATGACTAGCAAACAATATTATTCACAACGTTGCTTACTATTCAGCAACCTTTTTACAGTTTGCAAATCATCTTTATACACCAATTCGAGTTTGCTAACAAATTAATGCAACACATTGTCATTTACAATGCCAATAGCTCAAACTTTAATGCTGCGAGACCTATTGCATTGTAAATGCTTGTTGCTGTAACCTTACGTTTTGGAGGGAAGGGGAGATGCAAATACTGTGAGACTGGTAGTCGGTTGTGATATTTTGCATGTGACTGGTTATATAAGCAGCCTAGTTTATTATTGTAATTAAGGAGACGTCAGGACAGGGAGAGTATGGGTTAATTCAGTTTTAATATGTTTGTGTGAATAGTTTTTCTTTATTTTTTAGTTGTTGATTCCTATAAAAGCCAATAAAAAAATGTAAACAAAAAGTGATTTTGTCAACATAACTATAATATGCTTTATTTCTTACTCGCCCCTGCGGGTCTTGACTCCAACTTCAGTGTCATAATCCCATCATTATGCTTTCTCTTTGCCGTAGAGAGGCATATTTTCTCTAGTGTCTTCCTAAATTAGGATAGAGACATAGTTGATTAGAAATGCTTTATCAGTTTTCATTAAGCATATTCCTGTCCATGTGCGTTAGTTTCACTGTTCTGATGCACTGAATGCCAACAGCCTATGAAAGAAACATTAATTGTTTTGATTTTTATTCTACCCTTCAGCAAAGCCTAGAAGAAGGTTATTCTTTGTTTATTTTAGCAAATGCACAGTTCTCCAAAGTGTCACTTCATTTTACCTTCAGAAGAAGTCCAAATAGGATTGTAGTGTCAATAGCAAAGTCTGTTTCAAAATTACCATAACTTTGTTGCTGTTTTGAAATTGCGATCATGTTTTTTTAAGTGATTTGTGATGCATTTAAAAGACTGGATAATCAGTTTAAAAAAGTTTGGCATTTCACTGCAACATGGTCTCGCTAGGCATCATCAGTCACTTGTGGCTGTGTATCGGTAAACATCTTAAGGTGGCTTGGTTATATGATTATACCACGCTAACCAGTACCACGCATGGCATTACCACGCAAATTTTTGTTCGCATGTGGCTTTAGCACGCAGCATTTTTTTACGCAGGATTATTCTACGGTAAAAAACATCTTTGAAACGGGAAACTGTACATAATGATAGTGATAGGCTAAACAATGTGTGCATATTTTTATTTGCGTTAGTAGGCTATTTTCAGGGAAATGAGGCATGGAGAGGGGTCAGTTTACAGAAGCAAAGGAGAGAAACACTTCATACTTTTTTTTCCGGGTAATTTTTATTTTCAAAGATTTGTTTTCTTACCTGACTCCTCTGCACGCCTTTCATCAGCAGCCCTTACTTCCACCAACCACAGAAACAAGCGTCAAAACACGTCTATGAAAATTAAAGAAGGACTTCTATAATGACGGACACGCTACGCTACGACGTTGTGGAGGCTCTTTCATTCATGACAGGGGCACTGAAGACGTTTTTATGTAAGTTTTCTTCTTTTTTTCTTTCCGCTCGTTTTTTTTTTTTAGGGGGGGGAGACCCCCCCCCAGCCCCCCCTTGCCCCCTCTTTTTTATTTGACCTTTAACTCGCATTCCTTTACTACGTATTTCGTAGTAAAGGAATGCGTGGTAAAGGTTTTAGTGGTAACCACGCATGCGTTGTAAAGCATGCGTGGTTACTGAATTCGTGGAAACGGCTTCGTTGTAGTGGCTGTTTCCCAGGTGGCTTCTGCTTGAGAGACGAGTTGGCAGCATAGAGACTCATAGCAGTGCTGCGGTGTACATATCGTACTCTTTGAACAGTCCGGTGCTGCTACTTGATAGCAGCAATTCCCAAGTGTTGGTATTGCCCAGTCATCGTGTTTCTGAGGCAGATAAGAGCTTTGGGAGCTCTTGCCTGATAATCGGGATCTGAATAAATATGTATTCTACGTCGGAAAATGACATTCCAGTATCCCTGAGAAAAACATGGTGACACTAGAGCGGAAGGTTGGGAGTTAAGTTGGAGACCGTGATCAAAGCGTGTGGTTTCCTCTCTAATGGGCGATAAATGACAAGTGTGATCATAAGGGTTGTTTTAGAAGTTAAGTGGGAAAAGTGCAGTATGGGGCAAATGAGAAGTTAAGAGATTTTTTGTGTGTGTAAATGTCATCGGGAGCAGAAATGCAAACTGGATAAAGGCAATCCGAGAACTAACTAATGTTCAACCACTGGAATGGTAATGGGTTTAGAGACTGTATTAAAAGATGTAAAGTACTACAAATGATTAAGAAAAAAGCCACAGTTATTGGTGGTTTATGAAACCCATCTCATATGAACTTGATGTGAACATTGTAGACAGGACAAAGGGCACGGAGGGGCTGAAAATATTCCGAAAACATGTTAGAATTTTGGTTGAAAAAGATTTCTGTTGGCTTATGAGGTAATAAAATGGTGTGTGAGAGACTAGAGATTGATTTTTGGTGTATATGGTCTGCCCAGGGCTGCATGAAGTTTTTAAAGAAGTCAGGGACATTTGTATAGCACACAAATCACATCCTAGGCGTCTCATGGCACTTGCAACAGTCTCTGACCGAGAAGAAGAGAATTAGTTTGCAAAAAGCCAGGTCTTTAGCCTTTTATGGAAACAGCTGTGTTCAGGGGTGCTACGGAGATGAAAGGGCATTTTCTTCCATGAAGCAGGAGCCAGAAACGAAAACGCACAACCACCATTTCTGGAGGTTTGTATTCTTAAAGGCGTCAGTAAAAGTTAGTTTCTGGATCCAAGTTCTCTTTGGGGCTGATACCATCTGAGTTTTTTTGGACCAATATTTTGGGCCTTTTTCATACATCTGTCTATGGGCCAGGCACAGCGTTTTGAAGAGAATGCGCTTTTTTACCGGCAGCCAGTGGAGGTTTTTTAAACAGGCAGCAGAGGGAGTTTTTCGCGGGAGGTTGAGAACCAACCGGGCTGCAGTGTACTGGAGAATCTGAAGCCTCCTCAGATGATGTTCATTTATGGAAGCCAAAAATGCATTTCCGTAATCCATCCTATTTATTATTAACCCCTGAACTAAGGGTTTTCGGGCCTGAACAAGGATCCACTTGAGAATGTTTCTCGGACTACGCATTAGTCCAAACATGTGCCAACGATGTTGTTTGATTATTCATGGATAGTTTATTATCCATCAAAAAACTTAAATTGCGGGTTGCACCTTTTGGTACTGGGCAGGTGCCCAGATTGGTTGGCCACCAGTCATCTGTCCAGTGTTCTGCCGCTTTGCCGAAGAGCACGATTTCTGATTTGCCGCCATTTAGTTGGAGGTGATTGATGGTCATCCATTCCTCAACCTGTATCGGGCAGTTTTTGAAAAGTTGTTTAGTTTCGTTAGGATCAGGATCTAGTGTAACTAGGATCTGCGTATCAGCATACGACAGAACATCAAAACCATGGGCTCTGATCACTTTGGGTCAAGGAGTCATGTAGACATTAAAGAGCGTCGGGCTCAAAATAGAGCCCTGGGGAACACCCATTTTAACAGGTCTTTCATATGCTCTGTTTGTATCTATTTGGACCTTTGTAGTGCGATTAAACAGGTAACTGGAAAACCATTTTAGGGCATTTCCTCTGACACCAATCTCCCATAGCCGTTGAATTAAAATGCGGTGGGAGATGGTGACAAAGGCCGCCGACAGATCAAGCAGGACGAGGATGGTTGACTGGCGCTTATCCAGCGCCAGTCTGATGTTATCGACCACATCGACCAATGCAGTTCCTGTACTGTGCCCTAAATCCCGATTGTGAGGGATCCAGAAGTCCATGATTTTCAAGATGACTCACAAGCTGCTTGTTGGCAATAAATTCAAGCATTTTCCCAAAGTATGGAAGCAGAGAAATGGGCCGATAATTTAACAGGATGTTTGGATCAGCCGTGGGCTTTTTCAAGATAGGCCTAATTTTAGCTGCATTCCATATTGTTGGGAAATCGGCATCCGTGAAAGATTTATTAAAATGGTTTGTGAGATGTTCCACCAATACTGGCGCAAGTGTGGGGAAAAAGTTTAGGGGGGATGTGGTCGGTGGATCTCCCTGACTTAATTTTTAGTCCGGCCGACAAGGTCGCCTCGCAATCACATTTTTTAAAATGTATTTATTTATTTTTTATTGAGATTTCAGACTATCCAGTTATACATTGGTACAAAACATATATCAACATTGCATATTCTCACGTTTCTGCAAAACCAGTGCGAACCAAAACAACCGCATAACCTAAGACCAGGGACCGGTCTTAACCACAGTTATAACTAGCAAGTCATTTCAATACAGTCTTAAGGAGGACAGTAAGGAATTTCAAATGTAGTATAGGACTCCCATAGCTAGGCCCAATACAGCACACATCCAAATAAACCGGCTAAAGGACAAAAGTGGTTAAGGCAAATAATAACATTATGCAATCAACATACATTTGCAACCTAAGAGTCAGTGGCTTCAGGTGGGCCTTCTCTCGACCAGGCCCAAGACAAAAATGGCTCCCAGATGTCCCTGGGTCTGGAGGCAGCCGGCATCAGTTCCCAAAACGTTGCCAGCTGCGTATGACCATATGTTACGTCTGACAACCACGCCATGAATCCAGGAGCTGCTTTCCTCCCCCAGCATACTGTAATTTGTCTTTTAGCATAAAAAAGTAAGAGTGCATGTAGTTTCCGTGCAGAGGGGGCAGTATCGCTTACTAAGCCTACCAATCCTCGGTGTGGGGTGAGGACATCTGTTCTACCCAGAATCTGGTTTATGGCCTCAAAAATCTCCTTCCAGAACTTCTGCAGCCGAGGGCAGCGCCATGCCATGTGAACAAAGTCAGCAGGTTCATACCCACACCTCCCGAATCTGGCGTCATCACGGAGATTCATGCAATGCAGAGCAGACGGTGTTCTGTAGTATCTATGTACAAATTTGAAATGCACTAGTCTTAACTTGTAATTGGGTGAAAGCTCAAGTAACTGCCTACAGCAGAACTCCCACTGCTTGTCTGAGAGCTGAGGGTCTAAGTCCTAGTTCCATACCCGGAATGATTTGGGCCTTATAATAGTGGCCTGGTCTTGCATGGCTGTGTATAATCTTGTAACTAGTGTACGTGGTGACGCCCTAGCCAGTATGTCTTGCTGCGCGTTTAGTGTAGGGGAGCCTCAGGGAAGTCCGTAGAAAGTGTAGTGCAGGCCTGTTTCAGTTTGTGGTATTCGAACCTCTCACAAAAGGTTAACACTTTGTCAGTTGTTTTTACCAGTGGAGGGCGAAACTGTCCCTCCGGATATAAATCTGCAAATGTTCGTAATTGAACCCCATCTAGTTTTAACAAACCCCCACCCTCCTCCAGACAAGCCAGCATTGGGTTACCTCTCAAAGGAACTGCGGGGGTATACAGCAGCGGGAAGCGGGCCCGGCGTTGTAAAGCCCTCCAAGTCCACCATAGCATATCTGCAGTATCTACATCCAATCTGAGGCGGGCAGCATTCTTATACAGAGCCACATCTAGTGTCATAGGAGCTACAGAGTCTATTTCGCCGGCGACGTGCGGCTGGTATGGTGTACGATGCACCCAGAAATGTAAAAATTGAGCCTGAGCACATAGGGCATATAGCTGCATATCCGGAGCACCCAAACCACCCTGCCGCAGTGGCAATGTCAGAAGCGCCCACGATACCCTGGCTTGACCTCCGGCCCAGATCGGGGATAGCAAGAGGGTACGGAGGGACTTAAAAAAAAATGCTGCGTTAGGGGGATCGGAATGTTCACAAAAAGATACAGAAACTTTGGAAGCACCACCATCTTAGTCAGTGCTATTAGCCCTGCCACAGATGAGGGCAACCTAGACCATATCTCCACCTTTTCTCCAAGCCAATGTACAGCCCTCCCAAAATTCATGCTCCAGATGTCCTGCAAGTTCCTGCATATCGATATGCCCAAGTATTTTACCTCTTCAGGTGCCCAACAGAGTGGGAACTCCGTAGTCACCTTAGGGGTATTGTCAGTCAGAAGAAAAATGACTGACTTCGCCCAGTTAATGGATATACCGGAGAGTCCACCAAATCTGATAAACTCCCGGAGGAGTGGATCCAGGTTTTCCTACTGGTTTGAGATGTATAAAGTGACGTCATCAGCATATAACGATATTAGCAAACTACGAGTGCTGAATCCGATACCCCTGGCAGTATGGTGTTGCCTAATCCTGGCAGCAAGCGGCTCCATAGCAATGGCGAATAGAAGGGGCGAGAGTGGGCAGCCCTGCCTAGTGCCACTGGTGATAGGGAAGGGCTCTGATATCATGTAGTTTATCCGCACCCTCGCTGTTGGCGCAGCGTAAAGACGTTTTATCTGTTTAATAAACATGGGACTAAATCCCATTCTGGTAAGGACTTGGAATAAGTACGACCATTCAAGGGTGTCAAAAGCTTTGGTAGCATCTAAAAAAACTGCGGCGGCTTTCACACTCAGATGGAGATAGTGCAGGACTGCAAATATCGTTCTAATATTATGGGATGTACTCCGACCAGGTATAAACCCCGATTGGTCTGGCAAAGCCATCATGGGGAGCATGGGTTGTAATCTATTGGACACTAGCCTCGCATATATCTTCACATCTACATTTATGAGAGATAAGGGACGATATGAGTCCAATTCTGTCTCGTCTTTGTCAGGCTTCAATAGCGTTATTACTAGGGCTTCTCTCATCGAGTCTGGGAGTATCCCAGCCTCCAGTGCCTCGCCATACACCTCTTAGAGTCGGGGTGCAAGCTCCTCAGCATATGCCTTGTAAAAGGCAGTGGTAAGGCTGTCCAGGCCCGGCTCCTTATTCAGCGGGAGACTTTTGATGACCTGTTTAATGTCATCCACTGAGACAGAGGTCCATATATTTACGATGTGCGTCATTGAACCACACCAAAGCAATTGTGTCCAGAAAGGCTGGCAGATGTTCAGGGTCGCCAACCTGTTGAGTTTTGTACAGCCCAGCATAAATCTCTTTGACTTCATTGAGGACCTCGGACTGGCCTATCGCTGCGTTTCCATCTGGTGTTTTGATCATATGTATAAAGGGTGTCGGTGTCGGTTTTCGAATCATATTCGCTAGGGTCTTCCCTGGCTTATCTCCCTCTCCGTAGCGCCGGGCTTCGGCAAATTTCCCTAAGAATTTAACTTCATGCTGTGCCTCCTCTGAATATTTTAAAAGCTTATCTTTTAACTGTGCTGCAATGTGGGGGCTGCTGTCAGCATAGAATTGACCTTCTAGTTCCTTAATCCGACTTTCAATGCGCGATAAGGTGCCCCTGATCGACTTCAAAACTCCAGCCTGTCTCGCTATACACTTGCCACGGATCACCACCTTGAAGGCGTCCCACAGAGTCGCCTCGGTGGACACTGACCCAGCATTTGTTTCAAAGTACTCAATTATATCAGTGCGAATCTCCTCTTTAAAGACTTCATCTAGTAGAGCATGTGGCGGAAGTCTCCAACTGAAGGCTCGGGTGGGCGAGTCAGGAATAGAAACAACCAATAGACTTAGAGCATGGTCAGATAGGGAGCGGGCCAAGTGCCGAATCTCTGACGTCCATGCAGCAACGTCCGAGGAAACAAGCCAGAAGTCTAATCTGGACCAAGTAGCATGTGTGCTCGATATGCACGTCCCCTCCAGGAGCCCAGGGTGACTGCTACGCCAGATGTCCACCAGGGTGTCCCCCCCCCCCCCCCCCCCCCCCAGATGATAGTGTCGCAGTTGGTAGATGTAATCCGTGCCCATACCTCGTGAAAGAACAATGGGGAGTCAACATTCAGGCCATATATTGCTGCTAGGACTACTTGCTTACCTCCCAATGTACCATGTAATATAACCCCGTGTTCTCTCCAGTCTATCCCTTTGCGTATCAGAATAGCAACCCCACGGGCGTACTTCGAATATATGGCAGCATGTACGTGCGCCCATCTATTGTGTTTGAGCCTCTGGGAGGGGACCGGGTGCAAATGTGTTTCTTGAAGGAAACAGATGTCAATATTGTGCTGTGTTAAATAAGTGTGTACCAATCGCGCCTTCCTACAATCATTGAGGCCTCTCGCGTTCCAAGTGAGAATCCTAAAACCAGAATTAGGAGTTAGTGGTTCGGAGCTCAGCAGAGCCGGAAATCCCTTCCCACATCAAGATAGGTTCTCAAACTGTATACTTCCAGTTACCATAGCAGTAGTGGTGACCAGTCCAAACAACTACAACAAACCCAACTTGTCCACCCCCCACCCGCTCCAACCCCCAAACAGGCGGAGGCATATCCCCCCCAAATACCCCCACAAAGTAGGTATACCAAAACATTTGGGAACTCAGTGGAGGCGTGGGAGCTCTGGCAAACACCCCTGTTCACACAGGGTGGCTGAGTATCATATAAGGGCTTACTATATTGATCTCTGTACGAGAAAGGAGTATGAACATCCCAACAAGAGTATATGCTAACTCTGTGCATCAACAACAGTCAATGTCACAACAGTTATACGCAGTTGATTCCAAGTCCTACAACTGAATTTACGGGCCCACATGGCGCTGGCATGTAGGAATCATGTTAGGACAGATAACAATCGGAAAACGAGCATGCAAGAATAACTGCAGGTGAACAGTTTGTTTACTTACTATGTAGGGGACACAGTATGTCCAGGAGAAATGAACATTAACCCATGGTAGACATTGTTATGGATAAGGGCATAGTTCTAACCAAGTTAGGTAGCGTGGCCCAGTGCGCAAGAACCACAGCTCCTGAGGTGCAGAAAGTAACCTCCTAGAACATTAAGGATAGAGGACATATGTCCATGTGAGGGGCTGGGGAAGCGTAGCTACGCCTGCCCCGGTGACGGTCCATCAAACCGGTTCAGGCAACATTGGACTACATGAAAACATGTGTGCATGGCATACAGTACAGAAGCACCTTAAACATTTCATGTCTAGATAAAAAATGGGAACACCACAATTCGCAGTTAGCTATGGTCACATTAAACATAATAGGATACATTGCAATCCTGCTGTCAGCAGGTACAAAAAAAAAACAAAAAAAAAACTCTAAGGAGCAAACCGCCCCCCACCCTTCAGGGAACACATTGGCACCAGGCAATAGAAACACATCCGCACATCAGACCTGATGAAGGGGGAAGGCCACAGCTCAAGCCAAGTAGTACATCACAAAAAAGTGCTGGTGCGGCACCAATCAGGAGGTGCAGTTCGAGATCGTTCTATTCGCAAATTCAGAAGCCGAAAGTGTCTGTAAGCGGCCACGACAGTGCGTTAATCATTGTCACTAAGGCGATCTTCCGTACTGCGTCTCTCTGCCATAGATTTCTTGGATTTTGATCCACAAATATGTTTGGCAAACTTGAGTGCCGATTTAGCTTCGGTGAAGAAGTGCGATGTACCATCATGTGATACTTTAAGTTTAGCTGGGTAAAGGAGTGAAAAGGGAATCTCTGCATCCAACAAGAGCTTTTTAGCCGGTAGGAATTCACGCCTAGCGGCCTGCACCGTCGGAGTACAGTCAGGATAAAATGAAATGTTGTTACCTTTGTGTTATTTTCCCTCTTTCACTTGCTAGTCGCAGTATCGCAATTTGGCCAATATTGGCCTGGGCGTACCTCCCACCGGGGGTTTCGGGCCCAGGGCCCTGTGGGCTCTTTCCACCACGAATACAGAAGAGAGGTGAGGGTCAAATGTTGTAAATGTAAATGTTTTTGAGCTTGTATAGCGCACAGCTACCCGCAGTGGGTTTCCCGGCGCTTGCTTAGGGAACCCGTCCTGGTATTCCCCTGTGGGATAACCCCAGCAGGGTATCCACAAGGTGAAAGCCAGGCATCCCGCCGCGAGGGGCCGTTGTGGAGATTAAGCAAGCTATTGCCTAGAGTCGCAGAGTGTGAACCCGTGAGTCGAGAAGGCACTGGAGCGAGAATTATCGAGTCCGTGGAATTTTTTAGCCCAAGACCCGCCGAGGCGGGGAATTGAACCCTGGTCCAGGGCCGATCTCAGCTTCCAGGTCTGCCGCCTCTAACCCCTGAGCCACACTTCTCCACATCAAACAGCTCATGTAGGAGATCGGTGACATATACCTCCATTTTGGAAATGACCGTAGTCTCCGGAATGCCCGTGATTCGGACGTTGCTCCTCCGAGACCGCGCCTCCATGTCATTGTTCTTTGCTTGTATTATAGCTAACCGTTTATCCATGTTCGAGATCTGAGCTTTGATGTCCTGTTGAGATTCATGATGCTCAGTATGCCGATTTTCTAGACCGTCCAGACGGGTTTCATGCGTGGAGACCTGGGATTTGACCTGATCCAGTTGCGACGTGAGGGTGTCGAGCTTGGCGTCTATGCTCTGCAAGCTGGATTTTATTTAGAGCATGAGGGACCGGAGGTCTCCATTTGTAGTGTCCTCAGCCGGCGCGCCACCCGCAGCACCCAAGCTTTCACGCTCAGTACTGGGCTGCTTCGCTCCACGTTTATTGTCAAAGGTTATTTTGGGCTGGCGAGCCTCCAACTTACCCATGGCCCCACAGAGGCGCAGCCTTGGATAGGCAAGGTCCCCTCAGGTGGGGTACCCGCAGATCACACAGGCGCCCTACGTGCGAAGGGAGGTGTCAAGGGCAATGGGCATCCAGCCCTACAGAGCGTGAGCACAGTCCGGCAGCCTCCCCAGTACAGTACAAAATTCCCTCGTAGTGAGTTTGTGAGCACAGCACCTGGTTTCCACCAGCAACCAGGTGCACTCCTTGCAAGAGGATCAGGCCGGACCAAGAGAGCTGTTCTTTTAACCGTAAGGGAGTTCTTCATCCAGGAAACACGCCACTAATAGTGCAACTTTCTTTTCGCGCACATCAGTTCACAAAATGGTATCTTCCTATAACATATCTGCAAAGCGCGCTGGGATCTCGTTCTTCCTTGCACCTCCATTATTGTGCCCCTGTCCTGCTTATCCGCTGCAAATGTGCCTCCCAATAAACAACAACTGCACTTCAGACAGGTAACAAGTAAAGTAGTCCCGAGGTTTTGCGCCGTTTAAGGAGCTGGCGTTGCGGCCGCATGTAATCCCCAGGAATCAGTTGGGCTGGGGGGCCGTGGTCAAAAAAGCACACCAGCCGCTTACAGTCTCGCCGAGACCAGCCGGGCACAACCGCTCCGACGCTATTAATCTCAGCAGGTAACAATGGCGTTCGGTTCTCGGCCTACCCACCTCTCACCTCATGGTCGTAGCGGCATCAGTAGAAGACCAAGTGGCAGGATAGGCGCACTCCTCAGCAGGTAGCTGCGGGTCGTATCCACACCCTCATCCTAGCCCATGAGCGGCACCGCCGCTCCTCGCCACAGTCTCAGGTAGGCCCTCAATCCCCGCCCGCGGCGCGACACTGGGCCCTGCACCACCGCTCTCAGCCGCTCCCACCGATCAGCTCCGGACAATGACGTATCCCTCAGCGCGGCCCCAAAGCCTCAATTCCAGCCGCCTGAAATCTCACACCAGGCACCCCAGTGTCCGTGCACCCCTATGATCGTTTTCGGATGTTAGAGTCAATCCTTTAGCAGAATAAATACAGGATTAATGCCTCAGCCGGCGGAGCTCATGCCACAGAGCGGCCATCTCGCTGCCTGGCTAGCCACACCCCCTCGCAATCACATTTAATAAATTCCTCCATGATGTATGGGGGGTCTGATGGTGATATGCCCAGGGCACCAGACTGAGTTGGGTTAGGATGGGAGGAAAAAGAGAGATGAATGGTGGCAATTTTGTCTTTGAAAAATTGAGATAGTTAGTTAGAAGAGCTTCTAACAGAGGTGCTAATGTGACACAGGATTGTAGAGGAGGAATTCACTGCTATCACAGATGAGCAATAGGCAGGGGATTAACACAAGCAACTGTGGTGCAGGGGGCCCACCATCCCTTCAGGGGCAATCATTCAGCCCAGGACCAATGAATATCTGTGAGAGATGGGAGAGTAAGGGGGCCTCTTCACATTCTGCATGGGAGTACAATCACTTTGTGTTAAACCACTGGTAATGGGCCCGAAAAATGTGAGGAGGGTGTGTGGAGAGGTTCAGTAAGCAGTCTTGAATTTAAAGAGATTTGTGATTGCCATTGGGCTGGGAATATGTAATGGAGGTATAATAATGAAAAGCTGCAGTACTCCCTTTTTCTGATGATCACTTGCCTTTACCAAAAATTGACTTTCCTTGTCCCTGTTGTACCAAAGGAAATAGCTAATTGAGTGCAGTTCCTTAAATGGGAGTATGTGATAATTCACCTGTTATGGTGACAGTGGGGGTGATACTTGGAGAAAAGGAGATTCTATTTGGAACTTGAATACATAGCAACTCAGCTATCCAGAAGTTGTTGCACATATTAAGGAAACATTTTGAGACCAATGACTGGTCAGTCAAGTCCAGGGTAAGGTTACAGGGGTATTCCTGATGGTAGTGTTGTGGCCAAGCTTTGGATTTTCTTAAACATAGGAATGTTGAAAAGGAGGTCTTCCAGAAATAAATTGAAATACATTTGATTTGAAAATAATATGGAGAATCTCCTTTCGACTCCAGAGACAGTATATAGTCATGTTATACTATAAACTAAGTAGAGCTGTGGAGGAATTTTAGGTCGATTCACTTGGAGCCTTCATCAATTACAGTTGAGTTCACTGTTTAAATACTGCTGCAGCCTCATAATGGGGAAGGAGTTAAATAGAAAAAAAGAGTGCTGGAAACATTTTCCTCAGTTAAGGGTTATATGTACAGGTGTCTAATTCTTAGCTTTGAAATCCTGGATAACATACCTGCTTTTAGAGCGAGGAAAAATAGCTATTTGATTATTTACAAGGGACAGAGGAGTTAGGGTCTGCCCATAAGTCTTCCTGCTGTTCGAACTTCACTGCTGAGGCCCGGAAAGGGGGCCATACGAGTAACATGGTTGGGTCCACAAAAGAAAAATGTGACAGCTGAATTCTTGCCTATGGACCTGACTTGGAAATTGTGGAAGGTATTTTGAACCTGTGGTCTGGTGGTAATAAGAACTAGTCCAGAAGATATGTCAGTCTTTTTTCATCATTTCTTTTGTAAACAATAAAACTTGCTACTACAACTAACTGGTTTTAAAGTCACAAACAACATG
Source organism: Lissotriton vulgaris (assembly GCF_964263255.1). Lineage (NCBI taxonomy): Eukaryota > Metazoa > Chordata > Amphibia > Caudata > Salamandridae > Lissotriton > Lissotriton vulgaris. The sequence continues at coordinate 435,739,681 of NC_141697.1, forward strand.
AATATCTATTAGTCACCTCACCCACAATATGTGCTTGACCTATACATACGGATACCACCTAATGATCGGGGTAAGTCGCACTATTGGAACGTGATATTAGCAGGGTTTTAGGCATTGCACTATTACTTGGACCAGGCAAAAAGGCCTGTCAAGATCTAGGGCCTTCACACAGATCAGCAGGTTCTGATTTCTGCCCTGTGTTGCAATGACTTAGGTCAGCGTACCAACACAAATTAGAATCCAATTAAACTACGATCCATACACAACCTGCTGATCAATACTGTGCAGGTGATTTTTTTCTGGGCATGATTAGTCCCTCTAAATGAGTTCATTGACGCAACAGAACTCCAAACCTTCTGTCATAAATGAGGAACAAACTCAAAATAGCATGGGATAAAACTATGAAAAATTCATTTTCTAAAACCCAAGTGTAGTGTATAAAATATGAACTGTAACCACACAAAATGCCAAAAAAGATGCAAGGTGGTGGCTGCCGGCTCACACGTGTGAGCTGGTAGCTCCTGTCCTCTTACACCCGTTGAGGAGATAGTGAGAGGACAAGAGTGGAAATAGATTCTCACAGCAGCGTCCTGAATTCAGCGCTTGAAGGAACGGCATGTTCAACCTCTTCTCGAAGGTGACGTTGTATCATCTCAGTAAAACACGATTTGGATACATTGTAGCAGGATTCGCGGCTTCCGCGAGAGGCCGGGCCTGGACGCCGAGTCAAGGGGGGAGTAAAGGCGGAGACTGCGGCAGGCAAAACTGCTGGAGGCTCGAGTATTCGGAACTCTGTGGGCTATTGCAGAACGCAGAGAATGCCGCCCAATGGAGGAAGAGGGAAAGCCAGGATCCCGCATGACTATGCTGCCACTTCTGCTAGTGTGGCAGACACAGGTGAAACTACTGGGAATGGAGATAACATTTCGGAGCCGCCGAGTGTTAAGAAGGTGCCTAAAGCGAACGGTAAACCAAACTAGAGTCATCAGAAGAGGTATTAGAAGAGGTATACCTGAGCCTTAAATATAGAACAATTATGACCCACAGGGAGGAAATGCAGTCTGAAAGTCTGAGGACACAGAATGGGTGTCGCAGATTGCAAAATTCAGTACGGCGGATCGCCAAAACATGCTCCGAGTTCACTGCAAGAATTTCTGAGGCATTAGCGCGTATTTCGCAGTTGGAGGATGAGTTACTCTCACAGAAGACAGTGAATGAGACTTTGCGTGCAGGAAAGAATGATGTACTATGGAAACTTGCTGATTTGAAGAATAGAGCTCGACGGAACAGTTTGAGAGTTCTTCAAATTTCCGAGGGGATTGAAGGCCAGGACCCTCTTAAATCTATCATCGAATTGTTTACTGAGGCATTCCCAGATCTAACCCAATGGGACTGGCAGAGAGAGGTGCAAAGGGCTCACTGGTTTCCTTTTTCTGTCCGGGCTCGGCCAGGTCACATGGCCAAGGCAGCCAAACCCAGGGCTATTCTGATCTAATGTAACAACTTTTTGGCACGGGGAAGCCATCTCTGATCTGACCCGCACCGACAGAAAAAAAAGTTGGTAAGGGGGTTGATTTTTTTGTTAGGCCTAACTACTGCCATCAGACGGTAGAGAAACAGTGGCAACTACGCCAACTTAATGCACCATTTCAGTCTAAGGCTCCCAAGCTTTCTTATTACAACCAGCTAAACTTGAAATCATTCATAAAGGGAGTACTAGGTTTTTTACCTCCGAAATCCTGGCGAAAGAGTTTTTGCAAACCCTCAAAGGAGGATAAAAAAAAGGGGGGGGATGTGGTTGTATGTAGTACGATGTTACATATATCTGTTAGCTTTATTTATTTATTTGTATAAGTATTTGTATTACTCTGGTCTCTGAAGTTGAATGTCCCTCAGCAGTGGTAACAGGGTGTGCTATGGGTGAAGGGAAATGAAATGAATGAAGCTTATATAGCGCATGACTTACCCTGGGGCATCTCCGCGCTTGCTTAGGGAACCCGTCCTGGTATTCCCCTGTGAGATAACCCTGGCAGGGTATCCACAAGGTGAAAGCCAGGCATCCCACCGCGAGGGGCAGATGTGGAGATTAAGCAAGCTATTGCCCAGAGTCGCAGAGTGTGAACCCGTGAGTCGAGAAGGCACCGGAACGAGAATTAACGAGTACGTGGAATTTTTGAGCCCAAGACCCGCCGAGGCAGGGAATTGAACCCTGGTCCAGGGCCGAACTCAAGCTCCAGGTCTGCCGCCTCTAACCCCTGAGCCACACTTCTCCACAATTGTGATTTATTGATTTGTTTTGTCTATTGATTTATAGTCTATAGATTTCCTTTTTATTTCTGGTATGTTAGGATTAACTACTGGGGGGATCTCACAGGTGTGGGAGGCACTATGGGTGTAGGGAGCATGTCATCACAAGGACTGGCAGTCCTAAAGCCTCAAGGTGGGGAGTGTGGGGGTTACTGGTGGAGTGGAAAGGGGATGGGCGGGGGGTGGCAGGGGTCAAAGCAAAAGAAAAAGGAAGCTTCATAGCAGCAAAGAAATTTTCAGAAAGATAAAAAGATTTGTGTATAGTTTGCCTGACTAAAAAAATCTTGAAAAAATGGCAAATGTAGGCCTCCGATTATGTACACTGAATGTGTGCGATTTAAATAAGTACAATAAAAGGCGAAGGGTCTCCAGAGAGCTGCGGGTGATTCAGCCTGATGTGGTGTGTTTGCATGAGGCACATATTCCATGGGTAAAACATAAGGTCTTAGATGAATTAGGGTATACGGTATTAGTAGTCTCAAGGCAGTCAAGTATGATAAAAGGGGTGGCGATATTGGCAAGATCTTATATCCAAGCTACCGGGCATTCCTTGGCTGATAATCTGGGATGCTGGGTTATTGTGGAATGTAAGGCAGCGGGGGTGTCATTTACTCTTTGTACAGTGTGTGTCTAATCTGGATGAAGCCCTAGTACTGGAATATCTGAATGGGGAGCTTGCTACATGGCCCACCCCTTTATTTTTATGTGGGGACTGATATAAATTTGACCAGGGCAGATTTTCATAATGGGGGGCGAAACTATAAATGTAGGAAACCTCGGGTTAATGAGGCTCTATTTAAATTATTAATTGATACTGGGTTATTTGATGTGTGGAGCAGCTTGCATAGACAAAACCCAGGTTTTACATTTTATTTGCACCCTCGCATTCGGCTTGTTAGGCTTGACTATTTCTTTGTACTGTCAGGAGTGTTTACTGGACTGAAAATTAGTCTATATCTAAGGGTGACTTTGGACCATGCACCTGTGTTATTTGAAATCCCGATGATTGCTATGTGCGTAGCCCCCAGAATGTTTACATTTGACAGGAAGCATTTGATGGATGAAAAAGTTACTGAGTATATGAGGGGTGGATGAAGGAATTTCTCAAAATTAATATTAATTCGGTGTCCTGGGGGGTCGTATGGGATACATATAAAGTGGGATTTAGAGGGGAAACGCAGAAATTTGGGTTTTTAAAATGTAAAATGGCAAAACCGGCTTTGCAGGCTCTTACTATTGAACTTATGACCACTGAGGAGGAATTAGCCACTGTTTATCGATTAATGTCCATCGATTAATGGATTTTTAACATTTGTAATAATGACTGAAGACTAATAATCAATACAAGTAAATAATTTTAACTTATTAGTATTCTAGATAAAACCCTTTAACCCCTTAAGTGCTGCCTCGGTGCATTGGCCGACGGCAGCACTACCTCCCCAGTGCTGCGCACGACCATTGAACGTCCATTCAGCACTAGTTCTAATGGACAGCGCAGCACTGGGGAGGAATGTTTAATAGCAGCTATGGGGTTAACTCACGCTAATTCTCTTTATTGACTTTACAAATGTCAAAAAACTTGCTGATACTGAAGGGTTAATGTAAATGATTGCTCCTTTTATATTCCCTCCATCGACGAATTTAGGGTCATGCGACCAGTGGCAGGGGCTATTTAATGATTACACCTGATTAAGACATGAACAATGCTCCGTCACTATACATAGTAACTATGATAGTGGCCTATTAGTTTAGTAGATTTGAGGCAGTTTTCACAATTTCTTACATAGAAAGCAGATATTTCATAGTTAACGGTTTTAAGGAGCCAAATGTATTACTTGTTCATGTTTGGTGTCTAGCCTTCATTATAATACTTTGAGTCTATATTAATTTGTGTATTTGGCGTTCATAAATGCTGAAAATAGAGGTGCAATCGCACTCCACTCATGCCCTTACTCTTTGGAGATGTGATATAAATTGGCCTGGCTTTTAGCTATTAAAGTGAGTAATAGTTGGGGGGCGTGGCCTGACCGGCCATGTTGTGAGACATGACTTGTAGAGCTTCCGCAGCCGACAGAAGGCCCCAGAGTCATTTATTCTGTATATCACTGAGTTCTGACCCCCATATGGTCAGGGGTACGATCATCGGATTGCGAGGGGTGCAGTGGTGAAAACGGCAGGTGCCGAGTTGCCCCCTGAGCGAGGTCCTAAACCAGTGCGGCCAAACTGTCAAGATGGCGTCCCTCAGGATCTGAGGTGGGCTCCTGAGGGTCACGAAAGACGGTAAAGGTTGATCGGAGGGTCCAGTGCCCAGCTGGCAGACATAGCGCTGTAGAGCGGCTCGGCCCTGTGAGGCCTGCAGAGGGACCCGAGGCAGAAGGGCCCTATTGAAGCTGTGGAGAGGCCTGGGACTGGGCCAGAGCTAGCTCAGTTGCATAACGGAGCACCAATGGAGGCTGGGCCTGAGGGCTGCCCCCAAATCCGGGAACACAGGCGGTGTGACCGTGGAGCTAGGCGCGGCAGCCATGCAACAGAGGATGGGACATGTATCCCTATACTTGCATCCTGGTGCCCACGAGAGGACTGCGTGTTCTGATCTTAAATCATGAAACTGATCTCTGGATCAAGAAGGCCGTATGCTTTGTGTGCCGCACAGACTGCAAGGAGGACCCCATGCCGGCAACGAGGGCTAATTATAATGAAGACTGAGACTGACCTCACCTCACAAAGAGGATTTGGAAAAGGCACTATGCGGGAGGAAGACCCGAGTAGCGATTGCTGTCCTTCGAGAGACACTCTGGGTGGCTTGAATAAGAACCTATCCTATTGAATAAAGGCGATAGCAAGATGCAGTAAGATTTAGGACATATTCTTGGGGTCTCGACTGCCGCAGAGCATGAAGTAGTCAGTATAGAATACAGAAACTGGAGAGGGCGCACAGAACCATTGACTGTTGCTCCTGCGAGCCTCAGGTTACGCCCTGGCAAAGGAAGTGCAGAGTGGTCAGTTTTAGGATCACTGTAAGGTACGGTAGGTTGTAGTTGTAGGGATAGTCTGCAGCACAACAGGATTCCGAAACATCAGGGGTGTAACTCAACTTGCACATTCTGGAGTAGGGCGTTAGGAAGGGGATGAAGGTATTCGGCCATCATGACACAGAATCATCTTTTATGTCAATGGGTTAGGGAACAAGGTAAAAAGGGGCTTGGTTATTAAGGCTCTTAGTAGATACAAAACCAACATAGTGTTTTTACAGGAAACCCACCTAACAGATGGCCAACACTACGGTCTGGGTAAAGGTAAATGCAAGCCGGCATGCTATGCCAATTACATCTTGGGATCAAGCGGAGTGATGATTCTCCTTAAGAGAACTCTGCCATTTCATATGTCCCGCACATGGACAGATGTCAATGGGAGCTATGTAGCGATGTTGGGCGATTATTAGTAGGAGACCATGCTGTTGATGAATGTGTATGACCCACCAGGAAACCAATCTACAATGCTTCATAACTGGGAAATTTTCTGACGGAGGTCTCCCCGGCACTCACGATCATTGGCGGGGACTTTAACCTAGTTATGGATACACAGTTGGATAGGATGAGCATAAGGAGGGAGGGCGAGGCAACCTGGGGAAAGCGGGAGGAGTTTGTACAGGTTCTGGGGTTGAAAGGAGTCTGGAGGGCTTGTACAGTTTGCCTTCTTGTTTCCCTTTTGCCTTCCTGAGGAAAGAATGCCATATGCCAGAGTCAGTGGTTATGATATGGCGAGCTGCGTCCTGCATTCCAGGAATGTATGTCCCAGGAGGATGAAACCCAGGAGAACTCCCCCTTGAAAAGAAAGCTGTTTGATGGACGAGTCAGCAGTAAACTCATTTTGATGCCGTATGGCACTCTGATGAGGAACATACAGGGCACCCTCACATGACTGCAGGGTGGATTGGAACAGTAGCATGGGAAATTAGACCAGGAGGAGTGGCAAATGGCACTTGGTTTTCCGTGGGGCGGTTGCAATAAAGGCGAGATACTGCCTGATCCAACTTAAAATTGTCCACAGGACATACTGCATGAAATTGGGGGGTGGAGAGTGCAGTCTACCTCAGAGGGCTGCACTAAAAGGGCACTTACTGCACACACTGTTTAGCTGCCCACGATTAAGTTTATTTTGGGAGGAGGTCCGAAGATCACTGGAGGAGACCACAGTGGCGCTCCTGGAAAAGCAACTTTAACTCTTGCTGTTGGGAATATGGGACCCCTTAGATGGGAAACCTGAAGATACCGGTAAACACAGGGTGCATGGTAGCCTAGTGGGATATTGTCCAAATTTGGGGAAATTGGGATTCTCCCCTATATCGAGAGTGAGAGACCGGCATGGAGCATTGTAAACTACTGGAAAGGAAGATCTACAAAGGGTGGGGCTGCCCACGGAAGTTTAAAAGAGTCTGGGCAGCTGGGACTTGGAGAGCCTATAGTGGAAAGGGTGGGTTCAGAGACTAGAAACGCTCAAGGGGGGACACAGTGGAGTGCGGGATTGACTGGTCTAGACTAGAGTTAAGCTCGAAACAAGCCACAAATGGGCGGCAGGAAAATATACCTCACACCTGGAAGGTGCCATATGGTGAACTGGTTGAGTTTAGAATGTTTGTGCGGGGCGGCGGTCTGGTGGGTGGTCGGACTAGTGTGTTGTATTAAGATTTCACATGTTTGTCTTGTCCGGTATAAAACAATAAACAGATAAAAAAAAAGAATGGACAAAAATGGATTAATTATCTTTCATAATAGTAAAAATATTTTGCGAAAGTTATTTACTGGCTTTTAAAATCGTATACCCATATGTTTAGCTGTGAATACAAATTGTATTTATAATGTGTAATAATTTTGTGCATTGATAAGTAAAATGTTATTTATCGATTTGTGGTTTTATAAAAAAGTCTTAACACTTTTCTCACAAGTTCTATACAATCAGACAACATTACCTCACACCTCCTAATTTGACTTCAAGCACCAGAAGTGACCAAAAGCTGACATATGGGTGTGGTATTACAAACTAAATATGTAAACACGCTGCCGTTAAGTATCTTGCTGGGTTGTGTGGGTGAGGTGCACTAATGTAAACAATGGAAGAAACAATTCAAGGTTAGGTAAGATTCAGCAAACACAAACCCGATAAAGCCCTGAAATTCTCCTGTTCTGGCATCAAATACACTTCTTACAACATAACTTGTGTTTGCTATCATGCTCAGCATATGACTTTGCTGATGGCACAAGAAGAAGAGGCAACATTACTAAAAGCAAAACACTTTTACACTTCCGTAATTTATACTGCACGTTACCCATTTATCACTGTGCACAGCATTTAGCAATGTGCATTTAAGTTGATAGCAGAGCCTTGCTTTTGGCCGGACCTTGATCCAAGCCCACCATAGGATCTATTTAATGCTGTGCATGGCTTTTGGCTGGGCTCAGTGGGGATTTGCCTCAGTGCCTGGCCTATGACCAGGCCCTTCGTCCTACCCATGACTGATGGCTAAATCCTACTTTGTAAGACCTGAAGCTGTATGCAGAGGGTGTTGGGCAGATATATATATATATATATATATATATATATATATATATATATATATCTCTTCCCTCGCTTCCCAACCAGACTACAGACCTCCCAACACGAGAAGGGCAATTCCATACTCTTATATTTAAAGAGCTGGAAACAGTACTAATCAAAGATGGCTTACCTGGGTAAAAAAGGGAAGCAAAGAGAGAAAGAAAAACCCTACTGGAAGATATAAAAGGTTTTTATGATTGCCCTCACCCACTTTGTAGTGGCATGCTTCTTCATCGGCCGCTGTCACACCCTGGTGAAAACCAACACTCCGAGTGAATCGCATATTGGATTAAATCCGAAATAGAAAACAAATATTTTTCATTTGAGGGATCTCTATTGCTGAAATACCTTTGTATAAGGCTGTCTAAGTGGGTGCCTTTATATTTATTTATTATTAGCCTTCCTTGACAGGGTTAAAGAATGTAAAATGGTTATATAGGAGGAGTTACATCGCCATTACCCCATCTGCCTGTACCAACATGTTTCAGCCACCTGCAAACACACTACTGGGTCACTGGCCTCCCTCAGGATACTGATCATTATTCTAATCCCTCTGAGTATTGCCTGTATGTTAGATTTTCCCCAGAAGGGCCTAGGGTGGAAGCTGGAAAATTCAAGTAGATTGTTCTTTGCAGTCTGTTTGTAATGGATCTTAGTGGTGAGGCTAACCTCACCTTTGGAGATGATCACGTCCAGGAAAACCACCTCCTGTTGGTTACAGCTATAGGTGAACTTGAGATTGTGGTCAAGTGTATTGATTTAGTGGAGGAAATCAGTTAAGACGTCTTTGGGTCCTTTCCATAACATAAGAACGTTGTCAATATACCTCTTCCAAAGTGCTATGGAAGCGGTATATGGATTGTTGGCAGAGAGGATGAATTTGCTTTCGAAATCGTGGACGTACAGACCAGCCACTCTAGGGGCAAAAGTGCTGCCCATCGAAGTTCCAGTAGTTTGGAAAAAAAGGGTGCCTTTGTATTCAAAGTAATTCCGTTTAAGTGCTGAGGTGGCACACTTCAAGATGAACTCTTTAGGAGTCTGGTATTTTCAAACAATCTCGTCTAGTGTCTCACCCAGGACCTTAATGGTGTCATCCTGGGGAATGCTGGTGTAAAGACTTTCTAGGTCAAGGGTCACCAGTATGGTTGAGGACTCATCGATGCTCAAGTCTTGTAGGAGATGGTGAAGACTCTTAGTGTCTTTGAGGTACGTTGGTGTTTGCTGTATGAGGGGTTCCTGAAAGAAAGAAGTCACAGAATTGTGACAGCGGCTCAAGGATGGAGCCGATCCCCGAAGCGATTGGGCGCCCTGGTGGAGGTGTCATGTTTTTATGCGTTTTAGGCAGCGTATAAAAACGTATAACTCAGTCTCCTTCACTCAAGAAGGCTGCCTCATTTCTGGTGATATGGCCGTCCTCCTCTGCCTCTTTGATCATGGTCGTGATTTCTGTCTTCAGTTCTGATGAAGGGTCTCTAGTAAGGAGGGTGTAGTTCTTCCTTTCGTCAAGAAGACGTTGGCATTCCAATTTATAATCCCTGGTATTCTGGATTACCACCCCTCCGCCCTTATCTGCTGGTTTGATGGTGATTGTGGTGGTGGATTGCAAAACTTGGAGTGCTAGGAATTCTTTTTTGCTCAGATTATACATGTTAACCTTAACCCAAATGTGACGTACATTTTTTTGCTATAGGGCTCCCTCATACAAAAAAGTTTTGATTTCTATTTTGGATTTTAAAAAAATACCCACTGAGTGTTGGTCTGCACTAGGGTGTAACAGCGGGCCTATGATGAAGCATGCCACTACATAGTGGGTGAGGGCAATCATAACCTTTTGGATTTTCCAGTAGTTTTTTTTCTTCCTCTCTTCTCAACATGCCTAAAACCAGTCATGTATGTCTTAACAGTTAATAGTAATCTCTTGAATTGTTTCTGGCTTTCTTTTGGTGTTTTTACTGTTAACTTTATTTAACAACTCTTGTGGAACCCAGACACTTAACTTTTTTACTTTATTAAATTTTGTGTTATTCTATGCTCTAATTCCCAAATTGCGATTTTTGTTTTCCACACCATAAGTTGAGTTTGAACACCATAAACTAGAGTGCAAACAATTTTTTGTGTGTTTTTTTAATTTATTTTTTTACCTTTGCTCTTCTTGGTTCAGCATCTCATCTCTTGAGGAATGCTTGGCTGAGTTATTACATCTTCTTTCTGTGAGCTAGATCTCTACTGCTGGCCCATAAAGTAGTACTTCTTATGCTTTGGCTTGAGGTGCAGAATGCAAGAATCCCAAAAGAGTACAGTCCTCGCTGGCCTCTACTTTGATTATGGTCAAAAAGCTTGCAGTTGACAATCTGCACACATTCTGTTTCTTGCCTGAGGGATGGTAGAAGAACTCACAAATAATGGAAGTCAAGATGTTCTTCTCTGGTTCCACAGTCTCCCAGTGTGGATTTCCCCCCCTAAATTAGACATTACAGCAGATGCTAATGATGGGTCTACAGTCTTTTTGCTGTCCCTTGTCTGCCAAGGTCAGAGCTGGGAAACAGCTGTCTCTCCCAAACTCAAGTGCTCAGTTTGCAGGGTCTTCACAAAATGGTGGTTTTGCCTCCTATTGTAATGGGACTGGCTCTTATAGATGTGAATTTGTACCTGATGTCACAACCAACTAGAATCTCAGAAAGAATGGCCTTAATTTTAGTATTTAGTAACGATCTACAGAGGAAGGGCGCCCTACCCTTGTTGCTTGGTGAGTTGAGACTGGGGGGTCTCTTGACCGATACTGCAGACTTTGTGCATCACAAAAATAAATGTGTTTATTAAAATGTACTTGACACACCCTTTGATATTAACCTCAAGACCTTGGATTATGAAAACTGTCCAAACATTGATATGCTGATTTTGGTGAAATATTTGTATGAGGGGAAAAAAAACCTCAACCTCTTAAAAAGTTAATGGGGCGGGTTAGAAAGTCTTTTTTCTGCCATTTTAATCCCATAGCTTGTACCTACAACAAAGGTCGCTGAACTGTTCGATGCCAAACTTGACAAGAAATAAAATTTTACTCGGTGTGCTTTTACTACTTTAGTCTAAAGCCATTGAGAAGTTTTAGAGAGAAAATCCTTCTAAAAAGATGCCGTTTTGGCTTGAATTAGAACATAAGTCAAAGAATCGCAGCTCCTGTTTTTAAGAAATGTTTAGCTAGAGAAAGGCAAGATTTTTTTCTTGGTTATTTGGAATATCACAAGTTTTCTGTTGTGGGGAAAAAAGTGTGCATAGGTATGAAAGTACTAATGTTTTTAAAATGTTCATCTTTGTTTAGTTGTAAAGTGGAAGCTCTACACTTTGCTTACTTTCTGTAATAAAAGCCTATTTCTAGATATTGGTATAGATCACACCTATATTGAAAGCCATTGCAAGATGGTGCAAAGACACTAAAGAGTAGGTAGTGTGTGCCAAATAAATGCAATGATTGAGCTTGAAGTTCATGGCCCATAAAGCAAGCAACTTATGTGATAAATATACTTAAACTCTGGACAGCCAGTGAAATACATATCTGGACTGCTCTTCTCATCAGTTTGTTCATATGACAGACTAAGGAAGATAACAATCTTTTTGGACTTTTTGTGTTAAAAAAAAAAGGCATTGATTTCCCAGTATCTCGACTAACTAGTCAGGAGGATGGAGAACCATTAATCACCATGAGACTTGTTCAAGTATACCAAATTCGAAGACCTTTGTTTCCTTGTTCTAGAATATATACAATTTTTTCAAAGAAACAAGGGCCAACGGCAAACTTATTCAGAGTAATATTAGCAGGAAGCATGCTTGTTGATATGGACCTCCGAACTATTATGTTTGACTATGCATGTTTACGATTCCTTTGCCTGGGAGACAAATGGAAGTAAATATCTGAATCCCTATCCCAAATTGTGTGCCCATGTCCTAGTTGAAGAAAAATGTAATCTTGTGATAATTGTCAGGAAGAAAATGAATTTTATTTTCAAAGACGTCTTGGGGCCTACCAACTAGGTAAAGTTGTGGTCTATTGGACATTGATCTATATCCTAGAGTGAGCAGAACTGGAATGCATGTATTTTGTTACTTCCAATAGAGAAAAAGATCTGAGACCTATAAAGCATCCTGAAGAATTTTTGGAGAAGGTATTCTTGCGTGCAGCTACAGGCCAGGCTTCCTATGCTTCGCTGCTATCCCATCCTCCTAGACTGTGTGTGTGTGTGTGTGTGTGTGTGTGTGTGTGTGTGTGTGTGTGTGTGTTTTATTTTTATATATATATATATGTGTTGTGTTGTGGGGAAACTTAAGAAAAAGACAATACTCTTCTTGGCAAGGCAAGCTCAGCTTTTTAGTGTCACAGCAGTCAAAGTAACTATCACCACATAGGTTAACAGCTGGTGTCAGTTTGCTGCTTCACAGTCAGCCACTTATATAGCAACAACAAGAATGCTTATTTCAAAAGGTCAAATAATAAGTTACTTTGCAGGTACATGTTTGTTACGAAATGTCCCTAAACCTTTAACCTATTTCTTACACAATCTTTATTCAACTTCAATAATCTTTATTCGGATACAAAAAGAAATCCATAAAAGCACATTCAATCTAGCTGCATTGTAATAACACAATAATCCATAGAAGAGGGGTTAATGAGATAAAAAAAAAAGTGCATAAAAAAAATTTGACAGGCATGACCGTCATAAACTTAATCCAAGTGTACAAAAAAATGTGAGAAGGGTGAAATACAAAAATAACAACTTCAAAACTAAATAATAGATAGTCCTAGCCGTCGTAACTTTAACACAGTTAAAAAATACGGAAGCAGTCCTATCACCCAATTTCATTATTAAACTCGGAAACTAAGCTGCTGGCCACTATCCTGGCGATGAGACTGAGATGGGTGATATCGCAGCTGATCCACCTTGATCAGACTGGGTTCATACCAGACAGGGCTACCAGACTGAATCTTAGGCACACTCACAATTGGCTGCAGGAGGTCAGGGACAGGGAGGACCCGCACTGGTTCCTGTCCCTGGATGCGGAAAAAGCCTTTGATGCGGTGCACTGGCCATTTCTGGAGGGCGTCCTACAGAAATTCGGCTTCGGACCGAAATTCCAGCAATGGGTGCAGCTGCTGTACACTGAACCGAGGGCCAGGGTGAGAGTAAACTGAGTCCTCTCGCGGGAATTCCAAATACCACGGGGGACCAGACAGGGGTGCCCCCTCTCCCCACTTTTATTCGCACTAACAATAGAGGTCTTGGCGGCTAGAATTCGCCAGAACCCGACCATCAGGGGATTTCAGCGGACCGAAGGAGAGGTAAACTAAGAAAAGATCTCGCTTTATGCAGATGACGTCCTCCTGTATGTAACTTCGCCGGAGATGTCGATCCCGCAGCTATTTCACGAACTGGAACTGTACGGTGGCCATGCCGGATACAGAATAAATTGGCATAAGTCGGTCTTATACGACCCCGCAGGGAGAGATGAGTGGTCGGACCTTCCAGGAAGGCTGCTCACTACGACGGAGGGCTTTCTGTATTTAGGGGTCTACCTTACCCTGGATAGACATATTTCATACACCCGTAACATTGAGCGTATCATGGTAAACTCCATTGCAGATATGGACCGCTGGAGACTGCTGCCGCTCACCCTCCTAGGCGGGCGGCCATGTATAAAATGATTATTCTCCCCAAGTACCTGTACGCCCTTCAAAATGAGTACTATCCCCTCCCCCCAAAAGTCTTCCCCAAGATACACGTGGACCTCCGTGCCTTTATATGGCTGGGCAAACAACCTAGGGTGGCCCTGACCGCCCTACCGAGGCACCAATATAGTGGGGGGATCTTGCTCCCAAACTTGGAAGCATATTACTGGGCGGAACATCTGGCCCCGATTAACGAATGGATACACGCACAGGCAGACCACCCCTCTTATGCACTAGAGCGCCACAAATTAGCACCCAGACACATCCTCTCCTATCTATATGGGGGGCATGGCCGGAAACGTCTACTGCCGGCAACTGAGATTACCATCCATGCCTGGAAGGCGTCCACGAAACGCATGGGGTGGGACGGGAAGCCAACGAAACAAACACGAATCTGGCACTGCACGTGGCTGACGGAGCTCCACAAATTAACGGGATATAGTAGGTGGGACGACATAGGGATCTCCACGTTGGGAGATGTTATTGCCAAGGGGCAACTGAAAAAATGTACGGCTCTGGCCACGGAATTCGGCCTACACCCCACACAGAGATACAAATATACTAGATTAAAACACGCATGGGGAGCCCAGAATATTGACACCGTAGACCTGGCAGAATTTGCCCCACTTGAAGGCAGGCTCCTACAGGAGCATATCCAGCAGAAGACGGTATCTCTAACCTATAAGACCCTCACAAACAACATGTTGGGGGACCTGGCCAGGCTACGACAACAATGGGAAGCGGACGTGGGAGGCATGGAAGCCATTGACTGGGAACTGGTCTTAACACATCCCAGGGAGGTGGCTGTTAAATCTCGACTCCGCCTTATCCAATTTAACGTGTTACATAGAACCTACTTTGATAGGGTGAGGCTTCAGAAGATGGGAAAGACAGATGATGCCAAATGCCTGCGATGCCTGGACCCCAGGGGGGATTTCTTTCATGTCCTGTGGTCGTGCCCTAAAATACAGGGGTACTGGTCGGATGTTTTCACGGAACTGTCTGCAGTACTAGAGACTTAATTACAGGTCGACCCCAAGCTGGCTCTATTGGGCATGACACTCGATGTGGACCTTCCACGCCCTCTGTTGACCTTCCTGGTACTTGCTTTAGTAGTGGCTAAGAGGGACATTGCGAAATATTGGGGGGCAACAGCGATACCACGTCTGGAGGAATTTAGGGAGGCCTAGATATGTATATGGCGGCGGAGAGGGTTACGTACAAGGCGAGGGGGTGTCCTAGGAAGTTCAGAAAAGTGTGGGGGAAGTGGCGAAACTATCACGGACTGGATGTCGGACTGTAAGGGCTCATTACGAGAGGTGCATATTGGAGAATTAAGAGACTTTATGATAATTGAAATGCTGATTATGCTGTGGAGAACCCACCTGGTGCCCACCTTTGTATGTGAACTGTATGCCTCACGATGGGTAATGACTGGGGAGGGCGGCGGGGGCAGGGGGGGAAATGCATAATGCACTTTACTGTAGAGATGACTGCACTGTTCAGTTTGAAGAAAAATGCCAATAAAAACGGTTAAAAAAAATATATATATATATGGAAGCAGGGCAGAATTCATAGACTGTGCATAAAAAGTTAAAAGCGATTGGAAGCAGAGATAACAAAACAGACTTCAGGGTGTACACATTAAAATATGAGCACGCACTGCAGCTTTCAAAGGAGAGCCAAACCAAAAGGTTAGTCTTAGTCTTCCAGAAACAAGACCATACTGTTAGCTGCCTTATAATCAGTCTAGAGTGTGAAGTTGAAAAATTGAATCAAAAACAATTGTGTATTTTAAATAATACTTGCCAAAAAAATAAGAAATGCAACATAGATTGTTTACCTTGACCATCACAAGGGCACAGCAAATGATTAAGGTTAGAGCTAAACCCCACATGAAAGCATAGCGAAAATCTTCTCATATCAGCCCTTAGGCAAAAAAGCAGACCCCTCTCCCATCGGCAGATAGGTTTTAAAAGATAGCTAGATGGAAAATGGGGAAATTTTCAATAAGCATGTATCTAGCAACAGAGGATGTCACAAAAAAAGTATATACTATAAAGCCTCCTGCAGGGTTATCTTGCTTACACTTTCAGAATCTGTGGGGTTTGAAAATATATACCCATAATTCACACTACAAAGGCTCCTCCAGAAATCAGCTAACCAGGCTATTTCCCTGCCCCTATCACACTTAAGGCAATTTGTTATAATTTCTCTGGTAAGCAGTCGCAGGGTTCTTCCAGACAGCAAGCCAGAATAGGGCAGGGTGTGCCTTGATGTAATCTTCAATCTATGGCTGTATAAGTTCACTGTGACAAGCATACTCTGAGGAGGAGATAGGGGCACCCAAGAGTTTGCGGCAAAATCTATTCCCCCCCCCCCCCCCCCCCCCCCCCCCGCCGAATGCTACTACATTTTCCAAAACCCCAAACTTCTGCGCCGTAAGTGGCAGTAGGGGTACACTGCAATTTAAAAAAATAATTTTTGTAATTCTAACAATGCTTAATAGACCATCTATTTACTTCTTTTGAATGCCTGTGCTTTTGCATGTGTTTTATCATTCTGCTCCCGAGACTTATTCGATTCTATGTACTCTTGGCTAATTCAATCTCCTGCTCCAATTCTTCAATCATGTTTTTAATTTGTTAGGACAACAGAATACAGAATACATACCTGTGTGCGAAGACCATAAATGCCTTTAAGCTTACGTGCATGGGTTTTCCTTTAACCCCTTGCATGCTCATGACGGAGCCGCTCCGTCATGAGCCGCGGTTGCGCTGTGCTCATGACGGAGCGGTTCCGTCATGACCCTGCCGCCGCGCCTGCGCGGGGCGTTCTATTGAGTAGGCGGGGCGATGACGGAACCGCTCCGTCATGAGCAATGCGGAACCGCAGCTCTGCTGCCGCCGCTCTGCCCCCCCCCCCGCGCTGCGGCGGAATTGCCGCCGCAGCGAAGGGGTTAACTAAGACCTTGCTGGTAATGCACTCTATTTTCAAGTGAACTCTTCACCTCTCTGGCATCAGCACAGGATTTTAGGCCTACACTGCTCTTTCCCCATATAAATAAGTTAACCACATCAGTGCTAAGGAAATTCGTCCATGGTGCTGTACTTTTTAAAATCCCAGGGTGCACAAAAACGATGATTTAGGCCCAGATCTCTGTACTGTGGTGAATTTGACATTATTCTGCATTCTGTCCATCAACTGTTGTTTTTGCATTCCTCCGGACCAGCTGCAATATTTTATTGAGATTGGGGCATGTGCCCCCTCCACACCCCCCTCTCTCCCTAGGCCGATTTCTGCCCTGGCCACCCAATGTCCTAGAAATCAATGCACATTTTTATAGAGAGGAGGACACGCCCCCTCTCCAGGCTAATTTTGGGACACCATCTCCTAGGCCCAGTGTAGTTTTGAAGGGTGGAGGCGTATGCAGCTCCCTCCCCAGATCGATTTCAGCCATGGGGCCTGGCGGTATATGTAGTGTGAGGGGGGCACACTAATCCCTTTTTTGGCCCAGAAGACCCCCCCTCCCAACCGGCACAAATGTGAAGGAGGATGGGGGAAACACGGGCCCATCTCTCTGGGCAGGGCCCTATTTCCTGGGGTTCGGAATTTGTCTGAAGGAGGAGGGTGGTATGCTTCCCCCAACCCCTGGCGATTTTGGCCCTGGGGACTCCATCCTCTGCCGAATCCCGGCTCAACGAAAGGTTAGTGCCCATCCAGGTCACTCATTAAAGTGTCAGGGCCAGAGGGGGTAGCCCCAAAGCCTCATTAGCACCAGCTAGCTCTCATAACCAGCTTGAGCTGCAATTGCTCCTGCCTTCAGCGAGCAGCTAATCTTGCTGCTCCCTGCCGCTAGGAGCAATAGTTAGATCAGTTTCTCTACCCCCATCCGTGCAGGTAGGGAAACATATCTAAAGTGTCCCCTCAGCAGGCACATGCCTTTTTGAAGCTCCTGCGCGGTGGGAGCAGGCTTGGTATTATTTACTTATGCTTGGCGGGAGATTTAAAAATGCTCCCGCCAAGTGGGAGCAAACTCAGGTTTCCCTCCCCACTGTGGGTAGGGAAACCGCTATGTCACGTGGTGGGCTCCTTGAGACATACCTTGTGATCCGGCTCCGGGGGATGGAGTCCCAATGCCATTAATGGCTCAGGGAGGGGGGGGCGCACAACCCCCCCACCCCTTTAAAGGAATCTGCCTAGTGGTGGGCTCCCCAGGGTCTTTTCAGGCTTGAGGAGTGAGGCTGCACAGCCCCCCTCCCGATTTTATGAATTTTCAGCCCTGGGAGTGGGCTCCCCTAAGCCTTTAGAGGCTTGGGGTGGTTAGCCGCGTGGCCCCCTCCCTATAAAAGTTAATGTCAACACCAAGGGTGGGCTCCCCAGGGCCTCTAGAGGCTCAGGGAATGGGCCCACACAGCTCCGGGGGTAGGCTCCCTGGGGATTATAATAAATGTGACCTGAACCCCATTTTTTTTTCCCTCAATCGCGCAAGACTTGCGGAACCGCTGCATTTCTTACCATGCATTTCTTACCCCTCTGGCTGCCACCTATGGGGCTTGGGGTCGGGGTTATTTCAGGGTATTCCTGTTTTAGAACTTCAGGACAGGGGACTAAGTCCCTGAGTCCTGTAATGGATGGCAACCACATTTTTCTGATGTTGCTGGCAGCCAATCAGAGTACTCGCAGGAGTCTGACTCCCGCTGGAGCGAGATGGAGCAAGGGAAATTAAGCTCCCTGGGCTAAACAGAATGCTCTATTTTTAAACTGGAGCTCCTGCAAGAGTCAGCAAGCCCAACTGTCCAAATATCTATATTTTTTTTACCCTTAATATCTCAAAAATTACTGAATAGATTTACACCTCCTCACAAAAAGCACAATCTGCAGACCAAGATTTAGTTTCCTGCCGAATTTGGTGTAATCCTGTTAAGCAGACTTTGCTGTAGCCTTGTCTAAAAAGTCGATGGAAAATGCATGGACAGATTGCACTATGGTACCCCCTTTTTTCTCGGCCCCCGCTTGACAGAGCTCCCGGAAACTTTCCAAGATTGAGCTGAGGTAGATGAACTTTTTTAGGGGAAAGTTTTGGTTATATTTCTCAAATGAGGCCAAAGTTCTTAGCAAACCACAATGCTCTCTGTCTATGGGGAAGTAGACTTAACTATAAATACCTAATGGCGACTGCCGCTAGGTTATATATTCCTTTATGTGGGAGGCATAACAAAAATATAGGCTTGTGGGCTGTGGGAAAATACAGACATTGCACGCTGCAGTTTCAGTTTAGTTACCCCGTCTGGATCACCGAGGTAATTTAGAAATTGTTAGATATCTTATGGTGATTATACTGTGAAAATATGGACATACTCGATCTAGTCCGAGGTTAGATATATGTTTCCAAATTTGTAATGTTGCAACCCTGATTTGATAATAGTGTTTCTGGCATTTCTCACCCGAGCTAGCTGTCTGGTGTCGTCTCACATCGGACCATGGTAGATTATTTGTGCCCACTTGACTGCTAATCCGTTTTTTATAGAGAAATCGGAAATATATATCGTCTTGAGGAAGCATCAAGCAAAAATGTAGAAGTCCTCGGCTAGCAAGTTTGAGAAGGCAGTCAGACTAATACAGTTCGTGGTTATGCTGTGCCTGTGTGGTTGCTTGGTATATTTGTGACCAAGTATGTATAAACATTACATTCAATGGTCTCAGAAAAAGTGATACGTAACCTACCTAGAGTTGTACCGATAAATTTGACTGGTTTTGAATAAAAAACGTCGCCTCCTTGCACTCGTTAACGAAGATAATGTGTTTGAATAATGGTGCATTTAAACTTCATAAAAAAGCTTGCAGTACCAAGATGCAGAAACAGTGGCAGCACTGGGTTTAATGTTCTGAGGTTTAAAAATAACGTTTAAAGAGGAAATGCAAAATAATATTGTTGTATAAATATTTAACCAGGCATTTCCATTAAAATGATTTGGAGGTTTTACCTTCACACAAGTTTAAAGTTAGATATCTATAACTTAATCCGACCTCAGGGTTGGTTTTTGTATAGTTCTCTTCGTGTTCATTGTGTTCTTAGCCTGTTGGCTAAGCTGTCAGTCCGAGTTAGTTCTGTAGGGACTGTGTCCATGAAAAGGCCAACTTGGCTGTCCAGGGGCGTATTTATTTGCACTCTCCCTGATTGTCCGCTCGCAGACTTAGTTGGATTTCTGCACTAACAGTATTAGGAGTTGTATTCACTTTTATAGAATGTGTTTATCATTCGCATCACTTAGTTTTTCCGAACTTGAGACAAATGCTGTACGTTCATGATAGACATGTTTCACAATAGTTTCGGTTTCACTAGTCGCTACAATCTGTAATTTCGTAAAGACATTAATTATATTTAATCAACCAGATGGCGTTCTTTTGTATTTTATTTGTGACCTAATGTTTCTCCATTTTCTAAACCTCCCCAAATCGTAAGTTAAATAGTAATACAACCATTTTACATATTTACTGTTTTTCTGCATATTTTAATTTAAGACACAGACAGTAGACACCGTCCTTGGGGGGTATTTAAGCTTTTCGTGAAATCCGGAATCTTATTATTATTATTATGTTTCTTATATAGCGCCTGAATCGACCCCCGAAGGGGTATCTCCGTGCTTGCCTTGGGAACCCGTCCTGGCTTTTCCCTGTGAGATAGCCCCTACAGGGCATCCCCAAGGTGAAAGCCAGGCATCCCGCCGCGGGGGGGCCGTTGTGGAGATTAAGCAAGCTTAATGCCCAGAGTTGCAGAGTGTAAACCCATGATTAGGTCAGGCACCAAAGCGAGAATTATCGAGTCCATGGACATTTGAGCTCAAGACCTTGCCGCGTCGGGAATCGAACCCTGGTCCCGGGTCTGACATCTGCTTCAGGGTCTGCCTGCTCTAACCAGTGAGCCACACTTCTCCACTTATGCATGCCTTTTGGAAATTCTTGGTCATTAGGCCTGTAGTATACTCCTTTATCAATGTTATCTTTGCTCCCGTGGGTAAACATTTTCACACTTACTTTTAAAAACTACTTTTTACAACGTTGTAAAAAGAAACCACGCTTTTGAATAAGTCACCTTGATTTCCTTCAGCTTTGGGGAAAGTATTTCCCTTGATCGGTTTGCTTTAAAAGCATTTTTGGGACTAATTACTTTGGTCTTTGACATGAGCTTCCTTCTGCTAGTCTTGAAGCCTTCAGTGAGTAGTTGGCACCATACACACGCTTCTGTATTCGTTGTGCTGAAATTGCTCCAGAATATAACATTTCCTAGCTATTGTGAAGGAAAGTTTAAATTCTATCAAGGATTAGAGGCCAGGATTATGCATTAACTTAATTTCTCAGCAACCCCAAGAACATCAACATCATCAACAGTATTGCCAGCAATAGGACCGCATGTCCAAAATGTCCTTTACCAAGAAATCCAATGTCCACCAGTCTAAACTAACATATTCCAAACATGGCAATCTGCAGTGAAAAGCACTCCCCCTTTCTATTACTTTTTTTTTACTTTCCAGGAAAGAGATTAGAATTTCCTCTCCTACTCATAATTACAAGAAATTGAAGTATAAAAATCACTCTGCATAGTAATTTCCCAGTATATGTACCTTAAACGTACCTATAACTTACGCAGCGACCAATCTGCCATATTTAGGGTGGGATACGAATAACTGTATGCCATGGGTGGAATCATCCTTACCTTTTATAGAGATAAAACTTTTCTTGACAATAGCTTTGACATTTTTCAATCTGTTAGGACCACGGAGGCTAAGATTATGGAAGTTCAAAACTTACTAACCACTAATGATGCCACCACAATTACTGGTTTGAAATAAGACCTTTTTGAATGTGAAGTCAGATAACCAGACTGCAACATTTACGATATCTTCCAGGTGCCCTCCCAAGGCAAAAGCTTTGGGCACGATCAGTCAATGCTCCCCAAATGTGGAAGTGTCGATGCTTGCCTTTGTCATGATCCAGCAAACCCATCTTTCTATAGTGGGACATGAACTGCAATTAAGAACTTTATAGTGCCAGCAAGTCTAATGTCTTCAATCATTGCTTCCTATGTCTTGATGCATCTACCACACACAACTTTGGATTATCTGGAAAGCCTGGATATTGAGCCACCCTGGTGGTAAGACTTGGCATTCCCTGGATACCATGAAAGTGATCCATTTGAGAGCAAAGATTTTAGAAGACATCAAGTCTCCTGACGTCTGACCCCCTTTTCCAAGAGATAAGGCAAAAAGCATTGCTAATCTGCTTGATGATTCTTTCCTGGTCAGGAGGTGCACCTGTAGGTACTTCATTAGAGAGAAAGTGACCAGCCAAAGTTGCTGATCTACAGATATTAATCCCGTGATAAGCTAATTCTATGTTCACTAACTGTGATAGAAACTTGAGTATGTGAACTATAGCCGCCCCCTCGCAACTCAGATTCTATCCCAGACATCCACAGGATCATCTTCTCTAAGCCAAACCATACCGTTTAGTCCTGTTTAGATCAGGCCCTCCTGGAGCCTGTTCTTAAGGCCCAAAGCATCCCAGCATCACCCCTGTATCCTCCACACCATCAGTGTGAGTGTCTGTCCACCATCATCTGATTCAGCCTGCTGTGAGCATCCTTCAGAACATCCAGACTCTAGGGTAGTAGGATTGGAAAATCCAAGTAAAGTTCCAGAAGAATTATTTATTTAATTTATTTATTGAGTTTTATATCGCGCTTGCTAGACCCGGAGGTATCAGAGCCCTTTACATGAGGAAGAAACATGGTTTCGAAACCTGGTTACAAAGTTACATCTGTTACTGGAGTGTAGCTACAGGAATTACACGAGTACAAAAGCATAGAACAAACATGAGGAAAAAAAATAGGCACGGGGAGAGAAGAATAGGGGAGATAAAGAAGGAATAGGCGAGGTAGAAGATAATAATGGAGGAAGGAGGAGGGGGGAGTGTAAAGGAGGCACCACAGAGAGATGAGGAAAAACAGTGTCCGACGTCCAGCTGGGTAGGTGACGGCCGAGGGGTGAACCAGAGCCAAACTCCTCTATAGCTGTGTGGGACAGCTCCACCGGTCATCGTCCAGAGGTTGCTGGGGCACCGCAGTACATACAGAAAGGTTATAGTTTCCGCCCAGGGAGGCATAGTTCAAAAAGTTCCATCAAGCTTGCCGGTCACGCTGAATGGAGCTGTACTCCTAACGATAATGGGGTAAAAACCCAGGCCTCCGCTGTGTGAGACTAGCTTGCCCCTGTGGACTCTCTCAGAGGGGTCTCTGACACTCCAGGACATAAATGCTGGATCCCTCCCCAACAAGGGGAGAAGGAGTGCTTTGGAAACATGGCCCACTCTTGGAGACCATTATTAGAAAATTGGTGTGTTATATTAATGCTTAAAAGACAAGGGAGCATTATCCATCGCAGCGCGGTAATCGCAGACGTCCAAGAAGTGGGTCGATAGATTTTGGAGCAGTCGAGGGGCCGCCATTTTGAGGAGGACAGAGTGGGGGACAAGATGCCGGCGATAGCAACAGGGCACTGCATTCAAATCAATCTCAGCCTTGTCATTTTAAATCTAACAAGGCAGAGGAAAATCAGCCATTGCAGTGCCGTGATT
Source organism: Lissotriton vulgaris (assembly GCF_964263255.1). Classification (NCBI taxonomy): domain Eukaryota; kingdom Metazoa; phylum Chordata; class Amphibia; order Caudata; family Salamandridae; genus Lissotriton; species Lissotriton vulgaris. The sequence goes on from NC_141697.1 coordinate 435,762,938, forward strand.
GTAGGGACAGATAATGGTGCGTGGAGGCACGACATCTGAACGGCAATTAAAAGTATCAGGATGTGAGTTATAAATCACTCTTGCAACCTCAGAGGAGGAGTCGCCAACAGTGTCACCTTTTGTCACCTTACCTGTGCTGTGAGCCTTGCGATAATTGAGAATGACAGGAACACACATCCTGTGCTCTGACTCCATTTTTGTATGAACGCATCTGTTGCTTTTGGCCTTGGGGTCTGGTCTCCAGCACAAGACTTGTGGAAGTTGATGGTCGAGTTTATCAGCAAATGGATCTATCTGGCCTAGACCCCATTTGTTCCTTATCTTTATGAACACCTATAGATCTGGTGCCTGGAGTTCCCGTCCCCTGTCGGAATGAGGTTCCCCAGCAGATATTCTTCGCTGACTGAGAACTTCTTGACCTGACAAAAGTGCAAGAATTATCTGGGCCGATAGAAGTCTCGACCTTGTCCCTGCTAGGCTGTTTATGTATGGAACCTCCAGTACATTGTCCATCTTCAGTAATTTTTAGACTTTACACTGCAAACAATCCTGCTAGTAATTCTAAGCAGTTTTATGCAACTGCCTCTACAATGTTGACCACTGGTCGCCAGTGGTAGTCTTCCTGCAGCTTGCTCCTCCTTCTGACAGCCTGGCATTCAGTTCTATATCTGTGGGAAAATGTATTTTTGGTTGAGGGGGGTGTGAGCCCTGCTCAAGTAAAATCCATAATCCTTGTCAAGGTGAATCACAAAATTCACTAAATTGAATTGTGCTTAACCCTCAGGTAGCTTGGCACAAAGCAGTCTGGCTCGAAGGCGGTGTGTAAAGTATTTTTCCAGCACTCAAAATGGTAATGAACTGAAAACACAAGAAAATTCCCACACCAATCTAGGAAAATAAGGTGCATTTTAATAAATAAAATATCAGAATGACAAAAATTCAATTTATAGAACTGGAGACATCCATTTTCAAAGATTTAGATAAAAGTAGTTCTAAAAAGCACAAAGCTTCAACTGTTAGCTGGTCGCACCGAGACAAATTTACACAGGACCGCTCACAGGACAGAGTTCAGTCCACTGGACAGTGTACCTGGTTGTACTTGGACTGAGATGCGAGGTCCTGCGTTGAAGTGTGTCACACTTTATTTGTTCCGATTTGGCTGGTGTTCAGGAACTGCGAGGTACTGCAATGCGAGATTCTGCATCGGGATGCTTCAATCTGCATCGGTTCCGATGCAGCTGCTTATCGGGAGATGCGAGGTACTGCAATGTGAGGTCCGCCGCTGCACTGCGTTGAGTTGCATCGGTTTTAAGGGGAAGGCCCACAGTTGGGTCATGAGGAGGGCACTATGATGCCAGCTAAGGGCCTAGGACCTGGGGGGGGGCAGCTTTTGGGGGTCATGACTAAATCCAGGAGAGAGCAGCAACAGGGCACAGGCATGTCCAGTTGAGTCTGGACAAAGTTTCTAGAGCTCGTTCTGTCTCTTTATTTCAGAACAGGAGGCCAGTCAGCTAGCCTCTGGGGGTCACTCTGGTGGTTCTAGTTTCTAGGAGCAGGTCCAGTCTTCCTTCCTTGAGCAGCAGAGCTCTAGGGCCGTCCTCTTTGCAATAGGGAAATCCTTCCAACTGTACAGCAGTCCATCTGAATCTTCCACAGGTCAAAAAGTGATCTGAAGAGTTGGTTAGAGCATCCAATATATATACCTGGTGTCCGCTTTGAAGTGGGGGATATGTTTATACATCCCTGCACATTTCGTTCTGAAATTTCCTTCCTTCCCTGTTTGAGGGGGTCTGTGGTGACAATAGACTAGGGTGAAGTCCTTAGTGAGTGTGCTGAAGTAGCCCTTAGAAGTGCAAGTGTGATAGTTCACAGCTGTGTCCCTTGTCACTTATTAAATGCAAGAAGGTAACCCAATGTTCTCCTAAGAGAGCTGTAGACATTGGAGTAGTGAAAATCAATTAAATAAATTATTTATATTTATCGCCATTTGAAGATACAAATACAGTACAGAATCTGTAGTCAGTATAAGTAAGACCCACTGTAGTATTACAATTGGACCTTTTAACAGCCAGGAGCCAGCAATGAAATGAAATGATGATTTATAGAGCGCGGTAGCTGGCCTTAGGCGTCCTAGCGCTAAATGAACAACACTTGCAGGTGAGACAGCTGGTGTGGAGTGCAAATAAACTATGGATTTAGGCCCAGATCTTTGTACTGGGGTGAATGTATGACATTGTTCTGCATTCTGTCCATCAACTGTTATTTTTGAATTTGTCACCCCGAGTGGGATGGGTATGCTCAGACGTGAGTCCCATGCTCTTCACACCACTGGAGTCAAGCTATCCTGGCTGAAGACGGCTGATAGCCAGAAATCGGTCCTAGGATGCTTGATTCCGGTCCAGGAAAACAATGGCTTGGAAGTTCGGGCTGGACTCTTCCCATGAGGCACAGGGTCAAAGCTGATTTGCATATGGCCATGTCTGAACTGGGGTGGTGTGGAGTGCAAAAAAACGATGGATTTAGGCCCAGATCGCTGTACTGGGGTGAATGTATGACATTGTTCTGCATTCTGTCCATCAACTGTTATTTTTGCATTGATGTCATCTGAGCCAGGTATCGTGGTGGCGGTATACAGTTAAGAATAGCAGGCGGACATGACACTCAAACGTTTCTATGGAGAGGAGATGAGTTGGGATTCCAAAGCTCTGCCATACTTGATGAAGCCTCTCGTTTACGGAAAAGCCCTGCGTTTTATCTGGGAAGTCTCCCTCACTGTAGCTACGCGCCTTAGCCTTTTTACCCAGATAGTGACTCTCAAGTCGCCTCATCTTGGTATTCTGTTAATTTTTGTCCATACTAGCCAAGGTAGAGGCGTCCTGTGAATGAAAAAGCTCTAACTCCAATGCTCGAATATCGGCGTCTAATCTGGTTAATGTCCCACGGATCACTTTGAAGACTTCAGATTGCTTAGCAATGCAGACACCCCCCCTTATTGCCTCCTTAAAAGCCTCCCATAGTGTGGAGGTCGACTTTACTGATCTAGCGTTATGCTCGGAGTAATTGATTATGGCTGTTCATACCTCGTACCTGAATGAGGCATCTCTTATTACATACAGTGGCTGATGCTAGGTGAATGTGCGGGAACGAGCTTTACTGGTGCATGATCAGAAAGAGTGCATGGCATGTGAGTTGCTGACTTGGTCAAAGTTTGAGCATCTTTGAATATCAACCAAATATCAATTCTGGACAATGCATTGTGATGGGATGAGAAACATGTGCTCCCACCCGCTTCACGATCTGTGTGGTGCCAAGAATCCTGTAGGTGATTGTCTTTGATCAGTGTGTTAAGAGTTTTGGCTGCCTGTGGGTGGGGCGTCTGGAAGTTCCCGAACGGTTTAGTAATTCCTCGAGTGTAACATTAAAATTGCCACCTCATATCACGCACGGATCATCAGTATTTGGGCCGTATATAGCAACCATGGGCATGGGTTGCTTGTAGAGTGTACTGACGAGAATAACATATCTGCCGCCTTTCTCACTAAGGTAGTGAGATGTACACCAAGGGAGGCCCTTCCTGAGCCGTTTTCTGACTCCTCTGACATTGTTTGAATACAATGAGAAGTAGGTGCAGAAACACTGGCCATGTAAGTCTCTTGTAAAAAATAGCAAATGTCAATATTTTGGCGTTTGAGTGTACCAGTCTCGTCTTTCTGCAATCATACAGTTGCGTATATTCCATGTGAGATAAGATATACAAGCCATGTTATCTGATTTGGCCTAAGTGGGAGATGAAGAAGTCTGCGTGATTTGATACATGGTGGATCTATAAGAACTGTAATCATAGGGTGCAGAAAGTTTATCTTGAACAGGAGAGCATGACCTTAAGAAAACAATACCATGGGTGACCAAAATCCAAAATTCCTTCCCACCCACTCTGAATAACACAGTCATACAATCAAAGAATACCTCCTCCCACCACAACTCCACATTTTAGGTATGAACTGTCACAAAGTGAAAAAACTACCCCTCCCCCAATTCAAGTTGTGTTGTATTACCCAACCCACCACCCGAAAAACAAAACTGTTATTTAAAGGAACAGGTTGGGAATTATCTTTCGGGATGGAGAATTACCAGGCGAACAACCCTGCCACTAGCGTCTGGGTTGTTGAGCTATTAAACAGGGGAAAGCCCTGTAAAGTATTATAACAAGCATATTTTAATGTTATTGAAACTTGTAGAGCGCACTGTTACCCTAGGGCAGAGGTCTTCAAACTTTTTTGCTTTGTGCCCCCCTAAGCAAGTTGTTTTGATGTAGGCCCCCCCCTCCAAAACTTTATGAGAAGGATTGGGGGAGCGGTAGAGATGGACTGAGCAAAGGGGGCAAGTCTTAAGTGATCTTTTCAGTGGTACTGTGTTCACAGTCCACACTGAATGTGAGACTTAGAAAACAGCATGTACATCAAACAATACCACTAATGGGACCCAAAAATACTGCTCCCCATAATTGGGGTGTTGTGAAACCCTCACACTCCTGGGCCCTAATGCAACTGTGCCTGCTTCACCAATGATAACTGAGGCCCTGGGTAGCAGGCGATCACCTCTGCTGCTTTTACCTCTTCCCCACCTTGCTTAACCATCATGCCAACCATGCAACAGGCTCTCTGTCCCTATCAAGAAAAATCAGAAGCTTCCACATGATATCCCTCTATTTTCTGCAAGGATGCCCTAATGCTACATTTGACAATAAGTCAATGACCCCTTTTTAAAGTGAAATTGATAACTGTGATGCAAGCAGTATGCCCCTCAGAACCCAGGACTTCTGCACCTACTTCACTAATGATCGCTTCTGCCATGCAAAGCGGGCTATCTCCTCTGCCATTTGTTTAAAACAGGGCTCCCATTTTGCCACAACCCCTCCATGCCATCTCTGTAGCTAAACTAAGGTGCCTCCTCTGCTTCAGTTTTCCCCTCCCTTGAGCCATTGATCCAAGGTTGAAGGCAACACTGACATACAAGTGTGCAGTGGGCTCTAATGCAAGCTAAGGAGGGTAGTAAAACTGCCATGATTGGGGTTTACTTGGCTCCTCATGCCACGGGGCCCTGGTGCCACTCTACTCTGCTAGCAAGGACCATGGGCCCCCACAACACCATTTTCATATGAAGGAAGACAATTGTGGGACAGTGGTCACTTACACCCTTGCCTCAGTACCTGTTACACTAATGATTATGAGGGCCCTTTTAAAAATAAAAAAATAAAAAGCCTGTATATACCACACCCATCCTAGGGGGCAGCTCTGAGGAAGTAATCTCTGTTCATTTGTAAAGGAAAAAATGAGCCCCCGCATAGTGCCCCTTCTTCTGAGACATATCTTTGTCACTACCCATGGATCTTGTTCCTTCTGTTTTTCTCCTCTGTCGTTACTAATTAATAATGACTTACATATTCACAGTGCTTTCTGTCACAGGCTGGGACTCCATACACTACAAATACATAAGTGCGCCAGTGCGCCAACTAGGATACAATTCTGTGCATGTCTGGTCTCACACACAAACACACAGACATCTACAGTGATCACATTAACCAAGTGAGATGTCACATTTGGCACAATAAGATTACTTTTGCTTTTGGTAGTTTTATATTGCGCAAATTTTACCCGAAATGTTGCAGCGCTTTACATGGGCGCAAATTTCATTACACGAGGTCATGTTTGTTTGCAGGCACGGGAGATTAAGTGAATTGACCAGAAAAACAGGATATTTAACTTGAATTTACTTTTTATTTCCTTGTGTGTGGGTTACTTTTTTGCCTTTGTAACTGTGTATAAAATAACAAAGTCCTTACAGAATAGTTTGTTTTTCTTAGCCGCCTCTTTGATCCTTCCACCATACTCCGTGACCCCAGCCCCCACAGCACGGGGTTTCTATACTTTACGCTTCAAGTCTGTTTGTAAAATGAAAATGGACTGGAAATGCCCCAAATAAAGAAGGCTACACTTCCAGGGGCTCTTCATTAACAATTCTTTGCTGAGGCATTTGCGCCGCCCCATGGGAATGCAGTCACGGACCCCCAGGGGGGTGCACCCCACAGTTTGAAGACCTCTACCCTAGGGTGTCTGCACTAGCTCCCTGGTTGCGACTTACTTGAATGCCTAGTTGTAGAACTATGTTTTTAAAGGCTTTCTGAAGGCAAGCCCCGGTAACCTGAGTGGTAATGCATAACTCATTCCAGGACTTGACTATGCCCGGGAAGAAACGTATTCTTCCCCAGTTGGCATTTATAAATCTGTGTACCGTATCTAAAGACCCTAGGCAGCCTACATATCACTTACAAAATTGATGATTTATGTCCATAAATAGTAAAAAGAAAAATATTTGTATTGACAAATATTAAGGTTTAAATCCAATGACATATAAAATTAATATTCCAAACACTACGAAGAACACTATCGCTGTGCGAATTACATACTCCTCATCGGTCTGCCATCATTGGCTCAGTCACACATATGCACTTTTTGCTGAAATATTAATCATCAACAATAAGGATTTATCAAAGTGCTAGCATTAATTTGAGAACCCCCTTGGAGATGAGAGAGCCTGAGCACTGTTCACAATTATTGCTATCATTTATGAAAATTATTTATATTGACATTTAATTGTGTCTGATGAAAAAATAACTCAAGCGTTCCTTTTAAGCATCTGTTGCTATTATTCTTCATCCATCCTGGAGGTTTTTCTTTTATCTGTAGTCTATTCAAGCATCTATTGCCACCTCACTCTGTCTAACCTGTGGGTTGCTCTTTCTCTATGGTACCATCTGGCTCCATTTGTGGCTTTCCTCAGCAATGATCTAATCCAATAATATTTTGAGAAAATATACATAAATAGTTTTGTAAATAAGCACAATCATTTGACTTGCTCATTGTGACACTATTTTATATAAGAAAATGAATTGATGGATGCATCTATCGTTCCAGATCACACATAGGAAAGTAGATTGTGAATAAATTCATGTTATGGCAAAACCAAAGGGGATGATGGACTGAGTGTTGAACATTGCAAGCACTCACCCCCAGTCAACTGATCTGGTTTTAATCCATCATCATTCTTTAGCTCACTCCGCCACCCCAGTTCAGACATGGCCATATGCAAATCAGTCTGACCCTGTCCCTCATGGGAACAGTCCAGCCCGACTGCCAAGCCATGTCTTCCATGGACCGGAAACAAGCATCCTGGGACCGGTTTCTGGCTAATCAGCCGCCATCAGCCAGGCTAGCTTGAATCTAGTGGCAAAGTGAGCAAGGGACCCACGTCTGGGCATACCTTGCCAACTTAGTAACACTAGTAACTGACGGTTGCAATAGTTTAACCTTCACAAAATCAAGGCAGACATTACTGTTTTGTGGGAATGTGGAGGAATGAAAGGTAAGATCTTTTTAAATCATTTATAGAATAAAGAAGGTCGATGTTGTCAGGGCATTACCCTGACTGCCAAATGAACGCTTATTATCTATGATCACTCCCAGGTTTTTGGCTTTCACAACTGGAGTGGGTAGTGATCCCAAGTCACGTGGCCACCACCCCAGGGACCAAAAGGATCGATTGTTGCCAAAAAGAAAAGTCCTCTTTTTTATTGGAGTTAAGTTTTAGGCAGTTACTACTCATCGAAGAACCACCAGCTAACATGCAGTCATGGAGCCTATTGCCAGTGGTATGTTGGTTAGAGACCGCAACGACTATCTGAGTATAGTCAGCGTAAGACGTTGGGGCAAATCCAAAGGATTTAATTGCCGGTGGTAAGGCTACAACATAAATATTAAACCGAGCACAGCGTAGAGAAGCAAATAGCATTTAGAACTTCAGGCCCATTAATCAGACGAAAGTCCGGCATTAGAGTTACACCTTAGAGGTGGCGCCTCCCCAGTGCCTCCATTTAAGTGTAGGATCATACTTGAATGCCTTCGGGAGCAGTTAATCATTCTCACTTAAATGGGCACCTGCCGACGAGCAGGGTGGGGCCGATAAAGAACGTCCTGTCTTGCTGACATGTTTGGTGAATTTTAGAGTGAATTTTGTATTGCCTCACAATCTCGAGCCAGCCGTAGTTACATTTCTCGATAATTCTGTAGGCGTGCTACTTTGGGACGGGCCGGGGCCAAGAGATCGATGGGCCCGCTCCACAAGGAAGACCACAAATAAGTTGGTGCCAAAAATTATACGAAGTAGAGCCTTGATGTAGTCTTCCTTCTTCGAGATAGCTGTTGTTTCTAGAAGGCCTATTATGTAGAGATTTTTACGTCTGGAGCGAGCTTTCAGATCTTTTTTTTTTTTTACAATTCTTTTTATTTAAAACAGGCATCAGTAAGGACACAGTACAGAGGAGTGTTATCATAATAATCCACAATCCGGGGGAATAGGACGCAAAAGTACAAACATGTTAGACATTACGGAAAGGGGGGTACATCAAAAACAGCTGTTCTAGGCGGCACACAGATCTCTCCTCTGTAGTTATTCCACGGTCCCCATAAAAGCGCCCACTTACGGGGCGACCCCTTGACACAAAAACAGTTTTTTCCCGGAACATACACCAGAACAAGTTATTCTTCCAGGTCTCAAGGGTTGGAGGCTGCTCCGAACCCCACTGCTGGGCAATGTCCCTTTTCGCTATCATGAAGCTCAGTGTAGCCCATTGTGTCTGTGCGGAGTTGAGATCCGTAGGTTCCCATATGTTAAGGAGGCATCTCCTCACCTCTAGTGGCAAGGAGACCCCCAAGACGTCATGAATAGTATTTTGTATCCTACGCCAGTACTCTGCAACATATCTACACTCCCAGATGATGTGGAGGAACGTCCCAACCAGACCACACTTCTGTTTACACAAGTCGGTGTTAGACAGACCCATCCTCACAGGGCGGGGCCCGTAGCATAAACCCTATGCAGTATTTTAGGTTGGACGATTCGCAGCCTCGCAGGAATGGCAACGACTTTAGGGAAGGACACAGCCGACTTCCAGTCCTCATCCAGGTCTATTCCGTCTTGCACCCACTTTCCCCTCAACTCCCCAAGCAGATCAGCCCTGTGATTAATTAGCTTCTTATAAATCAGGGATATAGTTTTTTTGGGGAGGTGACCATCCAAAATTCTATCCTCAAGAGGCGAGGCCTTTGAAAGATCAGCGTCCAGAGGCAGAACAGCCTGTAAAGAATGCTGAAATTTTGCATATCGAAAAAAGTCCGTTCTTCAGCTCGAATTCAACCTGCAGTTCCTCAAAGGACTTAATCCTCCCTTTGCCCCAGATTTCCCTGATAGTGGAGATCCCTATCAAGTCCTATTTATCAAATCCTTTAGTATTCCAGAGCTTACCCAGCAGCTCCGAATCAAATAACGTGGTGGCTAGTGTCAATTTGTCCCTCCATTCCAGAGAACTCGTGTCCTCGTACCAAATGCGGACAGCATGCTTGGTGGGCCCTGTCAGACTCAATTTCTTTGGCTTGGAATATAGCACCCTGTTGTAGCTACCTCCGGGGAGAAGCCATTTATCCATGGCATAGCCAGGATCCGAAATAGGACCATACATTCCATGGTTGATCTCAGACAGCTGAGAGGCCCGATAATACCTCTTAATGTCCGGGAGGGCAAAGCCTCCATCGTACCATGGAAGCTTAGTTTGGCTAAAGCGATACGGGGTCTGCCCTCCCACAAGAGACTGCGCTGCAACCCTTCAACCTCACGGAAATAGCTAGCTGGCACTACATCCAGAGTATTCTGAAGTGCATAAAGGAAATGAGGCAGAGCCATCATTTTAAAAAGGGACGCTCACCCCAACAAAGAGAGCGGGAGTTTCTTCCAGTTGGCGATATCACTCCTAAGCCGCTGCAAGGGGGGAAGGAGATTTTGAGCATATCTGACTGCTGGGTCAAGAGAGATGAAGAAACCCAAATATTTTAATTCATCCTTATTAATTTGAATGGGACAGTTTCGCAGAGGGACCGGAGGATCACCTCTCCGAACGAACAACAGAGATTTACTCCAATTAATAGAGAGGCTGGAGTTCTTACCAAAAGAAGTCAGGACGTCACATAGGACTGTGAGTGACTTCCAGGGAGAGGTCAAATAAAGCAACATGTCGTCAGCATAAAGAGAGACTCGGTCCTCCCAATCGGGGGACCACCGAATACCCCGGATGGACGGTTCCCAGCGCAACCAAGCTGATAGAGGCTCGAGAGCCAACGAGAAAAGGAGGGGAGAGAGAGGGCAGCCCTGCCGAGTGCCACGACCGAAACGAAAGGACGCCGATACCAGAGTATTGGCAACTATCTGGGAAAGCGGCTCTGTATACAGCAGGCGCACCCAGCTGATAAATTCAGGGCCAAATTCAAATTTAGTCAGGACCGCCCGCAAATAGGACCATTCTGCTGTATCAAAAGCCATGAGGGAAGTCATCCCGAAACCCGAGACATGTCTTGGGCGATATCCTAAAACCCGGGACATGTATCGGGTCTAGAGATTCATCAGTCCTCCAAGTACCGACTTGCACCCACCTGGGTGATCCACTGAAGAACTGCAAGTACCAGAGTCCCGAGGGGCGATCCGGAGGAGGGGCTAGCGGTGTGCGCTCCATTTATGACTAAACACAATACGGCTCCCTTGAGCTTTGTGCCGACGGGCTCTTGGAAGACGCACCTGCGTGCCGGTTCTGGCATCGAGGCCTTTGACTGTTGTGTGGCGGCCTTATCTTCCACCCCTAAACAATCTTTCTCTACTGATAAGGGAAGTCATCTCGAAACCCGAGACATGTCTCGGGCGATATCCTAAAACCCGGGACATGTATCGGGTCTAGAGATTAATCAGTCCTACAAGTACCAACTTGCACCCACCTGGGTGATCCACTGAAGAACTGCAGGTACCAGAGTCACGAGGGGCAATCTGGAGGAGGGGCTAGCGGTGTGCGCTCCATTTATGACTAACTGCAACCCTTCACCCTCACGGAAATAGCTAGCTGGCACTACATCCAGAGTATTCTGAAGTGCATAAAGGAAATGAGGCAGAGCCATCATTTTAAAAAGGGCCGCTCACCCCAACAAAGAGAGCGGGAGTTTCTTCCAGTTGGCGATATCACTCCTAAGCCGTTGCAAGGGGGGAAGGAGATTTTGAGCATATCTGACTGCTGGATCAAGAGAGATGAAGATACCCAAATATTTTAATCCATCCTTATTAATTTGAATGGGACAGTTTCGCGGAGGGACTGGAGGATCACCTCTCAGAACGAACAACAGAGATTTACTCCAATTAATAGAGAGGCTGGAGTTCTTGCCAAAAGAAGTCAGGACGTCACATAGGACTGTGAGTGACTTCCAGGGAGAGGTCAAATAAAGCAACATGTCGTCTGCATAAAGAGAGACTCGGTCCTCCCAATCGGGGGACCACCGAATACCCCGGATGGACGGTTCCCAGCGCAACCAAGCCGATAGAGGCTCGAGAGCCAACGAGAAAAGGAGGGGAGAGAGAGGGCAGCCCTGCCGAGTGCCACGACGAAAGGACGCCGATACCAGAGTATTGGCAACTATCTGGGCAAGGGGCTCCGTATACAGCAGGCGCACCCAGTTGATAAATTCGGGGCCAAATTCAAATTTAGTCAGGACCGCCCGGAAATAGGACCATTCTGCTGTATCAAAAGCCATCGTTGCATCAAGCGAAACAATTGCGGATGATTCCTGCAAAGTGTGGGCCCTGGCTATCGCCCCATGCAACCGACGCAAATTTAAAGCTGTGTTTGTGGGGGATAAAGCCCGACTGATCTGGGTGGATCAACTTACTAACCACTTTCACCAACCTATTAGTACAGCTTGGCCAAAATTTTACGTTCAGCATTCAATAAAGAAATAGGCCTATAGGAGGCACAGGTCGTCTTGGGTTTGCCCGCCTTATGAATCACCACCACTGACGAGACTCCGTTTCCTGGGCAGGATCCCTTTTTTCCTGGCCTCAACAAACATACCTTTAAGATAAGGTGCCAGCTTATCGGGTCTAAGTTTGTAGAGTTCAATAGGGAGCCCATTAGGTCCCAGCGCCTTACCAGAATTCAAGGAGCGGATAGCCAGGGCGAGTTTATCTGCTGTGAGAGCACTGTCCATAAAATCACGATCTTCAAGGGAAAGTCACGGGAGCTGTATATCATGAAGCAACAAATGAGTCTTCCTCTGGTCGATCTGAGACCGAGGTAGTAAGCCGCAAAACTGTCGACAATACTCTGTGGATCCGTAAGCGAGGCTCCCTACTCTGTAACAACTTATGGGACAACTCGGTCAGCCCAGTCCTTTTTGTCCAACCAAGCGATAACCTTCCCTGCCTTATCCCCCAGGTTGTAAAAGCCTGCACTGCTGCTCCCTGCCAAGAGCCCTGGCTCTATCCGTAACCAGTGATTTGTAATCGTACTGCTTGAGGCTCAAAAGATGTAATTTAGCCTGCGTTACCCTCACCTCCAGTTCCCCTTCCAACCGACTAATCTCAGCTTCTGCATCCATAACCTCCCTATTCTTTACTTTTTTGTTACAACTATCAATGACAGAGCCTGACCCCTAATAACTGTCTTACAGGCCTCCCAAAGGGAAACAGAAGAGGACACCAGCCCTTCATTATCCACAAAATAATCATCTACAGCCTTGATGAGGTCCTTTCGAAGTTTGGGATTATGTGAATACCAGGGGTTAATGGGAGCTACCCTACCTACTGCTCCCGAAGCAATATTAAACCAGAACCACAACGGGGAATGATCAGAAATGCCCCTGGCGAGATGAACAGCCTCTGTGAGATAAGATGCCTGGGCCGCCGGCACCAAACAATTATCCAGGCGGGAGAGGCTGTGGTGAGCACCGGAGTGAAATGTGTATTACTTCTGACCGGGGTGGAGCAACCTCCAACCATCCACCAAACCCATGGCGTCAAAGTCCGGTAACCATTGCATGGCACGCCCTATTGTGAGAAGTTGGCCTGATATATGATGATTCCAATTCTGGAACCACCTTGTATCAGTCCAACCAACCCTTATGGTGTCTGGTTGTAAGTCAACCTTATTAGACAAGCTATCTTAATGGTAGCATAGACTAAGCAGCCTTAAAAGGCTTAACTCAAGAGGTCGTGTTAAGCGAGCTGTTTTACCAATCACAGTCCTGTAATATCAAATGAAAGGACACCACACAAGTATATATTATAAAAATATATGTATTTATTTCTAAAATAATCCCCAGTACTCTTTATGAGCAAAGGGGCACAAGCGGTAAATCAAAAGCACAGTATAACATACAAAGTTGCACAATTATGGATGAGGGCGGGTGGCAACTCAAAGCATATGTTAAAGTGGTATAAGAGATACCAATCGGACAGTGGTTAGGCCTAGGGCCTAGGGAATTGCTGGGAGCAGTCGGGACTAGCAATGCTGAAGTCGGGAAAAGCCCGCGGGATTCGGGTGCAGCGCTTAAAGCGCGGCTTGCACCAATGCAATGTCAATGGTGCGTAAAAGTTACACAAATAGAGTTTAAGGATACTTCCGCTGAACCTAGAAGGACCAAACTTTAGACACAGACCCTAGAGGTGTGTACCAGTGTGAGAACACCGGCGTTGCAATGTTACCTCTCCCACAGGAAGCAGGTGCATAGGGTCGAAGTGGCGTCTGGTTTTGTCACGCAGGTTCTTGGTGCTTGAAGCTGAAGATGCTGCAGGCGATGTGAAGGAGAAGTCTCCGGTGTGATCCAAGGGTGGATCAGAGTAGAAAAGTACCTGAAAGGAGAGGGGACAGAGTCTGGGTCACTCAGCAGTGACCAGGGTGGAACCAGGATGGAACCAGGCAATGTCGGGCGCAGTCAGGTGGTTGTCGAGGAGCTTCTCTCCACTGCCACGTGGGCTCTGGGGCATCTGCGACGTCCAGGAGCGGGTCACGAGCTGTCCCACGCAGGCTCTCACCATCGGCGCTGTCGGCTTCAAGATTGGAGTCAACAACACTTGGCAAAAGCAATCCACGCGGGATTGGGAAATCGCTTCTCACTCGGACCAGGAGGGTCAGAGTGGGGGCTCCTTTTCAGAGGAGCTGGTGAAAGTCTGGAGCAACCAGAATCGCAAGTCGGTTTTAGGTTTTCGTCGGCACAGGGGCCACAAGCCAGCTGGCAAGTGACCGGGCCAACGCGTTGAGCCAAAGAAAGCAGAAGGGCCCCACGCACAACTGGTCGAGTGTAGAGGGGTGAGCTTCAGTGCAAGAGTGGCTCAGGGTTGGGGCTTCTCAAACCCCGGTGTACAGCTTCGAGGGTCACTCGTGGGCTGCACTGTCAGCGTCTCGTGGTCTTTTCAAGATGGCATGCCCCACGCTTCCGGTCGCCTCCACGGGTCTCCGCTCTGCAGGGACTCTGAGCAGAGACCAGAGCAGGATTACCTCCGTGACCGACACAGCTCTTGACCCACCTCCGCCTGATCGCCACAGAACACGATCTCCGCCGGACGTGTCCTGGCTGCGGCGTGTAGATTATATATTATCGATGGTACAAGGGACCCTCCTGAATCCGTGGAAACATACGAACAACGTCTGGGTTACATCACGATCCTTTCTCGAAATTGACCTCGAACCCACGTATCACCGGGTCCTGTCTATACCACGTTTGTGGTTACGTGTCCCCCACACTCCAGTCCTGATGAAGACCCCACAGCAAGATTAAAACTAATGTCTGCGCGTACGAGGGTCGAAACGTCGACATCTGATTGCCTTTCACTGTCAACTCCACACCCCATTGGTTTCATTCATTGAACATTTGGAGTATGATTTGCGTCTAAAATAATCTGCATGAACCTGTCGGTCCTGTTTTAGGTACAGAGTTTGTAACTTTGTGAAACAAGTCTCAATTGCTGATTTTACCGTCACTTAAGAATCTTCTCTCTTTCTTTCACCAACTCCCATCACTATCACACTACCCTCCCCGCTTCTACCTTTGGGGCACTGTAATTAACCACTGATTGATTATTCTGTAAATTATGCATATTCAATATATCATCCCATTGTGAATAAAACAATGTGGACTGAAGTTTTGTTGGTTTGATTATTTTCATTTCTTTGGTTAATGTCTTCATATTACTGGGACCCCTTCCCTTTACTCGCTTACTTACCCAGGTCCCCGTAACTTTAACTAGGTCAACCCCCCTATCAATATTCTACTTCGGGCTGTAAGAAGGCAGGCAAGCTTGATCTCGTCGATCTCTGTCGCTCGAGTTCCGGCGGGAACTGCAACAAAGACATCGAGGTGCTGGATGGTGCCTGTTTGCACAGGGTGGTCACTCCTTGACCACAAGGGAGATTCTTCAGTCTTCTACGTTGAGTAGGATGTCGAAGGGTCCAGAGTTTCGTTTCAAATGTTTCATCAGGATAATCTGAGTGCGTTGGCACTGCTCCCATTCTATACCAATCTAGGGGGCTGGATTACCTGCTAGGTCCCCTCCTATGGGTGGGACCCAGGAAGGGGGTGGATACCCCCCTTTCCCTTTGATCCAGGCCGCACTGGGACAGGGGCTGGTGTGCCCCAGAACCGGTTTGGCCGGATTATGCAAGGGGCAGCCTTGTGCTCCCCAGGCAGTGTCTGGTTTCCTTCAAACCTCCCTGCTACAATCCACTATCTCCTGTCTGGGGTGGTGTGACACCTCCCTGTGACAGGAAACCCTTTGTCCAGGCCTCCTTGGCTGAGTTTCGGTCAGCTGTAGGAGGTCAGACTCGTGTCTGTGGCAGAAGCATCCATTTTATGGATCTGAGGCTCTTTTTAAAATCAACCGCGTTTTAGCAAAGTAACATGTCGTCTCCCTCTAAAGGGGTGTAATGCTACCCCCGTCGCCAGGACTGGCGAGGGGGTAGTATTCCAAATCGTATGACACCTTACACGACATGTTTTGATAAAGCCAAACCAAAGTTAGCATATAACCGCGAGGATTATAATGCACTTAATAGTGTATGGTATGGCATTATCCCGGAACAATTTAGGGAATTGGTCCCGACAGCTGCAGACAGGCTCAGCTCATGCTAGAGCACCATAACACATAAAACCAAGCACTCTGCCTCCAGGATTGTCAAGGCCTGCCATAGGAGTGACTGATAGGTATATATGTGTCCAGTTAGGTTTAGATATAGGCATACTATATCTAAGCATGGGGTGATTACACCACCTTGCCCCAGCTGAGTGATCAGCCAGTTGTGTCAATTTTAGATAGCCAGCCAGGGGTGGCAAAAGATATGCTGCAGCCCCTGGTAGGCCTTGGATGTACCTATGCCCTGGGCACCTATAGTGCTCTGTACAGGGGCTGATAAGGTGACCCAAGCCAATCTAGTTATGCACCTAGGGTACATGGAATCCATTTTACAGAGAGAGCAGATAGCCTGGGGCCCTGATTAGCAGGGAACCAGGCCAACTAAGTCGAAAACCAGCTAAACACAAGGTAAAAAATCTGGGGTAACCATAGTCAGGTAGCCACCTTCCTACACCTATGTCCCGTGGGGGAGGCCTTTCCATGATTCCAGAGACCACAGCGTTGAAATCACCACCTAGGATCAAAAGTCCAACCGGCAACTCAAGCAGAAGTTTGCCCAAGTCGGCAAAGGAGGTGCTCTGCATACCCGGGGTACATAGACAGACAAGAGGGTAAGAACAAGTCCCTCCCACCGACCCATAATACCGACATATCTTCCTCTATCATCTTCCCACGTGGGGAGGCGCCTTTTGTGTAAGGGTGCCTACCCCCCCTGGAGCCCGATGTGAATCCTGCATGTGCCAGCAGCTTGTACCCCATTCTGTGCATAGCCCTGCATGTATTACCAACTAAGTGCATTTCCTGAAGCAACACCACATCTGGCGCCTGAAGTTTAAGATACTGAAGAACCACACTACGTTTAATTTTGTCGCCCAACCCATTCATATTCCAACTCAAAACGTTTAGTTCTCTACCCCCATCATCATTTGTGAAAAAGAGTTGACAATCCTCTGTATGCAACATATTAAGCAAGTACCACACACTGATGCCATAAACTATCCACCCAACTGGTGAAACAAACTTCCCTCCCCAACATCCCCCACCCCGCTGGCCTGCCCACTAGGCTTCAAACTGCCCATTGAAAAAGCAGAGTTCCCTTAACATTTAAAAGAAAGAACAAAAAAGGTACTTAGGGGGATAAGTCCCGAGAGCTCCAGTCAGCGCCCCAAAAAAGAAAACCTCCATAAGAATGAGTCTGCAGTGAATACAATTATGCAAATATTCTACCTCACCCCCGCACGAAAACCACAAAAATCCTCCCCTCCCACGCCCCCAACACCCCGCCACCCCCCCACACCCGCAAGGCACAGGACCGAACATCCAATCAGGAAGGCTAAGCCGCAACGCCACCATCGCCCCCATGGTCCGCTCGATCCGGGGGGCCCCGAACCTCCAGCCACTCCGACACATTTTCTGGCTGATCAAAAAGACATATTCTACCATCCGCCTAAACTCGAAGACGGGCCGGGAACAGCATAGAGTACTTCGTGCCTCTATCTCACCAACAAGAAAGATTTTCTCTGTTTCTGTACCCTCTGCGTGAAATCGGGGAAGAAAGCAATAGTAACGTTCTCATATTTGAGGGAAGCGCTGGCCCTCGTTACTGAAGAATAGCATCTCTGTCAAAGAAATTTAGGATTCTGGCGAACATGGACCGCGGGGGAGCCCCCGGTCTGGGACGGCTGCCCGGACCCTGTGCGCCCCCTCAACAACAAAAAACGTACTGAGGCCCTTCGGCTGCAGATGCTTTAGAATCAGTTCCTTGACAAACAAGTCTGGGGTCTGCCCCTCCAACTTTTCGGGCACACCCAGGATGCGCAGGTTATTGTGGCGGAGGCGGCCTTCATAGTCATCTAACTTGAGGTCAAATGCCTCACGGGAATTACGCAATTCTCCAACCTCCTTCTGCAACTGGGAGACATCCTCCACGAGGCTAGAGGTGGTAAGCTCAACCTGTTTCACTTTTTCATTCAGTTCCCCATGTCTGCACGAATTAAGTTTAAGTCTATGGCCATTGAGTCCATATTATTTTCAAGTGAGGTCTTGAACCCAGATATAGCGTCCAGGACGTCCTTGAGAGATAGTTCAGATTAATTCCCAGTCGACGCCCCCCCCCTCGCCGATTCCTCAGACAACCTTCCCCATGGCATGTCTTTAGTGACAGTGTACCGATCAAGTTTGTTAGATTGGACCGGCTTCGCCCCCTTGTCCCGGTGTCCTTCACTCGCTCCATGCCCCAATGTTCAGCATGCAATCCGGGGCCAAATATCAAATGAAAGTTTTGATTGCTTAGCGACCGGTTTCCCCATCATGAGACAACCAAGGCAGGTTGGAAGTGTGCCCAGCGCAATCAATGGATAATACAAGGGTATCACAAGGAGAGGGAAAAATCTACCCGTTCATCACTGGACCAGCTGAAGGAGGAAGGTGTTCCAGAGTAGACTAACACTTAGCACCCTCCACATCCCTCTTCACCAACACCATGGGGGCACGAGCAGGGTTCCTACATAGGCTGGCCTGCAATGGCAATGATGCGCATAGATCCCCAAGGTGACTCAAATAACTGTTGCCATATAAGCTGATGTCTGCAGGCTGAGGCGCGAAGAGCCGGTGCAGACCGATGAAAAAATTACTCACAACGCAGTACTAGTCAGTGGTGGGAGCATCCTGTAGGAGACCTCCAGGGTCGGAATCCAGCCATGAGGTAATAGTAGATAAGTATTGCGTTAAAGGCAGTTAATGTCTTTAGTTGTTGGATCGGCCTTGAGCGCAGAAACTGTTGTGCCCTTGAGAGAACTGCTAGTCTTGGGAGTAGATTGTGCACAGTGTGCGTATTTTCCCTATTCAACAATCATATGGCTTATGTCTTTACATTCAGAGCCATAGGTTTGACCAACATGCAGGTGACATATGGTGGCAGGTAATGCAGGTGCAGGCAATCTGGGGCAGTCAATCTTAAATAATTGTTGTCCTTCACGGCCACTGGGCCTCCGACCCTGGTCTCCTTATGGGTCTGGACCTATCCAAAACCCAGAAGGAAACAGTGGCGTGCACCTCCTCTGTGGATATGGCCCCACTCCAGGAGACAGGGGATTGGTGCTGCAAGTGGTTATGCACACAGTTGGGCTCGATGGGGGCGGTGGACAAACAGCACGCTGCAGCCCCCCACCCCCCACACGCCAGCGCCTCTCACCTTTGCTGTGGATGATAGACAGCGGCCACCTTGCGGCTCTGTCAGTCACTGGGCCCCCGCCACTCTGCTGCAGTCCTGGAGCACTCCACAGTCAGTCTCCCAAAGTCATCCGCCTCCTCGGTCAGGCAGTTCAAGGCCATCTCGCCCTCATCAAGTGAAGTAGCTGCATGCAGGCCCAGTGCACCTTTTGTGTCCAAAGGTGTTTTGGGATGGGGCTGGGGTGGGGGCAGTTGAGCAGATCCCAAAAAAATATAGTTTGGTCCGGTGGAGTATTACAGGGCAGCTCAGATGTTTGTAGTCGGGCGAGTTCCCCTGAGATGCAGAGCCCACTCAAGGTGTGGCCATCTTGCTGCTCTGCGAGACCACACTCCCCCCTCGCACCTCCCCACCCTCCCTTAAAAACAAATGTAACAGTTTTTCACTACTAGGGCATGGACAACTTAAAAGTGCATGTCCAACTTTTTTAATACGCTGCATCCTGCCAAAGGGCTCTTTAGGGCCTACTGTAGGGGAAGACTTGTCTGTATTAAAATGGAAGGTTGAGGCTTGGCTAACGGGTTATTTTGCCAGGTCAAAATGGATTTTAAACTGCACACAGGCTGCAATGGCAGGCCTTTGACAAGTTTAAAAGTGCTCCTTATTTGGTTGGCACAATGAGTGCTGCAGCCCTGGTACTCTTATTAAACATAGTTTTATTACATTTTCACAATAACACAATAATCTTGATCTTCAAGGTTTATCTTGACCATTTTTGCTGTATACGAAAGACAGTCAACAAACCCCATCCACCCCCCATTTCTGTCTCAAAGTAACATTTGTATGCATGACAGTAATCTATCATCCGTGCGAATTCAGCGATACATATCATGTAGATCAGTTGCAGAATATTAACATTACATATACAATTTACAGTAGTGTACTTTGTACAGTGTCCACAACACCTGACATTATTTACAATCCTGATCTTTACATTACATTACTATTCTTGTAGGTCTTTGCCAACAAATTCCTCCATTATTGAATTCCAGTCAAGCGATATTGGTACCCTTCTCATCCCCTTCTGCTCTTCTCTATGTAGCTCCGCTCCTTCTGCTCTTCCCCATCGCACTACCTCATTGTACCAGTCTAACAAGTTGGGTGGTCTGGTTGCTTTCCATCTCATGGTTATGTTTCTTTTTGCAAATATCATTGCAAGGTTCACAAACCTGCGCGTAGGAGTTCCCTTCTTCCCCTTGGGACCTAGACCTAATATGCTAGAGTCCAGTGACCTGATGTTTCCTGTCGGCGCCACGCTAAAAACTAGTTCTTGCACAGTCAACCAATAGTTCAGTAGTCTTGGGCAGTCCCACAACATGTGCAATAAGCCCGCATTTGGATAACAGCAGCGGGGACAATCACCTGATGCCTCTGGAAACTATTTGCAGAGTTTGTGTCGGGTTAAATACGCACGGTGTACGATCATGAGCTGGATAAATGTGAAGTTCGGGATTCCAGAGACTTTACACGGGTGTTCTAATAGTAACCCCATTCTTTGTCCATGAGTGTGCGGCCGACATCCATGTCCCATCTATTTCGATTCGATTGTAGTGATACAGACGTATGTGTGCGGATACCCCGATGCACCCATTTTGTCAAATGATCCCCATTACCCATCAAGTATTGCATATGTTTCAGTGCATGGGTCTGTGGCTCATTCCTCCCTAGGGGCCCACACTGTTTTGATATAGCGGGAAATGTGTGCATGCAGCAGAAACTACCTATCTGTCACCCCCATCTCCCTCAAAAAAGTTTCATGGCACATTAGTGTGCCATTGGCAAAGAGATCACCTATAGTGGAAACTCCTGTCTCTGTCCACACCCCTATATGTTAGAGTGTTATGCGTCCTGATGAAAGTGGAAGGGTATGTTCGGGGCATAAGGCGCAGAGATTTTGGTATAGCGCTTAGCTATCTTCCAGTAGCTTAGGGCTGTGCGTAGAAGTGGGGACGCTGTCGACAAAACTTTACTGCCTGGTAGCAGTAGTACATGCAGTTTTCCACTTTCCCATCCTTGTGTGGTCATGGATATTTCTCTCCAGTTACGGCCTTTTATTCAATATGCCAACCACTGCAGTTGGCTTGCATAGCAATAAGCTCTCACGTCAGGGACTCCCATTCCCCCTTGCTTTGTGTCTAATTTTAGTTTAGTAAGCCCTATACGCCTACGTTCCAAGCCCCATATTTATTCGACTAGCAGGATGTCCAACAATTTAAATGTAGACAGTGGTATCAGAATGGGCAGATTAACAAAATAATATAACAGTCTCTGCAGCATCACCGTTTCAGCTATGGCTATCCGCCCAGCCACCGATAGTCCAAAACTGTATCTGCTTCCAGAGTGAAGTTATAGAACAAGTTAAGTTACCATCTAGTATATCCTCCATGTCTCTGTATATTTGGATGCCTGAATATTTAAAGGTAACTGGCACGGTCTGGAATTTCCATTGACCAAATTGAATTGGTTTAGTCCTGGCTATGTCATTAAAAAAGAAAGTGTTCGATTTGTTCTCATTTATCGTAAGTTCCGGAAAGTTTTTGGAACATCGAAAAAAGCTCAGGCAGAGGGTCATAGTCCTCATCTAGATTGTTAATGAATAAAATATCTGCATATGCCGAAACCACATGCATCTCCCCATTTATACATATCCCCCAAAATGTAAATGTATTGCGACTTATATAGCGCATGTATCACCCGAAGGCATCAAGGCGCTTGCCTTGGGAACCCGTCCTGGCTTTTTCCCTGTGAGATAACCCCACTGGGCATCCCCAAGGTGAAAGCCAGGCATCCCGCAGCGGGTGGGCCGCCGTAGTGGAGATTAAGCAAGCTATTGCCCAGAGTTGCAGCGTGGGACCCCATGATTAGAGTAGGCACCGAGGCGAGAATTATCAAGTCCGTTGACATTTTTGGGCTCAGGACCCTGCCGTGTCGGGAATCGAACCCTGGTCCCGGGCCAGACCTCTGCATCAGGGTCTGCCGCTCTAATCAGTGAGCCACACTCCTCCCAAAGGCCTGCTGTTGTACGTAGTTTTTGCAGAAGAGGTTCTAGCGCTAGAATAAACAATAAGGGCTAGAGCAGGCAACCCTGTCAGGTAACCCTCTCTACTTGATATTGGCTTGAAATGTGGGGTTCCATGCGAGCCCTTGCCGTTGGATTCATGTATAACAATCTCACCCATTTTATGTATTCTGGAGCGATCCCAAACCTAGGTAAAGCAGTCAACATATATTCCCAGTGTAGCAAATCAAACGCTTGCCTCAAATCCAAAGAGATACAGCCTCGCGGATCAGCATCCGTTGGCACCTGTGACATCACCATGTGAAGCCTCCGAATGTTGAGCGCCTACTCCTATTTGGTTTAAATCCACACTGATCAGTGTGTATCAAACGGGAGAATATTGTAGTAATCGATTTGCTAATATCTGATTTAAAATCTTATAATCCGTATTAAGGAGCAATAGGGGTCTTTAACTTGTCATGGTTCAGCTGTCTCTAACCGGGTTCAACAAGGAGATCACGGTCGCCTGTACCGTAGTGTGTGGGAGGGAGCCATCTTTTAATGATACCCAATACAGCTCTATCAATCGGGGAATCAACAACTCGGAGTACATCACATAAAATTCAATAGGTAATCCGTCATTGCCTGGCGATTTATTACGGGTGAGGTCTGTTTTAATCTCCATATGTGTGATTGGTGCCTTTAAGTCTGCTGCCTGTTCATCACTGAGTGTGGGAACCTGCAATCCCTCAAAAAACTCCTCATATTCCGTGTCCTCTACCCTATCCGGGGACGCATACAATTGTTCATAGTACTGCCGAAAAGCGTCATTAATTACCAGTTGAGTGCACTTCACCACACCTCCATGGGCATCTATGTCAACAATGGGCAACACTGGGTGTGTATCTTTAATAAGCCTAGCGAGCAAAGGGCCTACCCTATCCGCGTTGACCTGCTGTTTCTGTGAAAATAATCTATAGTCTAGGACTCAAAGGTCTTCCAGTATTTCTGCATGTGTTCTATATAGTTATTGCAATTCTGACTTGCTTGTGTTATTTGTAACCGCCACTTGTTCCAGCCTGCTCAGCCTATTCTCCACGTCCGTGAGTTTGTCTAGAAGTGTCGCACGTAGCTCCTCTTTTGTACTTATCGCCACCCCGGTATCACTGTTTCAAATGCGTCCCATTCAATCTGACGAGTGCTTGCTGTGTTCATGTTCTCAGTAAAATATTGGGTTATGGCGTAGAAAGAGCATTGCGGAACACGAAGTCTTCCAGCAGTGCTGGATGTCTCCACGATGGGATTGGCGTTGGAGCCTTTCCGCAATGTAATGTGGTCTCTACTGGGTTATTGTCTGAATGTTTTGCCCAGGTGTGTAGTTTCCATAACAGTACCCAATAGTCGCTGTGAACAGAATATCCTATCCATACGAGTGTGTAAGCTTTGTAGTGCGGAGACGGAGTATTCACTGTATGTGGGATGCTTCTTCCTCCAAATATCTCCCACTCCCAATCCTCTCACCCATGCCTGAAGTGTGTTTCCTACATCCAGCCCCTTGCAAGGGAGGGTGTGATCTGTCCAGCTCTAGGTCCAGCACTGAATTAAAACCACATCCCAGTATGCATGGGTACCCTTCCCACCCCACCAATGCCGTACTGAGAATTGCAAAAGATTTGTCCTGGTCCGTGTTCGGAGCATAGATACTTCTTGGTACGATTTTTTTTCTCCATCCAACAGGCCATGTAACAGCACATATCGCCCATTCACACCTGTCCGTTGTTCTAACAGCTTGAAGGGAATGCCATTCCTGAACCATACCGCCGCCCCCCTGGCGAATGCAGAATTAGCAATAGCAAACAACTGACCCCTCCATTTCTTAAGGAGCTTAGTAGCTTCCGCCTGTATTATATGCGTTTCTTGTAAAAAAACAATCTGTGCTTTCCTTCGATTTAATTGAGCCAGAATTCTATGTTGTTTATGTATGGACCCCATACCTTGTACATTCCAGGATGTATATGTATATATATATTAGGTTGCGTCATCAGGTTTCCAGACATACAAACTGATCATCATATAGTTCCCCATACACTGTGTATTCCTTGCAGTCCACATAGCCGAGCCAGTAAACCCCCTTAAACTCCCCAATACTAGGTTCCCCCAAACAACAAAAGAGAACCAAACCAACAGAACAAACTCAATATGAGTTCCATAGTTTCCATAACTAAGTGCAGTTGCCCTAGGAGGTAGCAGTCTCCACACGAAACATAGCACCTTTTAGGTAGCACACAAAGTTAGGGACCTTAGAGCCCCCATTAACACCCTGTTCGAGGCATATGGGCTGCAGATGGTACATTATGAATAGATCGCCATCTGGTGTTGGGCTCGGATGATTGCACTTTGTTTTTCTCTTGGAGAGTCTTTTGTAGCTTGGTGACTCCTCCTTTGGTTGGTAGTGCGCATGGGCATCGGCTCCATCCTTAGATTGTTTTTTTCCGCCATCGGGTTCGGATGAGGATTGAAGCGCTCCAGATCAACTTCGGAAAGAAGTGAATTTTCGGCGCGTATTCCATTTCCAATTCGACTGTATTGTTATCGAACGCGATTTCAGTTACATTCCGACGCGTTTCGACGCCAACATCAAAGAAAAGATTTGAGCTACGTCGACGAACAGGTGGCTTTTCTCGACGTGGTCAAGCCCGGAGTCCATGGAAAGGACTCCATTTAAGAAATGTCCAGAGTGTGGTGCTAAGTTCCCACAAAAGGACCTACACGAGGTGTGCAATCTCTGCCTGTCTCCTTACCACGAATCCAGGGACTGCGAAGCCTGCGCAGCATTCTCCTCCAAGTCGACTATTAGAAACCGTCGAGCTAGAAGACACGAGGTTTCCAGAATGCAGTCGGAGGCGATCCCGGAGCTGTTCGAAGACCAGCACCTCGATGAAGAAGAGGATCATGAAGAACAGTCGGGGTCGGAAGGGGACGAGTCGGATGTCGAGGAACTCGACGTGCAACAAACCGTGAGTGACGACGTCCCCTTACCAAAAAAACCAACCCCGTGCGGTAACGACCTCGCCTTCGAGCCCAGTCAAACTGCAGAAAAAAGTTTCCGACGCCCCGCCTTCGGGCCCAGCAACGAAACTGAAACTGAAACCGAAACTCTCGGCCTCCCACCATGTCGGATCCGAGAGACGGTCGACATTGACTTCAACACCGATGCTGCATGCAAGGTAAAGCTCGGCATGGAAGCATTCCATGTCGAAACCGAAACATGCTTCGACGTCAAACTCACTCGACACTGAAAAAATCGGAATCGAGCAAATCTTCGGTGCCGAAAACACCGAACATTGACGATCGAAAGCAAAGACACCTTTCGGAACCAAAAGCTTCGGTACCGATACAGGAGCAACAGACGGATCCGAAACAAAAGGTTTTGTTTATTGATCCACAAACTGGCAAAGTAGTGACAAAGAAGAGGAAGAATGAACAGCTAGAAGACAAACCTCTTCCTTCTAAAAAGAGAACAATGGGGACAAATACAACTCCTCCTACTTCTCCTCGACCTAGAGGCGCACCCTCTTCTCCTATTCCTCACACTATGCCAAATATTCCTCCACCTTCTACACCAAGACCATCTACACCTCAGTCAGATGTAGACAGTGATACAGGGGAGGGAGAACCTCATGAGGATGATGACACTATCCCAGATGAGGATGACCCATGGGAAAATTATAACGCAGGGTCAGATGATGACAATGACCCAGAGTTATATCCCTCAAAGCCTTCACCACCTGATGATAACACAGGGTTTGTACAGCTCATTAATAGGGCAGCAAAATATCATAAGGTAGACCTACATACAGAACCTCAAGTAGAGGACTTCCTATTAGAGACACTACCTAATACACAAAGAACATCAGGTACTCTACCTATGCTGAAGGGTCTTCTCAGTCACACATCAGACATATTCAAAGACCCAGTAAGAGCTAGGGTGTTAAACCCAAAAAATTATAGAAAATATAGGGCAGCTCCAAAGGACCCAATATTTATCAAAGGACAGGTACCTCTAGACTCGCTGGTAGTATCAAACGCTCGCAAAAGAGCGAACTCATTATCCACAGGAGAAGCCCCTCCACCGGATAAGGAGTCAAAATTAATAGATGCTTCAGGCAAAAGAGTAGCATCACAAGCGGCAAATAGCTGGCGAATAGCCAATACACAAGCGTTACTTGCACGATATGACAGGGCACATTATGATGAGTTAGAGAAACTCATCACACATCTCCCTAAAGAACATCAGAAGAGGGCAGATCAGCTAATACAGGAAGGAAAGATTATAACTAACACTTCCATTAAGTGCGCCCTGGACGCAGCAGACACTGCAGCAAGATCCATCAACACCAGTATCATGTTAAGGAGACATGCATGTCTTAGAGTGTCAGGGTTCAAACAAGAGGTACAAACATCTTTATTGAACCAACCCTTTGATCAGAAAACACTTTTTGGCTCAAGCACAGATGAGACCTTAGAAAAGATGAAAAAGGATACAGAAACGGCTAAGTCAATGGGAGCATTACAACAGCCAACACAAAGGGGTTCCTTTCGTAGATCCACCTATAGAGGAGGCTCAAAAAATACAGGAACAAATCAGCAATCCACCTCTTTTACACCTACGTCACCCAAAGGTAATTCAAGAGGTAGTTACAGAGGTAACAACAAGGGTAGAGGTCGCGGAAATAATAACAACCGCAACTCCCCAACCCCAAAACAGTGACTTAATACAACTTCCCCCAGACCACATAACACCGGTCGGGGGACGTCTATCACAGTTCCTACCTGTCTGGGAAAACATCACATCAGACAAGTGGGTGAGACAAATTATCCAACATGGTTATTGCCTAGAACTCACAGCTACCTCACCAAACATCCCCCCCAAACAGCGTCCAATGAGTCAAGATCATCTGACATTGTTAAAAGAAGAAGTACGATCACTGCTACAAAAGCATGCCATAGAGAAGGTTCCAAAACATCAACAAGGGACAGGAGTATACTCTCTATACTTCCTAATCCCCAAAAAAGACGGGTCTCTAAGACCAATCTTAGACCTCAGACCTCTCAATGCATACATAAATTCGGAACATTTCCACATGGTCACGCTCCAACTGGTACTTCCTTTACTGAAGAAAGGGGACTTTCTTTCTACACTGGATCTAAAAGACGCTTCCTTTACTGAAGAAAGGGGACTTTCTTTCTACACTGGATCTAAAAGACGCTTACTTTCATATCCCAATTCACAAAGCCCACAGGAAACACCTAAGGTTTGTAGTGAAAGGACAACATTATCAATTCAAAGTCCTTCCGTTCGGGTCACAACGTCACCAAGAGTGTTCACAAAATGCCTAGCTGTGGTGGCAGCACACCTAAGAAGACAACAATTACATGTCTTCCCTTACTTGGACGATTGGTTAATAAAGGCCAAGTCACAAGAAGAATGCCTTCACAACACACAGAAGCCCATTCAATTGCTGCACCAACTAGGGTTTACGGTGAACTACAAAAAATCACACCTGCAACCAAACAAAATTCAACAATACCTAGGGGCTACTATAGACTCAGAAAGAGCCATAGCATACCCCAATCCAATCAGGATACAGACAATGGTCAAGTTAATACAAAGATTTCAACCACAACACTCACTACCAGCACAAGTGTTTATGCAGC
The DNA here is from genome assembly GCF_964263255.1 of Lissotriton vulgaris. Lineage (NCBI taxonomy): Eukaryota > Metazoa > Chordata > Amphibia > Caudata > Salamandridae > Lissotriton > Lissotriton vulgaris. The sequence continues at coordinate 435,790,933 of NC_141697.1, forward strand.
TGTTAGGCATGATGTCCTCCTGCATACTGCTAATACCTCATGCCAGACTACAAATGCGTCCACTACAGGAGTGTCTAGCGACACAGTGGAATCAGGCTCAAGGTCAGATTACAGATCTGGTGTTGGTAGACGACCGTACGCATCGCTCTCTGAAGTGGTGGAACACAACAAACATTTCCAAGGGACGGTCGTTCCTAGAACCGATTCCACAAGTGATACTAACAGCGGACGCATCGCTCTCCGGATGGGGAGCGCATATGGACAAATACACAGTGCAGGGGAAGTAGAGTGTGCAGCAAAAGAAACTGCACATCAACTACTTGGAACTATTAGCAGTATTTCTAGCACTAAAAGCTTTCCAAATGCAAATAACCAACAAGGCAGTCCTGATCAGAACAGACAACATGACTGCAATGTATTATATTAAAAAACAGGGGGGGGGACACACTCTCTCCAACTATCCAAACTAGCACAGGACATTTGGAGATGGGCCATTCCTCAAAAGATCTATCTGTTAGCAGAACACCTACCAGGAGTTCAAAATCAGATAGCAGACATCCTAAGCAGAGAGTCAGAACAAGTACATGAATGGGAGCTGCACGACCAGATACTGCAGCCATTCTTCCAAAGATGGGGACAACCAGAGATAGATCTGTTTGCCAATCATCAGAACGCAAAATGCCAAAACTTCGCATCCAGGTACCCACACCACCGGTCCCAGGGCAATGCACTATGGATAAATTGGTCCCACAGATTTGCTTACGCTTTTCCCCCTCTCCCACTAATTCCGTTAGTGGTTCGGAAACTGCAACAGCATTCAATGACAATGATACTAGTGGCACCCACGTGGGCAAGACAGCCGTGGTTCACCACGCTACTACAACTCTCACAGGTGCCACATCAAAAGCTAAGATTATTACCCATGCACCTTACACAGAACCATGGAGAAATAATGCACCCAGATCCCAAACAATTTAACCTAGCGATCTGGCTCCTGAGGTCATAGAGTTTGGATATTTAGATTTACCACCAGAATGTATGGAAATCATTAAACAAGCAAGACGTCCTACCACCAGAGCATGCTATGCAGCAAAATGGAAGAGGTTTGCTGTACACTGTAACAGTAATCACATCAACCCTCTGGACGCATCCACTAAACAGATCATTTGCTATTTACTACACTTGCAGCAATGTAACTTAGCATATACCTTTATCAGGGTTCATCTCGCAGCTATAGCGGCGTACCTACAAAACAGGCAACATCTTTCCCTGTTTAAAGTACCAGCAATTAAAGCTTTCATGGAGGGACTCAAAAGAGTCATTCCACCAAGACGGCCACCTTCCCCAGTCTGGAATCTCAACATAGTACTTACCAGACTAATGGGACCACCCTTTGAACCTATGCATAGGTGTGAAATACAATTCCTCACATGGAAGGTGGCCTTCCTCATAGCTATCACATCACTCAGAAGAGTAAGTGAGTTACAAGCTTTTACGATTCAAGTACCATTCATGCAGTTACACCAGAACAAAGTGGTTCTTAGAACAAATCCGAAATTCTTACCAAAAGTAATTTCTGCATTCCACATCAATCAGTCAGTGGAACTACCGGTCTTCTTTCCAAAACCACAGATGGTAGCGGAAAGGGCCCTACATACATTGGATGTCAGAAGGGCAATATTGTATTATATTGAAAGAACACAAACTTTCAGAAAGACAAAACAGCTATTTGTTGTGTTTTCTCCTACACATAAGGGCAATCCCATCTCTAAAGCGGGCATTGCGAGATGGATTGTAAAATGTATTCAAACATGCTACTTAAAAGCAAAGAGGACATTAACTGTTCCTCCTAGAGATCACTCTACACGTAAACTAGGAGCATCTATGGCATTTTTGGGAAACATTCCACTAGATGACATATGCAAAGCAGCTACCTGGGTTACACCGCACACCTTCACAAAGCACTATTGTGTAGATGTGCACACAACACAACAGGCTAGAGTGGGACAAGCTGTATTAAAGACTTTATTTCAGACAGTTGCAACAGACACGGGCGACGACCGCTAGGGAGAGAACTGCTGTATAGTCTATTCATAATGTACCATCTGCAGCCCATATGCCTCGAACGGAATATGCTACTTACCAGTATGCATCTGTTCTTGGCATAGAGGGCTGCAGAGTGGTACATAACCTCCCAGCCTCCCCGGAAACCTGTGTCTGTTCCAACAATATCTTATATAGATACACTTACATGGGCATTTCTATCTGTATTCTATCATACTACTCCATCTAACCCTACTATGACAAAACAATCTAAGGATGGAGCCGATGCCCATGCGCACTACCAACCAAAGGAGGAGTCACCAAGCTACAAAAGACTCTCCAAGAGAAAAACAAAGTGCAATCATCCGAGCCCAACACCAGATGGCGATCTATTCATAATGTACCACTCTGCAGCCCTCTATGCCAAGAACAGATGCATACTGGTAAGTAGCATATTCCATTTTGCAAGTATTAAGCATTTTTATATACATCTCAAAATAACCAGCATAGTCCCGCTACACACATAAACACACCATCAGCATATGTAGTATAGTTAGTATACAAATATATATTCTCCTCTAACATTGCACATCAACAGCAGGAGGTAATCACTTTTATCATCCCAAATAGTCATTAACAGACTACAGAGTGACCAGGGGTGAACAGTGCCATGCTAGACTCAGAGTCAGAGTGTGCATCCACATCCTCCGATGAGTTCAGTGTCCGCCGCTGATCGTGCATCATGTTCCGCCACCGCTGCCGCAGTCAGGATCGCATCGGTTTGAATTTCCGTTATCTGTTCGGCTTTCCGTTATCTGTTCTTGCGTCGGTTGTCCTCCTTTGTCAGTGTCAATTTTTTATCCTTTGTCATGTCTGTCTCTTCTCATCAGCTGTGATTTCGGTTGCTGTCTGTGGTGAGACTGTGAGGAGTGCTGCGAAACCGGTGGCGACAGAGTAATTTCCAGCCAGCCTGCAGCTTCCTCCGGGCTATCGAAGAACAGGGCCTTTTGATCATAGAGAACCTTGAGGCGAGCCGGAAACAAAATGGCATACTTTAAGTGGTGCAGTCGAAGTTTCTGTTTGACGTCTTGGAAAGTAGCCCTCGCTCTTTGTACTGCCAATGTAAAATCCGGGTAAAGAGAAATCGTTTTGTTCTCAAATGTTATCGGAGGCTTCTGCCTCGCCAGACGCAAAATCGTGTCTGTCTTTGTAATTCAGAACCCGCGCTATTATCAGTCTAGGAGGTGCTCCCGGGAGGGGAGGCCTAGGCGCTACTCTGTGAGCGCCGTTCAACACTAAAATGGTCTGTGAGTCCCATTGTAGCCATCTGCTCCTGCAGCCACTGCTCGACAAATTGGGTTCGGTGGGTCCCCTCGCTTTTCTCTGGCATTCCCAAAATAAGCACGATATTGCGCCTGGCGCGTCCCTCTGCGTCATCCACCCTGTCCTGTAGACCTTTCAGTTGGCTCTGTAGTCGTTTTATTTGGGATGAGTGTGTCTGTTGAGGTATGAGGTCGTCTAGTGCCAGCCTATTGCGTCTCACTTTGTGTGGTCGGCTTTCAGTAGAGTAAAACTGGTTGTCAGCGTGTTTATTTGTGTTTCCATAACCGTCCTGGAGTCACGTATTTCACGCAATTTTAAATCTAGCTTTCCTTCAGTGCTAGTGGGCTCTGTGGGTGGAACCACATCCATGTCCAGTCCGCCCATCTGTGTGTCTGGTGCTGTTCCAGAGGGGCCGTCTGGGGGCGGGGGTTCCTTCTTTTGGGTCCTTGGACATCCCATGTCTTCTAAGGGGTTAGAAACAGTGTACACCTCTTCTCTTACGGTCCAGCAGCACCTGCAGTATGGTGGTTGCTAACCCACAGTAGTGACACCAGGTAGTATTACGTGGTAATCGATGTTACAGTATTGGGCTCACTGCACTCCAGTCACTGCAAATCGTTACGCTGCTGCTGGCGTCCGGCCCCTTCTCTCATAGGCGCAACCTGCTTTCACCGCCTTCGAGAACCGACCCAGGTACACCACTCACGATCAGGATCCAAACCACATCTTCACTCCGACTGGCTGTACCACTATGTACCCTTGTTGCGTAAGCAGAAGTGGGCGAATATCCTTGGGCAGCAATGCCCAGGTAGTTGCTGGTGTGTACCTGAGGGTGCAGATCCCGCTGGTCCACCCTCTCGGTACTCCAGCCGTCCCTGTAGATCTTCTCGCCTGTTGGTTCAGATCATAATATACGGCATATTATCTCAGATATTCCCAATATGTTGCCAGACCCTTCTACCTCATGGCGTCCTAGATCTGTCACACTCCTCAAGTCTCCTGGTATAGCCCACCTCCAGCAATCACGGAAGCCACTGCACAACTATGCACCTTCCCGGATTTGTCCTGCGCTCTCAACACATCATGCTCTCAGAGTAGTCCACCCTCCGGCCCTTCTCTGTGGTTCTTTGGCTTTTTACATTTCCAGCAATCAAGGCAGGGGACCGCCAGGTCAGTTACGCCCTTGCCCCACTCACCGACAGCAGCTAGTGGGAGCAGAATCTTACTGCACCGCCGCCATTTTGGGCCCAGTCCGTCGCAGGTCCGTAATTTCCAGCCGCATCAACTACCGCTCTCCACCTTCCTTGGTAGCTGTCCCAGTAGAAGAGGGGGGAGGATAATCACGGTGACGCACTTTGCAATCACTCTGCTCTACCTACCGTTTTTCAATGCGCTGGGCCTCGGCTCGTCTGCCACAGCACGTCGCGGGTTCCATAATGGCGTCAGCCCGGTCACAGACGCCGCCCGCTCTGCAAGAGTGAAAGCAGTTCTCGATCCGCCTGATCTTTGGCCACAGTAATCCCCAGGTCTTCCGGTCCCCGAATCGCCGTTCATGGAGCGCTGGGGAGCCTATATCTGCCGAATAAATGCCTCGGTGTCCGGGTGTAGTACGCAGCTCTTTCAAGTCGTGGCCGCCATGTTCGGCGGTTGGCCGTACATGGCAACTTAATACATTTTCTGGCATACAAACATCATTTTGGGCTAGCATGTATATTAGTTAGTCAGTGTCAGTGATCGCGTATTTGTTCGCCGCGGTGAGATCAGGGGTTTGGTCAGGGGATTCCTCAGTGTCATCTGATTGTCGGTGATGTGTCACCGGGGGGCCCAGATGTAATGTGGCCTACTCATGAGGGGCATTAGGTTCCAGTTTTCACTCCAGTACGTCTGGCAGTGTGCTGCATCAGCTAGCCAGTATTTGTCCAGCACCCGTCACAGCGCAATCAGTCTGCGGCTACTTTCGGTCAAGTCCATGCCAAGTGTGTAAATGTTGCATCGGGTGGCGAGCATCGTAACAATCTTGCATCTGCCGCCAGGCCCATTTTGTGAAGTGTTGTTGGGGTGCGATATAGCCTGTGTAAATATTTAAAGTGTATCAGGAGCAGGCGGTAATTAGGGAAGAGTGTTCAGGACAGATTACAACAGTATTGCCACTGTTCTGGGGAAGATCCACCAGCTAAATCTGCACAGTACGCCTGGTCGGTGCCAACCGAAGAAGCCGTGAGGGTCAGCGCGTTCAGCCTAGTGACAAGTTTGGGCGGGGAGGTCAAAGTGTGGATATATTCAAGTGCTGCGTTTGGTGATGGGGGTCCAGGAATGAGTCATTAATGTTTTTGCAGGTTGCTCTTATTTGATAAAGTAGCAGGTTATGTAGTGGCGTTGTGTTTCCTGGGAGAGGAAGGAATTGTCCATTAGGATAGAGATCGGTGTTGGTGAGTATCCCAGTGCTGCAGCCCTGCGCGCCATACCGCTGGTCTGTAGTGGAGGAAAGGAGGGGTTGTTAGCTAGTTGCTTCAATGGCGCATAGAGGTCCTTATCCCTTATGTGTCTGCGTATTCCCTCCCAAGCCCAGCGTATACACTCCACTCTGCTGATTTTGCTTCCTAGGGCTGTGTATGGCAGGAATAGTGCAGTTTGAAGTGGCCAAGGGGAAGCAAGATCTGTCTGAACCGCAACATGTGGCTGGAAAAGCATGGAGTGTAGCCAAAAATGGAGGGAGCTGGTCTGGGCGCAGTGTGCATAGAGCTTAAAATTTGGAGCACCCTTCCAGCGAGAAGGTCAGCGTAAGATTTTGTAAGCGATACACGGCTGTGAACAGGCCCATAGTTGAGGGATCATGTTGGAGTGTAGCCTTTTGAAGAAATGGGAGGTGAGTGGCAACATACTATTTAAAAGCAAATAAAGAAGCTTGGGCACAACCACAATTTTTTCGATCGCAATGTGACCCGCCAGGGATAATGGGAGAGGAGTTGGCTTAACGGCCAGGGGAGTCGACCTCTAATCTAGGGAACCAGGTTTGAGTTTCTGCAATGACATTGAACATCCTGTGATTCTGGGCAAATCACTTAATCTCCCCATGGCGAACAAAAAAATGAATGTGTCCTCCTGTAATACAAATGGTTCTTGTGTAAAGTGCTCTGCTACCCGACACCTTCGGGTCAAGTTTGCGCTATATAAAAGTCCGTAAAAAAAAAAAAAAGGGGGGAGATTCTTCAATGCGAGGATTCCATAGTCTTGCTGTAGTGTGCTTTGCAGAGCTTCTTCCGTATCCCTACTCAGCCATGTGCTGAGATACTTAGTCGGACACGCTGCCCATTTTATTGGGTATTCCGTGGGGAAAGGCTGGGTTGCATCAGTTAAGGGAAATAGAATGGATTTACTCCAATTTATTTCTATTCCAGAAAACCCCCCAAACCTTATTACCTCTCGAGTCATTGGTGTCAGATTTTCTTGGGGCTCGTGGATATACAATGCGACATTGTCTGCATACATAGAGGTCACCACGCCGCGGGTTGAGAACAATGCTGTGGTGCGTGTTGTGCTGCCACAGCCGTGCTGCGAGTGGCTCCATCACTACGGCAAATAACATAGGTGATAACGGGCAACCTTGCCTTGTACCTCTGGTGATACGTATGGGATCTGTGGTTTGTTCGTTGATTCTTCTGCGTGCTGATGGCAGTGTATGCAATAGATAGATTTTGTGTGTGAAGGCTGGACTGAAGCCCAAGCGGCAGAGCGAAAGGGAAAGACCACTCTAATCGAATGCCTTAGTTGTGTCCAGCAAGGCTGCCACCGCCGGCAGAGCGGGGTTGATTTGGTGCATGATAGAGCAGATGGTGCGCATGTTATGGGACATGGCGCAGCCTAGAATGAACTTAGGTAAGTATCAGGGACCCCCTGTTAAGGATCGACTCCTGGGTCAGGGAAATAACAATTTTAAAAAAGCACACACCCAGGCAGACTTAAGCTACAAGGAACTGGCTATATCGCAACACATTTGTGTGAACACATTATGATAAATACACAAAAAGAACAATTAGTACAACAGACTGTTATGATATCAAAAAATATATATTTTTAATTTCAATTTCTTTTAAAACATTATAAAAAGAAGGGTTAGTGAATATCACTTGATTATATATGGTGTATATAGTTATGAATTTGTACATTGATTATGAATAACAATTCCATGGTATATTGATAAAATCAGAACAGAAAAGAAAACAATTAAAAATCAGTTTCAGAGTTATTTCTCCAAATTTTTGTTAAACTTGGGCTGTGTCAACGCGTTTCGACAAATCTTTTGTCTTCATCAGGACTTTTTAGAATATGCAGCCACTTTTTCTCTAAACAGAATAAAACAAATTTTTAGATAAATGATTGGCCAACACTTTCTAGGTTACAGTCAGCAACTCTTATTTTAAATAACCGAGGGTGACCAACAGATTACAACAATTCATAACAGTCCATTGACGGTTAACAATATTATGCATCCGCTCTAAAAGAGTCAAAAATAAATCAATTTTCTTAGCCAGACTTGTGTTTGCATATACGTAATGATACAGAGTCGTAGAAACTAACAGAGCGCATTCATTTTGCTAATAATAACAACATTTGTCTATGTCTAAATTCTAGAGAAAACAGATAGCTAACCATTGTCTCAAGATGGAAAAAAAGGGGGAAGATAGGTTTGTGGCGAAGCAGGAGTCTTTTAAATTTTTGTCTACATATGTTATTCAACTAATGGGGGCTTATTTTTCTTAGACAAGATCAAGAGTCGTTGAGAGAATTATCATCCTAATCTTTGTTATAATACATTAATAAAAAACGAAGCAAATCGCAGTGTATATTCACCATTGTTTTGTTGCAGCTATTCGAAAAACTGGAGTTAGGAGTAAGGCACCTTCTTTATACTAGATGTGGGCGGTATGTGATATCTGTTTAATAAAAATAAACCATATTGGAATTTTAGGTTCTTAATGCATATTTTAATTTTACTAGCCCAAACGAGTTTCCAACTTTGACCCTTATTTTCTTATTCATTGGAGATTTTACCTGATAAAGCAGTATTCACTGCAAACTTCTCACTCCCTCCTCTGTTACCTTCTCATGAGTCTTCAGCATTAAATAAGGACAGGAGTCGATTTCCGTAGCCGTAGGTAAAGTAACAGTCCACTTAATCGTTATAAGCGGGAAGGTTCCTGTGCAAATACAACATGAATAGACTCAAATCTATTTATTCTGTTAATATTGCTATTTAGTCGTTTTAGGTAATGTTCACTGTTATTGATCTACACTTTTTCATAATTTACCTTATTTGTTAGATATAGTTGTTCTAAATCAGAGAGTGCGTGTTGAAGACTTGGTGTCTGTCAGGAGCTGCGTTTTTAACGAGCGTGGTTCAGCCTCGCCGTTCCCGGCGTCTTACGAGTAATTTTGGTCAAAGTCAGAACTACTGATTGTTATATTCTTCCAGGACCATTCTAAAAAAGGGAGAGAGGAAAAGAGTAATAGTCATTTGTTGTTTATCCCTTAGGTTTGGTCGATGGTCGGTCCAGTTAATTAGAATCCTTTCGCTCTAGTCCCTTAGTGTTTTGTTTACCTGTCGGATTCAATCCGATTTAAGGAACGGAGACGGAGGCGTTCTTATGTTCATTTGCTTTCCAGGGTCCTATCGCTGTACGGTGTCCCCGCGAAGATGTTAATTGAGTAATGCCGGGTACCCGTCACGGTGTGGTATTGGCCCAAGATTCTGGGGGAGATATAAAGAAGAATATACTTTCCTCAGTAACTAATTTATGGTTACTAATCATTAAGTCCCCAAGCTGGAGCCTCACTAAAGCGGCTTCCAGTCCAAATAGACTACGGTAATCTGCAGAGGGGCAGGTATAGCGCAGAGTTGGGTCGGCTCTTACCGTATTTCAGGATAGCAAGATTCGGCGCGTCTCCTTCCGTCAGGGCTTCAAGTGAAAGAATAGAGGATCACGAGAAGTCCTTCTTCTACTTCTTTATATATAGTCCCAAAAGAGGAGGCGGGCTTCGAATTTAAAAGGATATTGCCTGATTCATAGTGTAGGCTAATCCTTAAGATAGAGGGGGGGCGGGTCTCAAGATTTAAACGCATATGTCCCAATTTTGCGACCAATAATTAAATATTCAGATATTAGATACTCAAAGTTAGGTAATGGGTAATGGGGAATGCGCTTAATGACGATTAACTATATTTATACAGCCTAGAATGAATCCACTCTGGTTGGGGCGAGCTATTAGAGGGAGAAGTCGGTTGGCTAGCAGTTTTGCTTATATCTTATTGTCTGTGTTCATTAATGATAATGGGCGATACGAATCGCAGCATTCAGACGCTTTATCAGGCTTGAGGAGGAGAGTGATCAGTGCCTCGCGAAGGGTGGTAGGGAATTGACCAAGCGTGATGGATTCATTGTACTTTAAAAAAGCAGTTTAAATTCTCCCTCCAGCCGCTCCAGGTGCCCCTAATGGATCTTAGTACTCCGGATTGCCTTGCGATACGTTCCCCCCCCGGATCACTACCTTAAAGGTCTCCCGTAGGGTAGAGGGCGAGCCCACTGAGCCGGTGTTCAGTTAAAAAAATGAAATGATGGCGCTGCGCAGCTTTTCCCTGAATGCTGCATCGTGGAGCGCGTGGGCCGGTAGGCGCCATGCGAACATGCCCTTGGGAGTCACCGGGATTCGCACAGTCCGGTTTACTGGGGAATGATGATTGGGTGCACGCTAGATGTTCGACAAGCGATGCCCAGCTTGAAACGTCTAGAGTGACCAACCACTAGCATTATGCTCATGAGACATGCATGGCTCAGAAATTCTGGTTTAAAACCTGAGGTGTAACAAACCATTTCTAATGCGCCCTTTGATCAGGAACACCTCTTTAAACCTCAAATAGATTAGTCCCTGGAAAAAATGGAAAAGATACAGAAATAGCAAAGTCCATGGGAGCACTTCAATCTCCTCCTAACAAAGGTTCTTTTTGTTGCTGCTTTTACGGAGGAGGCTCCAAAACTAACAAGAACACCCCAGGTACAGCTGCATCTTCATACAAGACGCAAACACCATCATCCCCCTCTAGAGGGTTCTACAAAGGTTGATATAGAGGAAACAATTTTAAAGGCAGAACAACACCAACACGTGCCTTCTTGTCCTCTAACAAACAGTGACTAGCTACCATTCCCCCCCGACCATCTGTCAGAAGTCGGAGGAAGATTACAACACCTTCTTCCCATTTGGCAATCAATAACATACAGATAGATTTTGGATATTATCCAACATGGTTATTGCCTGGAACTTAGCAACAATCCTCCCAGTATTTCACCTCGCATTCACAGACGAGGAGTACAAGCTCTTTTAACTAAAGGAGCTATAGAACTAGTTCCAGTACAATATCAATGGTCAGGCGTTTACTCACTTGACTTCCTAATCCCCAAAAAGGACAGGTATCCACGACCAATCTTAGATCTCAGACCATTAAACCTATACATACTGTCAGAGCACTTCCATATGGTCACCCTCCAACAAGTGCTTCCACTTCTACAACGAGACAACTTTATGTCCACACTAGACTTAATGGACACATACTTACATATTTCTATCCACCCAGCACATCGCAAATATCTCAGTTTGTGAGAGTGCGAAAGCACTATCAATTCAAAGTACTTCCATTCGGGGTGACTATGCACCCAGAGTATTCACAAAATGTCTAGCAGCAGTAGCAGCTCATCTCAGAAGACAACAAATTCATGTTTCCCATATCTGGACGATTGGTTCATCAACACACTCAAGCTACCATAAACCTTGTCCATCAATTGGGATTTATAGTCCATGCACAAAAATCCCATCTTCAACCCTCACAACAGCAAACCTATCTGGGAGCAGCGTTAAACAATCACACAGCTCTAGGCTCGTCCAATCCAGCCAGAATTTGCAACGTTCAAACTTTGACCACTGTTTCAAAACAACCAGTTCGAGGCATGTGGGCTGCTGAATTCATATCTTAGCATAGATCGCCACCTAGTGTTGGGTCCGGATGTTTGCACCTTGTTGTCTTTGAAGAGTCTTCGAAGTATCACGAGATAGGGGACTCCTCCCCTGGACTACAGTGTGCATGGGCATCTTCTCCATCTTCAGATTGTTTTTCTCCGCCATTGGGTTCGGATGCACTTCGACAACTCCAACTTCGGGACCGAAGTTTTTCAACTTTCTAAGGCCAAAAACCTTATACTTTCGACAGTATTGTTTCCGCTCGGTATCCCTCGACTCGACAATTCTTTCCATCTATCTCTGGTAGTCGACGCGGGCCGTTGGGCCTTTTCGACGCCACGTGGGCCTCCTGCCGATGGAAAGGACCCCGTTCAAAAGATGCCCGCAATGTCGATCCAAGTTTTCACATTGTGATAAGCATACAGTATGCAACGGGTGCCTATCTCCGGAGCACAGCGAAGAAAACTGTTCAGCTTGTGCCCAGTTCCGGTAGAAGAAAACTATCCGGAACCGAAGAGCTGCTCGACAAGAGATGCAGCGACAGGCACCTGAACCGGAAAACATTTTCGAGGACGAACATGAACTCCAAAAGGCAGCGGACTCCGACGTGGAGCTAGTCACAGTAGAAGACCAGTCGGACTCCGATGATGACATCCCACCGGGGCAAACCGTGAGTACCAAAGCCCCTGCCCTGCCTCCACCTCCAGACAAGGCTCCGGTCAAAGCATCGCCTAAAAGCCTTAGCCGCGACCGAAACACCGCTTCAGAAGCCCCACCTTCCGGCTCGGCTCTGAAGAGCATACCAAAGACTTCCTGTACCCCGGGACCAAGCAAAACACTTCCCAAGAAGGCCGTCGACTCAAACTGCAGCAGAGCTGAGAACGGGTGCCGACACTAAAAAGGCCGTTGAGCCAAAGAAGGTCGTCAGTCTGAAAAAGGTCGTCGACCCGAAAAAGGTCGTTGACCCAAAGGTCGTCAATCCAAAAAAGACTGTTGACCCGAAAAAGGGAATCTACCCAAAGAAAGTCGTCGATCCGAAGACTGCCGCCAAGCCAAAGAAGGCTATCCAACCAAAAAAGGCAGTTGAGCCGAAAAAACACAGCGAGCCTAAAAAGGTGGTCAACCCGAAAAAGACCGTCGAACCGAGGTAGGTCGTCGAGTCAAACAAGGCCGTCGAGCCTAAAAGAGCCGCTGAGCCGACAAAGGGCGTCGACCCGAAAAAAGCTCCACAGAAAAATAAAAACATGCAAGCAACCGATCGAAAAACATAGGCGCCGAAGTCACGGACAGGAAGAAGAACTTTTTCATCCTGATCCAGTGAGCCCAGACCAAAATAGACTGTATATAGAACCTGATACAGGACATATATCAGTTTACAATAAGAAAAAGAGCAGACTGGACACTGAAGCTCCTTCACCTGTTCCTCCTAAGAAAAAAGGACTTTGGGACATCCCCTTCTAGACCTTTCACACCTCCTCCTTTCACTACTAACATGCCTTATGTTCCAAATTCTCCTACACCTCCACATTATGAAGGGTAGAAGACATGGGTGAAGATCCTCAACAGGATTTTATAGACCCTGATGATCAAGGAAACCAGGATCACACATGGGACGATCAGAATGACCTTGATGACCCATATGATACACAACCCATACCCGATCCCTCGCCATACCCCACAAAGCCATCTCCTACTGACAACACTGTCGCTTTTAACCAGCTAGTTGACAGAGCAGCTCAGTATCATAGCGTCCAAATGCACACTGACCCTATAGAGGAAGATTTCCTATTTAACACCTTCCCAACATCACAGAAGAGTGTACGTATACTCTCTATGCTGTAGGGAGTACTAAGAATGAACATACTAGATGCCAGTACTGTGCAACCTATTTACCAGATGACAAAGGGATTGAGGTAAAGATCACTCAATTCCAAAGACCACTTTTTCAGTCAACCGTTTCTTTGAATAAATCTTTTTATTTTTGTTTTCTTTCAACATATGAATTATTTGTGATAAAGCATGTACAAATACCTGGAGTACTAAAGCATGCACCAGACATCTTTAAAGACCCAGCTAGGGCGCGTGTCCTCAATCCAAGAATTGAAAAGAAATATAAACCAGCCCCTACAGACCCTACAGACACCTCTTATATCAAGTCTCAGCTACCACTAGACCCTCTAGTTGTATCCAATGCTAGGAAAAGGGCAAATTCGCAAACAGGTAATGCCCCCCCCCTCCTGACAAGGAGTCAAAAATGTTAAAAGCCTCAGGGAAAAGAGTGGCCTCTCAGGCAACAAATACCTGGAGAATTGCCAATTCATAAGCCCTCCTAGCATGCTATGACGGAGCACGCTATGACAGAGCACACTATGATGAACTGGAGGGATTATTACAACACCTACCAGAACCCTATAAGGCAAAAACAAATGACCTAATACAGCAAGGGAAATTCATCACTAACGCATCCATAAAATGCGCCCTTGATGCAGCTGATACAGCCGCTAGGTCAGTCAACACTAGTGTGTTGCTACGCCGGCATGCCTGGCACCGCATCTCTGGTTTTAAAAATGAAGTGCAATCTACCATACTCAGTCAACCAATTAACCAGGATTTCTTGTTTGGACCTGCAGTTGATACCATCTTAGAAAAGATGAAAAAAGATACTGACACCGCTAAGTCCATGGGTGCACTTCAATTTCAACAGTCTAGGAGCTCCTTTCGTCGCTCCTCTTTTCGAAGCTCAGGCAGAGGCAACACATGCCAAACCTCTTCATGATTTAAAAGTACTACACAAGGCACCTTTAATAAAGGCTCCAACAGAGGAGGTTATAGAGGGAACAATAACAAGGGCAGAGGACGTGGTGGTAACACCAGAGCCTCCACCGCCACCAAACAGTGACTTGTTCACACTCCCTCTGGACCACTTAACACCAGTCGGAGGCAGAATAACCCAATTCCTACCAGTCTGGAATGCATTACGACAGACAGGTGGGTGAGACAAAGTATCCAGTATGGTTACTGCCTGGAACTCACTTCTACTCCACCCAACATACCGCCCAAACACCGTCCAATGTCCAAAGAACACATCACGCTGTTACAACAAAAGGTGCTTTCCATGCTGGAAAAAGGGTGCCATAGAGCCATTCCCATTTCAACATCAAGGGACAGGAGTATACTCTCTATACTTACTCATTCCCAAAAAAGACGGATCCCTCAGACCAATATTGGACCTCTGAACCAATACATACTCTCAGAGCATTTCCATATGATCACTCTACAACACGTACTCCCGCTACTCCAGCAAGGCGACTTCCTTGCTACATTAGACCTCAAAGATCCATACTTTCACATCCCTATACATCCATCTCACAGGAAATACCTCAGGTTCACAATAGGTCACCACTATCAATTCAAAGTACTCCCCTTCCGGGTAACTACAGCACCAAGGGTTTTTACAAAATGCCTTGCAGTAGTAGCAGCACACCTCAGAAGGCAACACATCCATGTGTTGCCCTATCTCGACAATTGGCTCATAAAAGCCAACTCATACGCACAGTGGGAGACCATACGTCTCAGACAATCCAGTTACTGCACAGTCTAAGATTTTCCATAAATTACCCAAAATCACATCTGCAACCCTCCCACATACAACAATATCTGGAAGCAACAATAGATACCTCAGTAGCCAAGGCATATCCAAATCCAGCCAGGATAGCCAACATACAGTCTCTCATTCAAAGAATTCAGACATAACACTCCCTGCCAACTCGAGTGTTCATGCAGCTTATAGGCATGATGGCCTTATGCATATTCATTGTCCCTCATACCCGGCTTCAAATGTGTCCCTTACAGGAATGCCTAGCACGGCAGTGGAACCAAGCTCAAGGACAACTAAAAGACCTAGTGTTGGTAGACAGTCGCACTTACAACTCTCTGCAGTGGTGGAACCCACAAAACCTTTCCAGGGGGCAACTGTTCCAAGAGCCAGTTCCACTAGTAGTATTAACAGCAGACGCATCACTGACAGGTTGGGGAGCCCATCTCCTTCAATACACAGTCCAAGGTCTCTAGACAGTCAAGCAAAAGACACTACATATAAACCACATAAGAGTTACTAGCAGTATTTCTAGCAATGAAAGCCTTTCAGAAATACTTGTACAACAAGGCTGTTAATCCGGACAGACAATATGACAGCCATGTACTACATCCAAAAACAGGGAGGGACACACTCTGCAGCTATCTCATCTAGCACAGAGCATATGGAAATGGGCAATTCCCAAAAACATTTTTCTCCTAGCAGAACACCTCCCAGGAATAGACAATCAGATAGCAGATCTACTAAGCCGACACAGTCAACAAATACACGAATGGGAGGTTCACCCTCAAGTTCTCCAACCATTCTTCCAAAAGTGGGGACATCCAGAGATACATCTGTTTGCCACAAACGAAAACTCAAAATGCCCGTACTTTGCCGCCAGGTTCCCACACCCTTGTCACAAGGCAATATGATATGGATGAACTGGTCAGGCAGATTTGCGTACGCTTTTCCACCAATCCCACTGATTCCATTGGTGGCACGCAAACTAAGGCAACAGTCACTCACAATGATCCTGGTTGCTCCCACATAGGCAAGACAGCCATGGTTCACAACGCTCCTAGAACTCTCAGTAGTTCCTCACCAAAGACTGCGCCTTTCGCCACAATTGCTAACACAGAACCATGGAGATTTCAGGCACCCAGATCCCAATCAGATGAACCTAGCGATCTGGTTCCTGAGGTCTTAGAGTTCGGATATCTTAACTTGCCTCCAGACTGCATGAACATTATCAAGAAAGCAAGGCGCCCCACTACCAGAGCATGCTACACAGCTAAATGGGAAAGATTTGTAATCTACTGTAATAATGACCAAATCAATCCATTAGATGCCTCCATCCAAAACATACTCGGTTACCTGCTACATCTTCAAAGATGTAATCTAGCTTACTCATCCATAAGGCTACACCTTGCTGCTATAGCAGCATATCTTCAAAACAGACATGTGTCCCTGTTCAGAATACCACCTATCAAAGCTTTTATGGAAGGACTTAAACGAATTTTCCCTCCAAAGCATCCACCTTCGCCAGACTGGAACTTAAACATAGTACTTACCAGACTCATGGGACCACCCTTCGAACCATTTCATTCTTGCGAACTACAATTCTTAACATGGAAGGTGGCATTCTTAATTGCCATTACCTCCCTAAGGCGAGTGAGTGAGCTACAGGCACTACCCATTCAGGAACCCTTCATGCAAATACACCACAATAAGGTAGTGCTTCGTACAAACCTTAAATGTATGTCAAAAGTTATCCCCACTTTCCTCATCAATCAGTCCATAGAATTGCCAGTTTTCTTTCAAAACCCGCAGTCGATGGCTGAAAGAGCTCTACACACTCTAGACGTTAAAAGAGCTACTACATTACGTTGACAGAACAAAATCATTCAGAAAGACAAAGCAACTATTTGTTGCCTTTTCACCAAAACATAAGGGTAATCCAATTTCTAAGACAGGAATAGCCAGATGGATAGTTAAATGCATTCAAATATGCTATCAAAAGGCAAAGGGCACTTTAACAGTTCTCCCAAGAGCCCCCTCAATGCGCAAAATAGGGGCATCCATGGCTTTCCTAGGAAATATTCCCCTAGAAGACATATGTAGGGCAGCTACATGGTCTACCATACACACTTTCATTAAACACTACTGTGTTGATGTGCAAGCTAAGCAACAAGCTGCTGTGGGACAGGCTGTCCTTAAAATTCTTTTTCAAACCATTGCAGCTGGTACAGGTGACCACCACTAGAGGAGAAACTGCTATAATGTCTATGCTAAGATATGAATTCAGCAGCCCACATGCCTTGAACGGATAATGCTACTTACCAGTATGCATCTGTTCTTGGCATGTAGGGCTGCTGACATTCATATCGCCCACCCTCCTCCGCGGTTTCTGTCACTGCTGCAGGGTTATCTTCTTTACATACATTTACATGGTCATCTCTTACTTTCCTATACTCCATCTTTGCCACAATGGCGAAAAACAATCTGAAGATGGAGAAGATGCCTATGCGCACTGTAGTCCAGGGGAGGAGTCGCCTATCTCGTGATACTTTGAATACTCTTCCAAGACAACAAGGTGCAAACATCCGGACACAACACTAGGCGGCGATCTATGCTAAGATGGGAATGTCAGCAGCCCTACATGCCAAGAACAGATGCATACTGGTAAGTAGCATTTTCCTTTCCTAACAGTGAGGACTTTAATGCAACTGTTGAGAATGATGGCATCATGAATTGCAATACTGCCTCATGCAAGATTACACATGCATCCTCTACAGAAAGGCTTAGCACGGCCGTGGAATCATTCATAGGGTCAATTAACAGATCTAGTGTTGGTAGACAGCCACACTCATCGACCTCTGCAGTGGTGGAACACAAAAAAGGGCAACCTTTCATCGACCACATTCCACAAGCTGTAATAACAGCAGATGCCTGTCCATCATCTAACATTCCAAGGTTTATGGGACACCAAACATAGAAGTCTCAACATCAATTACTTTGCGCTTCTAGCAGTTATCTAAAATATTTTCAACCTCACCTAGTAGGGAAAGGTGTCCTAGCCGGACGGACAATATGACAGCCATGAACTATGTACAAAAACATGGGGGGGGACACATTACAGGTGTCACACCTCTCAGAACATTTGGCGTTCAGTTATACATCACACAATTCATCTTCTGTCGGAACACTTTCCAGGTACAACCAATTTGCCGACCTCCTCAGCAAGATGCAGCAACAAGTACATGAATGTTAACTCCATCCCCAGGTTCTCCTCCCATATTTCCAGAAATGGGGATTCCAACAAATAGACCTCTTTGCCACAGCAGAGAACTCAAAATGCCCAAACTTCGATTACAGATTCCCGCACCATCCGTCCAAAGGCAATACCCTATGGATGAACTGGTCAGAGATATTTGCTTACGCTTTTCGGCCTCTCCCTCTCCTTCCTTTTCTAGTTCGGAAACTCGGATAGACATCACGCACACTAACTTTAGTGGCTCTCACATGGTCTCGTCAACCATGGTTCACCACACTACTAGAACTGTCTGCAGTTCCACACCAAAAGACACCTCACTTCCAACCTTCTCTCCTAGACCCATGGAGAAATCAGACTTCCAAACCCCAGGGAGCTCGGCCTAGTGATCTGCCTCCTGAAGTCATAGGTTTGGATTCCTAAATTTACCACCAGGTTGTATGACAATTCTTAAGGACGCAAGAAAACCTGCAGCTAGAGCATGCTATGCAGCAAAGTGGTAAATATTTGTTATATATTGTAATATTAACATTGATCCATTAGATACATCTATGCAGAATATTATTTGTTACCTTTTACATCTACAGCGAGTTGGATTATTTTACACATCCATTCGACCACACCTTGAAGCAGTAGTTGAGGATTTACAAAACAGATAACATTCATCCTTAACTTTATAGTTCCAGTAATTAAGGCTTTTATAGAAGGCCTTAAAATAATAATACCACATAATGTACCACCTGCACCTGTCTGGAAGCTCAACATTGTTCTCACGAGGCTTATGGGCCCACCTTTTGAGCCATTACACAATTGTTCCATACAATTTCTTTCATGGAAAGTTGCATTTCTAATTGCTGTTTCTTCATTAAGATGTGTTGGTGAGCTACAAGCATTAACCTTAGAAGAACCCTTCTTTCAACTGCATAAAGATAAGAGTAGTTCTTCTTATAAAACCGAAATTCCTTCCAATAGTAGTTTCTGCAGCTCATATTAACCAATCAGTTGAGTTACCTTTGTTTATCCCTCAACCTGACTCAGAAGCAGAAGGGGCTCTACACATACTCGATGTCAAAAGAGCGCCATTATAAATTAATCAAACAAAACATTTTCGTAAAACAAAACAACTTTTTGTTGCATTTGCTCCACCTCATAAAGGTAATTCTATCTCTAAATCCAGTATTTGTAGATGTATGATTAAATGTATCTAAACTTGCTATATTAAAGCTAAAACAACTTTAACTATACCTCATAGAGCACATTCTACATGCAAAATAGGAGCATCTATGACCTTATTAGGTAACATTCCAATAGCTCATTGAATCCACACATTTACCAAACATTATTGTGTGGATGTATTAGTATGTCAACAAGCTAATGCAGGACAAGCAGTGCTAAAAACACTTTTTCAAACAACTGCAACACCCACTGGTTGGCCACCGCTTTTGTAAGGTGCTGCTATACAGTCTATGCAAAGCATGTGTATCTACAGCACACATGCCTCAAACGGATTATGTTACTTACCCTGTAAGCATCTGTTCTTGGCATGTAGAGCTGTAGATTCACATGCGTCCTCTCTCCTCCCCGGACACTTATGGTTGTTGCAGTTTTCATTGTTTACATTACATACTCGTGGATATCTTTATATTTCAGTTACTTACTCCAATCTCACCTTCTTGTGGGAAAACAATCTAACAGTGCAGTCGGTGCCCATGCGCACTATCACCGAAAGGAGGAGTCACCTTACCACGTGACTGGAAAAGACTTCTTTGAAGAAAAACAACTTGCAAACATCCGGACCCAACACTAGATGGCAGGAGTATGCAAACATGTGAATCTACAGCTCTACATGCCAAGAACAGAAGCTTACAGGGTAAGTAACTTAATCCTTCTCCATCACAAGTACCTTGATTCAATTTATATATCCTTCTCCCTAAAATGAAAGCAAACTCATTCCGTTTTACATTGTGTGCCCCTCAGTAGACCGTCAAAGTATTGCGGAGGTCTGCTGCCACTGCGAACAATTTCACTGCTTCTACTGACCGCATTTGTATTGCCTGCAGAACTCTAGTATTAACTTGTAGGCATCAAGTAGTGCACTCTGGCTTACTTGAAAGTGAACTTTTGCCCCTCTGCGTGGGGTTGCATGGTTTAAAAGGTGGTTTCTATTCATATTTTCACTTTAAAGAAAGAAAATAAAATGGTTGGTTTAGCAGCCATGTTCTGCAAAAGTGTTGTATCTAGCACAATATAAAAAATCATCTTTGTACGCTTAGTCATATACCAAATATACACAGCAAATAAAAGGGTTTTTTAAAATTCAGTTTAATGTTAAACTTTTCTAAAATCTAGGAATATAATTCTTTTTTGGGGGGAATATATTTATTAATTTTCATAGATAGAAAAATAATCAAGCAATGCAAGGTGGTGCAGTACGAGTAGATTGCATAAATCTCCCCCATATCCCCATTCCCCCCTCCAGGCAGAACAGAATCATAAGTCAGTACATTCAGAGAATACCTGTGCATTAATAGGCAATTGTATGCAAGGCAACATCAAGGATGGCAACAGATAAGCTCTTACATGGAATCAGTTACTTGGAGCCGAGAAAAAAACATCACCCAAGACCCAAGATAACATTTAGGGGTTAGCATAGGCCAGAAACACAGGCGGGAACCACCACCAAGTTTGTTGAGCTTGAGGGCTATGGGTACAACCATGCCGGAAATTTACAATAAATGTGGATGGGATAACAATCGTTCAACTGGGCCCAAAAATCCTTGGGATGAGAAGTCTCTGGTAACTCCTTGTCGTAGAGCTGCAGCTGAGTCCTGCAATAGATCAGATCGCGCAGCCTTTTCTTCACTGTGGGAGCTGACTTGGTGCCCCAACATAACACAACAGCCCTTTTCGAATATAGAGTAGAAACTGCGATAATGCGCCTATTGCAGGGTTTAAGACGTTTCACATAACCCAGTAAACATATTTCCGGAGTGCAGTGCACGGGTTCCAGCACTGTATCTGTAAGCATTTTTGCCAAAGCAGTCTAAAAAGCAAATACACCCGCACACATCCATGCCACATGGAAAAAGTCTGCGTCCACCATGCCACAGCGCACACAATTGGCAGTCTCTCGCAGACCATACCTATGTAGTTGTGAAGGGGAGTATTAGACCTGATGTAAGAATTTGAAATGAATAATTCTAAGGTTACAGTTTGCTGTGATCCGACCAGTGAGCTGGCAGCACGCCATCCAAATCTCCGGATCAATAGTAGTGCCTAACGCTGCCTGCCAACTTAGACAAGAGGGGTGAGCACTCTGTTCTTTCTCGCGCAGGGAAGCATTATACAGTTTAGTGATTAACCCTTTGCGCCCCTCTCCCGCCAACATCGCCTGCAATGCTCGTAGAGTAGTGGGCTCCACAGGGTACTCTGGGTACGCCACACAAATGGCCTGACGGACATATGTAAAGCCAAATAGGAATCCACGTTCTCTGCCATTCTGCGCCTCCTGCAATGTTTTAAATTGACCATTCTTATAGAGATCCCCAATCTTGGTGATACCCACTTTATCCAGCTCATGTAGGGCCAGTGTATCGAGCCCTGCAGAAATGTCTGGGTGTGAAACTAAGGGAAGCAGTGGAGCATATAAATATGGTAATTGAACCTGTGTCGCCAGCATTCGCCATGCCCATGCCGTGCACGATGCAGGATTTATTTCAGACCGTTGGCCGCCCGTTTACCCCTGACTGGGTTACAGCCTGCAGGGGCATTGGCAGAACCGCATTAGATTCTATAGCCACATGAGGCTAAAAGCACTGGGGAAATGCCAATAATGCCTAAAGTGTGCCTGGGCGCACAAGTAGTATAAGCAAAGGTCAGGCTCCTAAAATCCCCCCAGTTCAATGGGCTGCACCAACAGTTCCCATCTGCAACGGAGTTTCTTACCGCCCCTACGAATGTCAGCAATGCAGATGTTATAGTGCAGAACAGTGACACATTTAATTTAGTAGGAATCTTTACAAAGAAATGAAGTAATTTAGGAAGAAAGGCCATTTTCACATCCGCTATCCTGTCTGCCAATGAGAGGGGCAAGTGTGCCATCTCTCAGCCAATTCCATGATGCTCGTGACTGCACGACCATAATTCTCAGTGACAACCGTAGCTGGATCCCTGTGCAGTCAAACGCCAAGATATTTCACGGGATCAGACGTCCAGGTCCATGGATAGTCCATCTCCACCTTTTTCGTGTGCAGTGAGGGGTATTACCACAGATTTTGACATGTTGATCCCAAGACCTGAGAATTGTTCAAACCGGACATACTCCCGGAGCAGTGTCTACAGGAATGTAGCTGGTTCGCGGACATATAACATGTCGTCCGCATAAAGGGAGATGATTAATGGTAGTTGCCGAAAACCGCAAGGCAGCCGCTGCATGCTTTTGTCGTAGTTTGCAGGAAAGGGGCTCCAAGGCTAGCAAGACCAGCATGGGTGACAGGGGGCACCCCTGCTGCGTGCCTCTCAATATGGAACAACGATGACACCCACCCAGTAACCCAAACCATGGCTACCGGTTCACTGTACAGCACCCTGAGCCATTGTAAAAAAAAAAGAAGAAATGTTAAGTTATGTTAATTTTTATTTATCAAGCGCATTATCACCTGCAGGTCTCTAAGCGCTGGCAGAAACAAAGATCTCGCCTTCACAAGAAGAGGCTGAATTTGCACCCCATGCCTCCACAAAAAGTACTGTTTTTAATTTCTTTCTCAACGGTAGGAGGGTGTGTTCTTTGCATATGTTCTCCGGTAGGTTGTTCCAAATGTGGGGAATAGATGAGGAGAAGGCTCTTCCTCCTTTCGATGATTTGTTAAATCGTGGGCTGGTCAAAAAGTTGGCCTAAGAGGACAGTACTGCCCTACTAGGAGTATAGTTGGCCAGACGGTCCTTGATGTAGCTAGGGGCTTGGCCATTGTGCGATACAGAGGCCTTTGAATTTTGCCCTGTGTCCCACGGGGAGCCAATGCAGTTTTTTAAGGAGGGGTGATGCATGTGTTTGTGTGGGCGCACTAAAGATAAGCCTAGCAGCGTCATTCATTATCACCTGCAACCTTTTCAGGAGGTTGCCCGGGAGGCCGATATACAGGGCATTCCCGTAATCCAGTCGTGATAGTATCAAAGTAGATACTGCCATTCTAAGTGTATTAAAGGTGAGTATTGGGGCGAGCTTACGCAGTTGTCTCAGCATGCCTGTGCATGTTCCCACAACTGTTGATAACTGTTGGGTCATAGTGAGCTTGGCATCGATTTTGATACCTAGACTTTTTACAGCAACAGCCGACTCTGGGTAGACGCCGAGCTCTTGTGGCCAAAAGACCTCTTTCCATGGGATGGAATCTGAGGTGACGGCCAATACTTCCGTTTTATCCAATTTTGATTTTAAGGGAGTTGGCCGTCATCCAGTTGACTGTGATATTCAGAATGTTTTGGAATCTTATATGAGCTGTTGTGGAATTATCTATCTGAATGACAATTTGGGTGTAATGAGCATAGTTATAGATTTGACACTCCATATCGTTCAGTGCCGCTATCAGGGTCTGGAGGTAGGCCTTAAACAGCAGTGGTCATAGTGCCGATCCCTGTGGTACCCCGCAAGCAGCAGTCCTAAATCGGACACATGATCATTCAGTTGTATTCTCTGCGAGCAGCCTTTAAGGAAGGAGCCCAACCATGTAAGGGCCGTGCCCTGGATCCCTAGCTCAGAAATCCACAACATTAGTTGGTCATGATTGACCGTATCGAATGCCGCGGATAGGTCCAGTAGGACCAGGGCGCATGGTTTATTCTTGTCAGCCCTCAGTCGAAGTTCGTCTAGAACAGACAGCATCACCAATTCCGTGCTATGATGCACCCTGAACCCTGCCTGGTTAGGTTGACAAAGGTGGTTACTTTCAACGTGATTGGTCGGGGATTTTAGTACATGTTGTTCTAGTACCTTTGCGAGGAACGGGAGCTGTGAGATTGGCTGGAAAATGTTCAGGTTTTTCGTACTAGCTCCAGGCTTTTTCAGAAGCGGGCTTCCTTAAAGTTGGAGGGTACGTGTCCTGTGGCAAGGGATTGATTGAGGAGTGAAAGTACCTCCCTTTCCATGGCCGGAAGCGCCATCTTAAAGATCCTGGGCGGGCAGGGGTCGGCCGTGGATCCTGATTTCACCTTCCCAAATAGGTGGGACAGGGAGTCGTGCGTAAGATTGGGGAAGGTGTTGAGGGGTTCGGTGAAAGTAGGGGGCAATAGTTTAGGTGCCAATATGCATGGAAACTTGGGGGTCGAGTGGATTTCCCTAATTAGATCTTTGATTTAAGTTTCAAAGAAGGATTGCTAGTTATTGCAATCTTCCGGGCTGAACTGAGGTTTCTGTTCATTAACTTGCCTCAGTTCTTTCAAAATTCGAAAGGTCTCCTTTTTGTTTATTTTCCGCCGCAGTGGTTTTAGTTTCATGAAATTCTGCTTTACATGATAGAATTGTTTTTTTGTAAGCTGCCAACAAGGCACAGTATTCTCGCCAGGCGCCAGCATCGTAAGCCTTCCGCCTGGCCCTTTGGCTTTGGCGAAGGGTTTGTTGAAGGGTTCTTAAGGCGGCATTGAACCAGGGTGCCACCTTACCCTTGTCCCTAATTTTGTCCCTGCGTGTTGGAGCTACTTTGTCTATAGCATTTTGTAGCCTTCCTGTCGGGGCCATACTTCCTCCGTCAAGATTTCCCTCTGTGAGTGTGGGAGCAGCTGATTCCTGTAGAGTAGATGCTCTGTCCATCACCACCCCCTTTTGTACCGCTTTTGGCTGCCATAAGTGTGGCAGGGTATGCTCAGACGTGAGTCCCTTGCTCACTTAGCCACTGGATTCAAGCAAGCCGGGCTGAAGACGGCTGGAATACCAGAAACCGGTCCTCGGAAGCTTGTTTCCGGTCCAGGGAAGACATGGCTTGGCAGTTCGGGCTGGACTGTTCCCATGAGGCACAGGGTCAGACTGATTTGCATATAGCCATGTCTGAACTGGGGTGGCAGAGTGGGCTAAAGAACGGTGATGGATTAAACCCAGATCTTTTGACTGAGTGTGAGTGTTTGATTAATTCAGATGCTCCGTCCATCACCAGCCCCTTTTGTTCCTCTAGCTGAATGGCTTGGCTATCCTTGGTTGTCTGATCCCAATTGAGAGTAAAATCCCCCATCACCACTACACTTTGGTACAGAGAGCGGATGTTGTTTGCTAGTTCTGTGAACCATTCAATGAACCTAGGTGGCGTTCATGGCAGGCGGTAGACTACCAGGACAGCTATGCAGGTCGTTTTAAAGTGAAACTTAGCCCCTAACACCTCAGATCCCTCAACGCTTTCAGCGCAGAGAGCCTCTGCTTTTAATTGAAGGTTGTACAGCAGAGCTACACACCCCCTCTGGAGCTGCCAGATCGATTGAGGCATAGTGCTGCATAGTTGGGGGTGGGGGGGGGGTGGGAGGGGGGTTAGGGCTTGCAACTAGGTCAGGGGTTGAGGCTTCTTCAAGCCAAGTTTCCGTGATGCCTAAGATATCCGAAGAGTCATCTTGAAGTAATGAAAAGACCTCAAGATTTTGTTTCTGTAGTGACCGGGTGTTAAGAGTAGCAATCCTGAGTTCCTGAGGGTTATCAGTCCATATAGGTCTCAATGGGTTGTGGGTTGGACACTTAGGGTGGGGTCTTAATAGTCCTAAGGACCTCAGGTTGGCGGCTATCTCAGCATTGATTTGAGTCCTACCTTTATTTAGGAGCCGCAGGTCCTCTATGGAGTATGGGAGGCGAGGGCCAGAGTTTGTGGCCTCTGGTCCCATTCGGGCGCTGACGGGCTTGCCTTAGGCGCACCTGCGGTGCGCCCGCTTCGCGCTGGGCGCTTGTTCCATCCTCCTTTAAGAACCCTATGACTCCTCCCACCAACCCCTCAGCCCTGCTGTGCAGCGGATGTCAATTCCCCGAACACTAGACTGGGAACTCACCGGAAGTGCGGAAGACAGGAAGTGTGGGCGCTGAGAAGGAGCTTGGAGTGAAAGGTGATACACAAAGCACACAACTTGGATTAAAAACGATTAAAATTTAACAAAATGTCCAGAGTTAGCAGCGTTTTTGGCAATAGTTCAAGCAGTTCAACAGTAATTTCTTAAAAGGCGCAGCAGCGTTCTGAACCCACCGCTAATGAGGGTACAGATCTAATGACCGCGCGCCTGCTCCGTCCTGCTTCAAGAAGCCTGTGACTCCTCCCACCAACCACTCAGCCCTGCTGTGCAGCGGCGTTCTGAACCCACCGCTAATGAGGGTACAGAGCTAATGACCGCACGCCTGCTCCATCCTCCTTCAAGAAGCCTGTGACTCCTCCCACCAACCACTAAGCCCTGCTGTGCAGCAGCTGTCAATTCCCCGACCACTAGACTGGCAACTCGCCGGAAGTGCGGACGACAGGAAGTGAAGGCGCTGGGAAGGAGCCCGGAGTGACACAAAGCACACAACTTGGATTAAAAACTATTAAAATTTAACAAAATGTCCAGAGTTAGCAGCGTATTTGGCAATAGTTCAAGCAGTTCAACAGTAATTTCTTAAGAGGCTCAACGGCGTTCTGAACCCACTGCTAATGAGGGGAATGCCCATCCTAGTCAGAACAATGAACATAAAAGGCCATTGCAGAGAGTCAAAGGCTTTCGCTACGTCAAGCAGCACAGCCACCGCTTGGAAATCGGGCTCAAAGTAATGTAGGGTAGAGAAAAGTGTTTGGTAAGAGTGGCAAGGATAAACAGGAATGGAATGTGCTGAAAAACTTGGGGACCCATCAGGGGTCATCCTTGGTTGTTGCGAAACCAGAACTAGTGGCATGTGACTGGATGTTGCCTGGGGCAGGGATATGTCAGTTTTCTCCACCGTCACTGGAAATTATACCAACTACCCCCACTAATTCTCCTATGGATTCCTTAAATCCTCTCAACTCCCAAATGACACCTGAAATTGCCCCTAGTCAATCGGATGGAACAATTAGGCCTTGTGAAGACCTCAAGATTCTATCTTGGAATTTGGCTGGCATTAAGGCAAAGCTATCTTCCCCTGAATGGGTTGTGTTTATTGATCAGTTTGATGTCTGCCTGTTCCAGGAGACATGGGCAAGAGAAGATTGTGCAAGGGCAGACTGTCACCCACAACATACCAGCTATTACAGGGGGGGGAGGGAAGGCCGTCTGGTGGGTAGCCTCCCATGTGGACTGCTATCCAACTTCTCTGAATACCTACTCCCAAGATATTCAATCAGTATTGCTCACTTTTCCATCCAAATTGAAATTAGTAATCATTAATATCTATTACTGTCCTGTATCCTTTGCTCAGGAATCCAAAACTCATGAGGAATTAAATATTTTTATCCCGAGGGTGCCACCTAACTCAGGTCTGCTAGTGGGTGGATATTTAAATTGTCATTTCGAACCCCTTTCAGGTTTGTATGATATCACCAATGAGGAGGACTTACATTGGGCTATACCTGACCCCCAAACTTGTCCAGTTAAATCTTGGTCACCCCTGGTTTTACAAATTAATGCCATTGCTTTAGCCCATTCTCTGAGGGCCTGTAATGGCCGTACTCCTTCAGATAGGCCGAGCAGGCTCACATTTAATAGAAATGGCCAGGCCTCTCAAATAGACAACCTTATGGTAGAGTGTAGTTCCTGGCACCGGGTAAAGGACTTTGAGGTCATCCCAAGGGTGGACAGTGACCATAATGCTTTGCCACTATCTTTTGGGGTTCCAGATTCAGGTATATTGCCTGCTAGTAAGACCCCCATTGATGACAGGTTAATCCTGACCAACAATAGGAGAAGAATAAAATGGGGGGGGGGGGCAATGAAACGGTCTCCAGAGAAATTGAAAAAACTATATGAAATGGTTATCCCAATATTGCAGGAATTGGGTACTTCAAGGGTTGATGGAACTAATCCAGCCCATATATACTTGGTTGCAACACTCCATAACCAGCTAAAAGACAATTTAGCTAATATTTTTAATCCCATTAGTCGTCCAAAAAACCCAGAGATTCACGTGGTATAATGAGGAATATCGTAAGGCCAAGACAGCGTTGTTGGCGGCTATTAAAGGGGAAGAAAAGTCACTAATAAAAAGCAGACAGGCTCAGTACAAAGAAGTTGTCTTTAGTGCAAAACTGTCCTTGGAAGAAAATAAATGGCTAAATATTAAATCTTTCTTACTGTCTCGGGACATGAAAGCATTCTGGACAATAGTAAGAACGGGTTGCAAGGAGGGTAATCCTGCGGGCGAACCTAATTTGCCAGCTGAAGTGTGGACTGAGCATTTTACAGCTCTGTTCGCAATTGATCCAGAACAGGATCCCCAAATAGATCCTAGGGCCATAATCTGCTCACAAACTGCTTGTGCAGAAGACCAACCAGTACTATCTTGTAGACAGGCAAATGAGATCCATGAAGGAATAACACTACGTGAGGTTATTCTAGCGATAGAAAGAATACCAGCCGGAAAAGCTCCTGCCATAGACAAACTCCCTGAGTATCTATACCGCAAAGAACCATTCATTTGGGGCCCCTATTTTTTAGTGCTTTTCAGTGCCATCATGAATGGCATGCACATCCTTGACACTTGGGCTGGGGCCAAAATTGTCCCAATATTTAAAAAGGGTTCCCCTCTACACCACGCAAACTATAGACCGATCAGTTTGATCGATGTCACACAAAAACTGTTTGCCCGAGTAATATTTGAACGAATCCAGGACTGGCTGGAAGAAAATGACATCATTAGTCCATATCAAGCAGGATTCAGGAACACCTCCACACTGGACCAAGTGTTTATATTCCAACTAATTACTTGGAAGACTTTATAACTGGAGGGTGGCAGCCTCTCGTTGGTATTCGTGGACCTGAAAAATGCTTTCTACCCCGTGCCTAGACCCAAATTGTGGGGGATTTTAAGATACATGGGGATCCCTACCTATCTACTCGATATGCTGATCAAGTTGCATGATGACACCTATGCCCAAGTAAGATGTGGAAGGGGAGGAGAAACAACTAACAGGCTCCCAGTCAGCAGAGGTGTAAGACAGGGCTGTGTGCTCGCACCAACCCTGTTTTGCCTCTTTGTCAATGCATTAATCCCACTACTGGCTGAGGTCGTAAACAATGATGCCCCAAAGTTAGCAAACACCAAGCTGGCAGCATTGATGTTTGCTGATGATACCCTCCTCTTATCAAAGACACCGATAGGTATCCAGAGGTTATTGGACAGCTTTTCTGTATTTTGTAACACTAAGGGCCTGGCGATTATTACTACTAAAATTAAATTTATGATTGTAAACCCCCCTAAGATAACACGCCCCCATCCACAACTGAATGGGATGTTCTTGGAAAGGGCGTCTGTCTTTGAATACCTAGGCGTTACCCTTTCAGAAGTTTTGCAGTGGGCGCCCCAAATAGCCAAAGCAAAGCTTAAGCTATCCCAGATTGCCGGGAGCATAGCCAAATTGGCCAGGGAATCACCTTGTAAACCCATTGGTCCCGCGCTTGAAATGTACAGGGCTCGGGCGTGGGGAGCAACTTTGTATGGGGCGGAACTATGGGGGCACTGTTCTTCCTCTACTTTAGCTGTAGTCGAGAACAGATTCCTAAGACAAATAATGTGTCTCCCAGTAGATACCCCGCTAATTCCTTTGCAACTAGATTTGGGTATTTTGCCGATTGAAGATGAGGTCGCCTTAAAACCCCTAACCTTTTGGCAAAGACTCTGGGCAACCCCCAAACTAGTATCTTACCAGGCAGAAATAAATTAGCTTTTATCATATCCGGGATTGCTGAAAAGGGTTCCTTGGTTCGCCCATGTGAAGCAAGAGTGTGAAAAGCTTGGTAAACCAAATTTGTGGAGTACCCCTGGGGCTACCAGCCCCATGGTCCCTCGAGCTTTATTACCAAGGACATACCGCCCCCAAAAGCTCGAAGTCATGCATT
Source organism: Lissotriton vulgaris (assembly GCF_964263255.1). Classification (NCBI taxonomy): domain Eukaryota; kingdom Metazoa; phylum Chordata; class Amphibia; order Caudata; family Salamandridae; genus Lissotriton; species Lissotriton vulgaris. The sequence goes on from NC_141697.1 coordinate 435,821,175, forward strand.
CAAATCCCAAACTGGGCTCCCTTACCTGTGCCTGCTTTTACTAATAAATGGGCTGGGCAGAAAGTGGAGGGGTGTCCAGCATGTACCACACAAGAGGAAACAGAAATGCATGTTGTATTTTTCTGCCCTGGTTATCAAAAAGTGAGGTGCTACTGGCTGGTACAGCTTTGCCGGAATCTGGGGTTCGAGCACTGTAGGGAGGCATTTCGGGTTTTAAAATACAATACATCCAAACCCATTGTGTTTGCTGTTTCACCTTACTTAAATACAATGTGGCGAAGGAGATGGGCTTTTATCGAAAAGGGTAAAAAGAACCTTCTCCCTCCTTTGCGTCGGTTGAAGCGAGATATTGCGGGCTGGCGGAAGCTCCCGCTGTCACTGCTCGGGCGAGTGGCTCTTTTCAAGATGATGTCTCTCCCTCATTTTCTATATGCCCTTCAAAACACACTTGATATTGTTCCAGCTAGTTACGTTCGTGTAGTTGAGGGTCTGCAAAGGAAATTGTTGTGGGATGGCAGACCTCATATTGCGCTGGCCAAGTTAACACTCCCTTGGTATGATGGGGGGCATTGCTATCCCCGACATTAAATGATATTATTGGGCGTCGCAGTTAGGTTCCATCAACCACGGTATGTATGGCCCTGAGTTAAATCCTGGTTTCGCCATGAATAGGTGGCTACTTCCCGGCGGCAATTATTACAGAGAGTTATATTCTAAATCTGTCGTAAAGACTCTGACGGGGCCGACGAGAACGGCTGTACGGATCTGGCAAGATGCTACTAGTTCGTTAGGGTGGAAGGACCGTTTGACCGTGGCGACCCCGCTGTTAGGCTCTGATAGGTTTGGTAAATTGTGGAACATTAAGGGGTTGACATCTTGCTTTACTTGACTTCTCCCAGGAAATCTTTGATAGTACTATGTGATGTTTTGGCTATGTCTGACGTCTGGACGGGGACAGCTGTACTCTATATGAAGTTTTGCCTATTGTTTCCACAACGGGATAGGGACCTAACCATTCGCTTTTGCATTTTTGAGAGGAGGAGGAAAGCAAGACCAATACCCAATCTCCTTTTTCTAGTCTTCGCCATTTCCTCCCTTTTTTCGTAATGATGCTTCTGTTTACATTGGCTTTGTTACAAGTGGGAATAAGCCAGATCTCTTAGTTTACCCAACTTGCACTTAAGTTGTTGGGTGTAATCTAAAAGAAACCGTTGTTCCTCAGAATCCTCCTGTTCCCAGGCATCTTTGGTTATCTCTAGTAGTGACCGATGTTGTCTACCGTACAATAGCTCAAAAGGGGAACAATCTATGCTACTCTGTACTTGTGCCCGTAGAACACTAAGGGCCAGGGGTAGGACCTTATCCCAATCTTTGTTTTCTACTGTTAGCATCTTTTTTAGGGTAGTTTTTAGGGTGCGGTTGTATCTCTCAACAAGACCATCCGTTTGAGGGTGGTATGCCGATGTTCTAATTTGGTGTAAATCCCACATCTTACATACTTCTCTCATTAATTTCGACACAAAAGGAGTACCTTGGTCGGTAAGGATCTCCTTGGGGAACCCTACCCTCGAAAACAACTCGACCATTTTATCGGCTACATTTTTAGTAGTGGGGGCCTTCAGGGCAAAAGCCTCCGGAAACCTGGTGTGGTAGTCCACTATGACCAAGGCATAAGTATGTCCGCTTGAGGAACGGGGTAAGGGTCCTATAAGATCCATCCCAACCCTTTCGAAGGGTTTACCTATGAGTGGCATAGATTGGAGCGGAATGGCTTGTGGACGCGTCATGTTTTTCTTTTGACAAACCTCACATTTCTTACAGAACAATTCAACTTCTTTATAAATGCCAGGCCAATAAAAAGTCTTATGTTTTGGGTAGTTTTCTCCGCCCCTGAGTGTCCTGCTGTGAGATGGGAATGTGCATAATACAGGATCTGTTCCCTGAAATCAGAGGGCACTACCAATTGAGGGGAATCTCCTTCCTTACCTTCCCTATAGAGCAGGTCGTTTTTTTCAAGAATCTCGGATAAGTGATGGATGTGGCGGACTGGCCAGCATGTGCAGATTCCCAGGCATTAAAGAGCTTTGTGTCATTGGCCTGTGCGAACCTAAAGTTTCTATCCAGTACCCAAGGCTCCTTGTCTAAAAATGCGGAGTCCTGTTTGGAGGGGCTCTGGAACCTATCTCTGAACAAAGACATGAAATCGGGGTTATCCACACCTAGTATGATATCTTCTGGCAATGTGTCTATTACTCCCACTCTGATCTTAACAGGGGCTCGGTTTTGGGGTTCTATGACCATCTGGGCTACTGGATACGGTTTTACATCTCTGTGCACACACCTAATGTGCACCTGTTCTTTGGGTAGGATTTGAGAAGGCAACACCAACTTCTCTTGGACTACGGACTGGCGGCATCCCGAGTCCAACAAGCCCATTATGTACTTGTCGTTTATTAAGATACGTACATAGAAGGAAGGTCCCATCTCTGCGGTATACATAACAGCTCTGGGGATATATCCAACCTCCATTGGTTCTTCTGGAGGTTTCCGTTTTGGGCACATCTTGGCTATATGTCCCCAATCCCCACAGTCGAAACATTGGGGTCCTTTAAACTGCATACGGTCCATCTTTGGTTGTCATGGTTTCATGGGAGGAAGCGGGTCTGGTTTCTTTTTGTCCGCTTTTTGTGACACATGTACCTTGGTATTCTTCTCTGAGTCCCATGCAAAAGTTCTAGGTTGGGCTCGTGAGTAGTTCGTGGCCATTTCTATGGCTTGGGCCACTGTCAATCCAGAATGTTGGCGCAGCCATCTTTGCATTCCATAGGGCAATGCTTCCATGAATTGTTCAAGGATTATATTGTCCATAATCTCCTCTTTACGTCTTTGATTTGGTTTTAACCACTTTTCGGCAGCCATCTTCAATCTCAAATACAAAGTTTTGGGGTTTTCTCCCGTTATCCCTCTTTCCTCTCGAAACCGGACCCGATAAGCCTCAGGGTCTAACCCGAGGTGGTCAAGGATAACTTCTTTAATTTCTGCATATGGGGTGTTCCCTGCATGATTAGCTACTTGGTAGGCTGCTTGAGCCTCTCCAGACAATACCGGTGCTAGAAAAAATGGCCATTTCTCTGGTGGCCAACCGCAGGCCTGTGCTGCTCTCTCAAAATTGAAGAGGAACTCATCCGGGTCTTCCCCTGCAACATACTTTTGTAGCGATACTCCCGAGGGGTGGGGGAGAGCAGCTCTGCGCTCTGCGCTAGGACCAGGTACTTGAGCTACTTTCTGGATGCTGTCTATTTGGGCACTGATCGCGTTTTTAAAGAGTTCTCTGTCTGCATCCGCTATAGAAATCTGTTTTTTTATGGCCCATTCTAACTTATCTTGTCCTTCTATTAAGTGTTGGATTACTTGTTCCATCAGGGGTTGCTGGTGGGGGTCAGGTAATCCCACTTCTGACACCACTTGTAACGGGAAGTCAGTAATGGGCTGGGAACGAGGTTTAGGCAAAGCGGGTTTTATTTTCATATACAGTTTCTTTTGTCTGAGTGTCAGTCTTTCCTTGGCGAATTCGGCTGGATCCGTGGTGCCTATTGGGACAGGTGCTGTACAGAAGTCCGTCTCGCCCGGGGATGGGGCTTCTCGGGTGGGGCGGCTCTCGTGATGTCCGGAAAGAAAACAAAGAAAAGAAAGGGACTGATTACTTTTCCGTCCTCGTGACTTTTTACCCAAGGGAAACCGTGGAAGTGAGGGACACCTCTAGTGTGACCCTTTACCGCTGCTGTGAGTCGTGGTGAGGGAGGGGGTATTATAGGGTCCAGGAAGGTGCGGGAACACTAGGGAGTAAGGTGTTTTATTAACGCAGGAATACACCCCGACGTCCCACCCAACTTGCGAACTTGTACCGTACCTGTCTGAGCCACACTCCTCCCTCGGTAGTGTGGCACGGCGCAGCGCGGTCCCGTTGGCCTCCTGGCTCGTCTGCTTTGCCTTGTAGCGCGTCTACTTCTCCTTGGGGCACGTCTGCTTCTCTTCCTAGCGCGGCGTCGTCGGGTCCACACACTCGCCGGTTCCCCTTCGCGTACTCTTCTGCCCTCCGTTCTCCTCCTCCGGTGATGTCACACGCTGCTTCAGGGATATCCTGGTTCTTATCCAATGCCCCAAATAATACGTCACGGTGGGAGGGACCTTCGTCTGGGTCATACGACCAGTTAATGGGGCCGTTCTGATTTCCTCCCGTGAATGAGCGCCAGCAACTCTGTTCGTCCTGTGGGGAAGGAGTAAGGGGATCCTCGTCAATATGAGTCCACCAGTCCGTTTCCTTGTTGTTCCCTTGTATACTGGGCACCTTGTTACAGTCGGCCAGGTGCCTGTCATATCCAACAGAGGGAATTAGAAATAAGTTGAGCTGAGTTTAACTTGGCCAGGGAACAATGCCAGGTATTTAGTATGTTAAAGTAACTAAATTTAAGACTGGAATCTGGAAGTCCTTTATTGTAGTTTTCCAATAAAGTGTCCTTGTCCTAAAGATTTATGTTCAGACGTGAAGAGCACCTGAGTTGTAAAGAAGATGAGATGTCTATAGAGAAAGAGTGATCAATTAAGATGGCAAAAAGAACAGACAATTCCCCTTAATTATTTCCAAGTATGAATATACTGTGCAATTGGGGGTTGGGAGGTTATATCTCGACTTTTTGTCATTCTTAATGAAAGTGCAGAAACGCGCTTAGGAGATCTATTGGATGTGTGAAGAAGGGAGTCTAAACTCTTGTTACAAATGTGAAATGATTTTATAGAGTATTGTTGCGTGAACATGTCAGTAACGTGGATTATTTTGTTTGGCCGAAGTAGGTCAATTGAGCACCGCCCCATATGCACAATGTTTGCATTGTTCTAGAGTGGAGCATGGGAGTTAAGCGGTTATGAATGTTTGTGAGTGTTTGCACTTTCTGCCAGTCTAACTGTGATGAATAAAAGATGGGAATAGTGGAATTCGTAAATCTCAGACATTTGGTATAATTAATCACCAAATCCATGCTAGACTTGAGTAATGACTATTCAAACCTTACCTAGAGGGGAGTATTTCTATGAGTGGGTAACATATTGATAGTGTGCAAATTGTTGTGCAAGCCAATAATTGTCCAAGAGGGAAAGACGTAAACCCCCTATTGTTGAGGACCAGTGTAATTTTGGGCCTTTCAGATGAGGTCTTTCACTATATATATATATATATATATATATATATATATATATATATATATATATATATATATATATATATATATATATATATATATAGTCATTGTTTTGAAAAAATTACTTGATTGATAGTGGAATCATCCCGAAAATGTATTTAAATTGAAAGATTATGTTCATTTTTATGATCTGCATCAGTGATGAGTTCAGAAGCGACTTCCGTATGAAGTCTATTTTAATTTGTTCAGCAATGGGGTTTAGGTTATCCTTAATCATGGGTTTGCATACTTGATTGATAGGTGTCTCTAAGTATTTTTAGCTTTGAAGGGAGCCTTTTGGAGGGGAGGCCGTTAAGGGAAGCTTTAGTAGTGATGGGAGTCAATGGTATAGCTTTGCATTTAGTCCAATTTTATAGCCAGATAAATGTGAAAATTCTGTCAATTAAAAAATTAAGGATCTTGCTGACATCTGTGGATGCAAGAGACGAGGATATCATCAGTATATGAAAAGGCTTTAATTTCCCTGCGATAGTTTGAATTTCTTTAATATCAGTGTTATTTCTTATGGCTGTATTTAATGGTTCGAGGGCCAAAAGAAATAACCATGGTGACTGACATCCTTGCCTGGTACCGCGGTAGATTTTAAAATATGGAGATGTAAAGCAACTGCATGTGATGGCTGCCATAGTTGAATGATTCATGCTTCTTGTTAAAGTGACAAAATCCTTACCAAAGACCATCCTTTCCATGGTGTGGAACAGATAACCCCATTGTACTAGGTCAAAAGCTTTTTCTGTATCCATGAAAAGGATGACTATCTCTTGTAACCTGCCTTAGTTGCCATAACATGTGTGAAATAGTGCAGAGATGATTTGTAGATGAACGTCCCAGGATGAATGCAACTTGACATAGATGTGTTAGAGAAGTAATGACCAAATAGAGACGATTGGCCAGCATTTTGGCCAGAATTTTAAAGTCTGTATTGATTTGGGTAACTGGTCTATAACTAGAACACTCCAGGGGGTCTTTACTTGGTTTTGGTATAACCATGAAACACGGTCCTTAAAGAAATCAGGTGGCCAATCTAATCACAGTGCCTCATAAAGACAAGATCTTAAAATTGAAATAGTGTGATTTTTGGTAGTCTTGTAAAATTCAATGGAAACCCATTTTTCCAGGTGCTTTACTTGTGGCCATGCAGTGAATCGCCTTGACTATTTTGGCGGTAGTGGTTTCTCCCTCTCATTAGTCTTTCTGCCTCAGTGTAAGTTTAGAGAGATTGAGTTAGAAGAAAAATACATCATTTTTCTGATTTAAGCGGTTTATGGATGTGTAAAGTGTTAAATAATAATTCTGAAATTGTCATAGAATCTCTGGAGCATGAGGGAATATGTCCCCCTTGGAATTTAGAATAGATGATTCTTGCTGACTGAGTTTAGCCAGCTATCTCCCAACCTTTCCCCTCGTTCATGGCGTTGACTAATGCGAAATAAAAATTGCTCTGCATGAGATGTATATAAATTATTAGGAGCAAATTTTGCAGAAAGTAGTTTCCTCAGTGTGTCTGGGGATTGCAAAAGTGAGCCCAGACCAACCAAAGGTGATTCCCAACTCACAATGTCTGCCAGTAGTAGAACATAGAAAGAAAGAAAACAAATTCCAGCTAGTGGGCACCTCAGTAGACTGTATACACTTATGCTCCTTTTTGTCCTTTCCCTCTTTTTAGGTCTCGTGACCTATCAATGCGCATGCGCATTGATAGAGAAGCGAGACTATAGGGCTTTAAACAAACTTTAACTAACTGGCGATTTGGTGCTGTGCCCGTGCGCTTTTAGGTCAATGCGCAAGCGCATTGACCTAAAATGCGCGTGCACAGCATCAAATTGCCAGCCATCTGTTGCCCAGCCTGGTGCCGCTCCACCCCCTGCCAGATCAAAGGCTTTCACGGCCGGCCGGCCGTGCTTTGTTTCACGGCCGGCCTGCCGTGTAAAGTGCACTTTTTATTTACGATGCCCACCATACATCCTTCTTGAGCTGTTCTTTTGATGGATGAATGTCGTTGCTTTGATTTCAATTTCTAGTCCCTGAACGTGCGCTGCAATGGATTTCTTTAGCTTAAAAGAATTGTTAAGTAAGTTATTGGTCTTTGTCAGTAATGCTCCGTTTCTTTTTGCACAATATATGCAGTTTGCAGAAGCACTATTTTTTGGGCAATGTGTTTTCTTTTTCACCAGCTTTCTTATTTGTCTTTTCATGCTCTTTATTTAGTTGTGTTGGTGACTTTTTATTAATCGGCTGTAGAATGTGCTGTATTCACACAGCTAAGTGGATAGTCTTATTTATTTCTAAATGATCATGGCTGGTTAAGGTTGCGAGTCAGCGCAAAATAAATCATTATTTTATATTGTATAATCCGCACTTGATGCATGCGGGTTCAATGTAATCCAACACCACATCCACCACCACATCCACACCCACCACCACATCCACACCCACCACCACATCCACCACATCCACCACCACATCCACCAACACATCCACTGCATCCACCATCACCACTGCATCCACCACCACCACCACCACCACCACCACCACCGCATCCACCACCGCCACTTACACCACCACATCCACCACCACATCCAACAACACTTTAACCACACCCACCACCACTACATCCACCACACCCACCACCACTACATCCACCACCCCATCCACCACCACCACCCCATCCACCACCACTGCATCCACCATCAACACTGCATCCACCACCACCACATCTACCATCACCACCACATCCACCACCACATCCACCATCACATCCACTATCACCTCCACCATGACATCCACCGCCACATCCACCACCACATCCACCACATACACCGCATCCACCACCACCACCACATCCACCACCACATCCACCACCACACCCACCACCACCACATCCACCACCACCACCACCGCATCCACCACCACCACTGCATCCACCACCACCACCACATCCAACACCACATCCACCTCCACATCCACCACACCCACCACACCCACCACCACTACATCCACCACACCCACCACCACTACATCCACCACACCCACCACCACTACATCCACCTCCCCATCCACCACCACCACATCCACTGCATCCACCACCATCCCCACCATCACCTCCACATCCACCATGACATCCACCACCACATCTACCATGACATCCACATCTACCACCACATCCTCCACATCCACATCCACCGCATCCACCACCACCGCATCCACCACCACCAACACCACATCCACCACCACTTTCACCACATCCACCACCACATCTAACACGTCCACCACCACTTCCACCACCACCACATCCCCCACCGCATCCACCACCACCACATCCACCACCGCATCCACCAACACCATATCCTCCACCAACATCATATCCACCACCACATCCACCACCACCACATCCACCAACACTTTAACCACACCCACCACCACCACATCCACCACACCCACCACCACTACATCCACCACCCCATCCACCACCCCATCCACCACCACCACCACCACCCCATCCACCACATCCACCACCACTGCATCCACCATCACCACCGCATCCACCACCACCACATCCACCACCACATCCACCACCACATCCACCATCACATCCACCATCACCTGCGCATCCACCATGACATCCACCGCCACATCCACATCCGCATCCACCTCCACCGCATCCAGCACCACCACAGTATCCACCACCACAGTATCCACCACCACAGTATCCACCACCACAGTATCCACCACCACAGTATCCACCACCACAGTATCCACCACCACAGTATCCACCACCACAGTATCCACCACCACAGTATCCACCACCACAGTATCCACCACCACAACATCCACCACCACAACATCCACCATCACCTGCACATCCACCACCACCACATCCACCGCATCCACCACCACATCCACCATCACCACCACCTCCACATCCACCATGACATCCACCTCCACATCCACCACCACATCCGCATACACCGCATCCACCACCACATCCACCACATCCACATCCACATCCACCACATCCACATCCACCACATCCACCACATCCACATCCACCGCATCCACCACCACCACATCCACCACCACATCCACCACCACATCCACCACCACATCCACCACCACATCCACCACCACATCCACCACCACATCCACCACCACATCCACCACCACATCCACCACCACATCCACCACCACATCCACCACCACATCCACCACCACATTCACCACCACATCCACCACCACATCCACCACCACATCCACCACCACATCCACCACCGCATCCACTTCCACCACCACCACATCCACCACCACCACCACATCCACCACCACATCCACCACCACATCCACCACCACATCCACCACCACATCCACCACCACATCCACCACCACATCTGCATACACCGCATCCACCACCACATCCACATCCACCACATCCACATCCACCGCAACCACCACCACCGCATCCACCACCACCGCATCCACCACCACCGCATCCACCACCACCACATCCACCACCACATCCACCACCACATCCACCACCACATCCACCACCACATCCACCACCACATCCACCACCACATCCACCACCACATCCACCACCACATCCACCACATCCACCACCACATCCACCACCACATCCACCACCACATCCACCACCACATCCACCACCACATCCACCACCACCGCATCCACTTCCACCACCACCGCATCCACCACCACCATCGCATCCACCAACACCACATCCACTGCATCCACCACCACCACCACCACATCCACCATCACCTCCACATCCACCATGACATCCACCATGACATCCACCATGACATCCACCGCCACATCCACCGCCACATCCACCGCCACATCCACCGCCACATCCACCACCACATCCACCACCACATCCACCACCACATCCACCACCACATCCACCACAACAGCCACCACCACACCCACCACCACTACATCCACCACACCCACCACCACTACATCCACCACCCCATCCACCACCACCACCCCATCCACCACCACTGCATCCACCATCAACACTGCATCCACCACCACCACATCTACCATCACCACCACATCCACCACCACATCCACCATCACATCCACTATCACCTCCACCATGACATCCACCGCCACATCCACCACCACATCCACCACATACACCGCATCCACCACCACCACCACATCCACCACCACATCCACCACCACACCCACCACCACCACATCCACCACCACCACCACTGCATCCACCACCACCACTGCATCCACCACCACCACTGCATCCACCACCACCACCACATCCAACACCACATCCACCTCCACATCCACCACACCCACCACACCCACCACCACTACATCCACCACACCCACCACCACTACATCCACCACACCCACCACCACTACATCCACCTCCCCATCCACCACCACCACCGCATCCACCACCACCACATCCACTGCATCCACCACCATCCCCACCATCACCTCCACATCCACCATGACATCCACCACCACATCTACCATGACATCCACATCTACCACCACATCCTCCACATCCACATCCACCGCATCCACCACCACCGCATCCACCACCACTTTCACCACATCCACTAACACGTCCACCACCACTTTCACCACCACATCTAACACGTCCACCACCACTTCCACCACCACCACATCCCCCACCGCATCCACCACCACCACATCCACCACCACATCCACCATCACATCCACTATCACCTCCACCATGACATCCACCGCCACATCCACCACCACATCCACCACATACACCGCATCCACCACCACCACCACATCCACCACCACATCCACCACCACACCCACCACCACCACATCCACCACCACCACCACTGCATCCACCACCACCACTGCATCCACCACCACCACTGCATCCACCACCACCACCACATCCAACACCACATCCACCTCCACATCCACCACACCCACCACACCCACCACCACTACATCCACCACACCCACCACCACTACATCCACCACACCCACCACCACTACATCCACCTCCCCATCCACCACCACCACCGCATCCACCACCACCACATCCACTGCATCCACCACCATCCCCACCATCACCTCCACATCCACCATGACATCCACCACCACATCTACCATGACATCCACATCTACCACCACATCCTCCACATCCACATCCACCGCATCCACCACCACCGCATCCACCACCACTTTCACCACATCCACTAACACGTCCACCACCACTTTCACCACCACATCTAACACGTCCACCACCACTTCCACCACCACCACATCCCCCACCGCATCCACCACCACCACATCCACCACCGCATCCACCAACACCATATCCTCCACCAACATCATATCCACCACCACGTCCACCACCACCACATCCACCAACACTTTAACCACACCCACCACCACTACATCCACCACACCCACCACCACTACATCCACCACCCCATCCACCACCCCATCCACCACCACCACCACCACCCCATCCACCACATCCACCACCACTGCATCCACCATCACCACCGCATCCACCACCACCACATCCACCACCACATCCACCATCACATCCACCATCACCTGCGCATCCACCATGACATCCACCGCCACATCCACATCCGCATCCACCTCCACCGCATCCAGCACCACCACAGTATCCACCACCACAGTATCCACCACCACAGTATCCACCACCACAGTATCCACCACCACAGTATCCACCACCACAGTATCCACCACCACAGTATCCACCACCACAGTATCCACCACCACAGTATCCACCACCACAGTATCCACCACCACAGTATCCACCACCACAGTATCCACCACCACAGTATCCACCACCACAGTATCCACCACCACAGTATCCACCACCACAACATCCACCACCACCTGCACATCCACCACCACCACATCCACCGCATCCACCACCACATCCACCACCATCACCACCACCTCCACATCCACCATGACATCCACCTCCACATCCACCACCACATCCGCATACACCGCATCCACCACCACATCCACCACATCCACATCCACCACATCCACATCCACCACATCCACATCCACCACATCCACATCCACCGCATCCACATCCACCACATCCACATCCACCACATCCACCACCACATCCACCACCACATCCACCACCACATTCACCACCACATTCACCACCACATCCACCACCACATCCACCACCACATCCACCACCACATCCACCACCACATCCACCACCACATCCACCACCACATCCACCACCACATCCACCACCACTTCCACCACCACCGCATCCACCACCACCACCACATCCACCACCACATCCACCACCACCACCACATCCACCACCACATCCACCACCACATCCACCACCACATCCACCACCACATCTGCATACACCGCATCCACCACCACATCTGCATACACCGCATCCACCACCACATCTGCATACACCACATCCACATCCACCGCATTCACCACCACCGCATTCACCACCACCGCATCCTCCACCACCACATCCACCACCACATCCACCACCACATCCACCACCACATCCACCACCACATCCACCACCACATCCACCACCACATCCACCACCACATCCACCACCACATCCACCACCACATCCACCACCACATCCACCACCACATCCACCACCACATCCACCACCATATCCACCACCACATCCACCACCACATCCACCACCACATCCACCACCACATCCACCGCATCCACTTCCACCACCACCGCATCCACCACCACCATCGCATCCACCAACACCACATCCACTGGATCCACCACCACCACCACCACCACCACCACATCCACCATCACCTCCACATCCACCATGACATCCACCATGACATCCACCGCCACATCCACCACCACATCCACCACCACATCCACATCCACCGCCACATCCACATCCACCGCCACATCCACATCCACCACCACCACATCCACCACCACATCTAACATGTCCACCACCACCACATCCACCACCGCATCCACCACCGCATCCACCACCACCACATCTAACATGTCCACCACCACCACATCCACCACCGCATCCACCACCACCACATCCACCACCACCACATCCACCACCGCATCCACCAACACCACATCCACCACCGCCACCACATCCACCACCACCACATACACCACCACACCCACCACCACCACATACACCACCACACCCACCACCACCACATACACCACCACATACACCACCACACACACCACCACCACACACACCACCACCACACACACCACCACCACCACACACACCACCACCACACACACCACCACCACACACACCACCACCACACACACCACCACCACATACACCACCACACCACCACATCCACCACCACATCCACCAACACTTTAACCACACCCACCACCACTACATCCACCACCCCATCCACCACCACCCCATCCACCACCACTGCATTCACCATCACCACCGCATCCACCACATCCACCACCACATCCACAATCACCTGCACATCTACCATGACATCCACCGCCACATCCACCACCACATCCACCACATCCACCACATCCACCACCACCACACCCACCACCACATCCACCGCATCCACCACCACATCCACCATCACCACCACCTCCACATCCACCATGACATCCACCTCCACATCCACCACCACATCCACATACACCGCATCCACCACCACCACCACCACCTCCACATCCACCACTTCCACCACCTCCACATCCACCACTGCATCCACCACCACATCCACCACATCCAACACCACATCCAACACATCCACCACCACTTACACCACCACCACATCCACCACCACCACTGCATCCACCAACACCACATCCACCACCACCACATCCACCACCACATCCACCACCACATCCACCACCACATCCACCACCACATACACCACCACATACACCACCACCACATGCACCACCACATCCACCACCACTTTCACCACACCCAGCACCACTACATCCACCACCCCATCCACCACCACCAACACCACATCCACCACCACATCCACCACCACATCCACCATGACATCCACCGCCGCATCCACCACCACATCCACCACCACATCCACCACATCCACCACCACCACCACATCCACCACCACTTTCAACACATCCACCACCACCACATTCACCACCACATCTAACACGTCCACCACCACTTCCACCACCACCGCATCCACCACTACCACATCCACCAACACTTTAACCACACCCACCACCTCCACATCCACCACACCCACCACCACTACATCCACCACCCCATCCACCACCACCACCACCCACCACCACCCCATCCACCACCACTGAATCCACCACCACCGCATCCACCACATCCACCACCACATCCACCATCACCACCACATCCACCACATCCACCACCACATCCAGCATCACCTCCACATCCACCATGACATCCACCGCCACATCCACCGCATCCACCACTTCCACCACCACCACCACATCCACTTTCACCACATCCACCACCACCACATCCACCACCACCACATCCACCACCACCACATCCACCACCACCACATCCACCACCACTTCCACCACCACCACCACATCCACCACCACATCCACCAGCGTATCCACCACCACCACCGCATCCACCAACACCGCATCCACCAACACCGCATCCACCAACACCGCATCCACCAACACCGCATCCACCAACACCGCATCCACCAACACCGCATCCACCAACACCGCATCCACCAACACCGCATCCACCAACACCGCATCCACCAACACCGCATCCACCAACACCGCATCCACCAACACCGCATCCACCAACACCGCATCCACCAACACCGCATCCACCAACACCGCATCCACCAACACCGCATCCACCAACACCGCATCCACCAACACCGCATCCACCAACACCGCATCCACCAACACCGCATCCACCAACACCGCATCCACCAACACCGCATCCACCAACACCGCATCCACCAACACCGCATCCACCAACACCGCATCCACCAACACCGCATCCACCAACACCGCATCCACCAACACCGCATCCACCAACACCGCATCCACCAACACCGCATCCACCAACACCGCATCCACCAACACCGCATCCACCAACACCGCATCCACCACACCCACCACCACACCCACCACCACACCCACCACCACATCCACCACCACATCCACCACCACATCCACCACCACATCCACCACCACATCCACCACCACATCCACCACCACATCCACCACCACATCCACCACCACATCCACCACCACATCCACCACCACATCCACCACCACATCCACCACCACATCCACCACCACATCCACCACCACATCCACCACCACATCCACCACCACACCCACCACCACACCCACCACCACACCCACCACCACACCCACCACCACCACATCCACCACCACATCCACCACCACATCCACCACCACATCCACCACCACATCCACCACCACATCCACCACCACATCCACCACCACATCCACCACCACATCCACCACCACATCCACCACCACATCCACCACCACATCCACCACCACATCCACCACCACATCCACCACCACATCCACCACCACAGCATCCACCACCACAGCATCCACCACCACCGCATCCACCACCACCACATCCACCACCACCACATCCACCACCACCACATCCACCACCACCACATCCACCACCGCATCCACCACCACATCCACCACCACCATATCCCCCAGATCCACCACCACCACATCTATGTGTGTGTGTGTGTGTGTGTTTAGGTGCAAAAGCAATGTTCTTGGATTTTCATCACAATAAAATACACTGAACATAATCTTCACAAAAGTTATTTACAAATGTTTAAGGTATTGCCATTATAAATTACAATCACTTTTATTTAAGTATTAATTATTTACAAAATTAAAAGCCATTGTAATTTGTAATATCAATACATCTAAGTCACGTAAATACAACACACATTGCATTACAAATGCTATAGGTGTCACATTTGCGAAAGTTACAACTATTGACATTGTAACTGACAAAGCTATTAATTTTGCTATTTTCAAAACCAACACATAAATAAAAAAAGTGTCATTCACAATACCAATCGCTCAAACTTTCCTAATACGAGACCTATTGCATTTCCAATGCTTGTTTTCCTTTCCTTCCCCTTGTCTTTTCTTTCCCTATTCCTGTACAATTTGTTTTAGGGAAGGGCGAGAAACTTGTGTGCGCCAGGAATCACAACTGCTCTCACATCTCGCAAGTAGATTATGTCCACGAATAAGGCCTCATGATAGTATCGCAACCGGCAGACCAAGCAGTGGTTGGGTTAATCAGCCAGTGAGCCGCCTAGAAGAACATGATGCATACCTGGTGGCTGATTTACGATCTCAATCGGGGGCCGGAGCAGCTTTAGAGCCGACGGCAAGGGAGGCGCAGTCTCCAGCGTTTCTTTCTGTATCGGGCAGGGTCCCAGATCAGCGTGTACATTGTCTGCCAACGCTCCTAAAGGGATAATTCTCACCGAGCCCAGGCCCCCTTGGAGAGGCCAAACACGCTGGAAATTAGCGCAACAGTCTCCACCTGCCTTCCTTCATAAACCTCTTGCGGTGTATCCCTTGAAGTGCATCGGGGAAATCCAAAATTGGCTTCGGTCTCGCAGTCCCCCACAGAGCCGGAGCAGAGAGCTGCAATTCATGTTGGCGTCAGTCTCCGCCCCTAATGTTTTTCTTCTTTTTTGCTTCTGATGTTGCAACTTCAGAAACCTACTGGTAGTTACTAAATATACACTTGTTTTGTCGTAGACAACTGATAGGTTCTCATCGGGAAGAGACAACAACAGGAAGTGTGATTCATGGGAAGAAGTTTGGGACCCAATAAAACAACAGTGTAACCTTTCCTAGGACTAATGTTTTTTAAAGTCGATTATCCTCTGATGAGAGCATGGGAAGTGAACCTGTTCAAAGGAGTTTGCTGATATTCTATTGGCGGATGAAGAAGATGAAAGAAAATGATGTTGCAACACAGACTGTATTTGTTTATATTACTGTTTGTAACTAAAGGACTGTAGAATTCCTTTCTTCGACATTCTGACTTGAGACATATACCTGATCTAGACTTCTCAATGTGTATGTCTGTTGAATTATGACTGAGATTATACTTCCAGTCTGAGTTGAAAAACGTTATGCTTGCGCTTTGATCTCCATCTCTCCATTAGAACTCTTCATCAGGTTTCTGAACGAAAACCTGTCTTCTCTTAACAATTCAATTTTTTATTATGATTTGGTTCTCCAGAATGTCACATAAAAGTATGCAGAAAAATAAAATAAATAAATAACTAAACTTCAATATAGCAGATCATCCAGAGCTTAATAGCAAGATAAAAATACAAGACCTCAAGAATTACAAACTTAACAGAACAGTACAAAATTCATAGTTGCATACAGGAAGGCAAAAGTGCAGAATAGCAGATACAAAACCAATTTCTCCGATCCTTTAAAGTACAGAGCTAACTGGATAAGTGCAAATCGAATTGTGTCATTAGATACTTAAGCAAATTCATGTGTACAATGCAAAGATCCTAAAGTTCTTTTTGTAATATAAAATCAGTTTTACCCAATGGACACTATACTGCAAAATGCATGTAATAACCGAACAGCTGAACAATAGGGTACACAATACATAGCAGAATAAAAAAATTACTAAAGTGCAAGTGCGTGAGTATAATAGCAGTTTTGCAAATCATTTAAAAGTTTTTCGTTAAAATGAAAAATGAATTTCACCCTGAGTGGACCCTATGCAGATTATACGCGAAAGGGCTTGCAAATACATGTTTCATCATACCGTAGAAACTTTGTAGCAGCATACAAAATGTCTGAAGTACAAGTGTGCAAATACAGTACCATTTACCCAAATCCTTTAAGTTACCATCTTAACTTGGTCAGTGCAAATATCATACCATTGAATACTCTAACAACCTTGACTGTATAATGCAAAAGATCCTAAAATTCTACTTGTAATATACATTGAAGTATACCCTGAAGAGACCCTGTTCAGCCTACTACAACTAAACCCAACAGATTAGTCCTTCTCTAAAATATGTTTAAACATTTTGAAACACACTGCTTCAGAAGGGTGGTGACAATGAGACAGTTTTGAGCCTTCTCAGCTGTTCCTGTGTTGTATTTTAAATACAGTGATCTCAAAAAATTACGACTTAATAAGGGACAGACAAATAAAACGTGATTAGTGTCCACATAGGTGACAGTCTATCCTGCCTCGGTAAACCCTCCCACGCCATTATAATAATTCGTAGGGGAAGCAAGTTCAACCTTAGCAGCAAGATAGTTCTTCGCACTCCGTGGGGGAGACTCCATTCAACGTAAGGTTGAGTGAGGATGTTTCTAACTGCTACTCCCCGCTATTATGTCATTACTGGAATGCACTGAGCACAATACCTTATCTATTTTACTGGAGATTGCATAAATTATTTTTTCATTTGAGTTTTCAAAACTTGTTTTGGTAGTAGTCCTACACCACTATGCTCCATTTCTAATAAGTCTGCCGCTTTCTCATAGTTCCTGAAGACAGAGCTTTTTCCCTTTCGGGAGACAAAGATTTCTTCTCGCAATGCTACTCGTAAGGGGTTCTCAACACTATTCAGTAGTGCATTGCTCCATCTTAAGCACACAGCCATGGTGGACACATAGGTCGAAAGTAGCCCAAATTCGAGCCGGACAGCCGGTATCGAGGCTGCGCGGTTCAGATTACACATTTGGCGCCAAATGCATCCTTCTGCTTTCTCAAAATAAACCAACTGCTGTTCATCCACTGATTATCAAGTGTAACTCAGAATAGGCAGGATTTTAATTTTGTAAACTGATAAGACCTGAACAAAGTGTCTTTGCCCACAACATTTATAAAGTCTCCCGATTGCAGAGGCCTGGGATATTGCCTTCATTCTGCACTGGTCAATATGATCATTATTAGAACACTTTCTTGAAAAAACTCTTCCTAGATATTGTTGTGTAGTTCCTATATTCCCAATAGGATCTGCGCTTTGTAATAATATATCCTATAGATTTGACGTAGGACTTATGTCAATAGGTCTCTATCGAATATACTAAACTTAATTGTGTGTGTGCCAGCTAACTCAGAGGTCACTAGAAACTTTCTTGAATACACAAGAAGGGATTAGTTTCTGACAACTGCATAAACATGACAACTTTGTTTCCCAAGAATAAGAATATATCTCTTGAGTCATGGAAACAATAGATAACTAGTTCACCTAGTCAATCGTGCATGCTTTGTTTCTACAGAGTTGCAGAGAAATAGTGAGACGGGCGTTGTCAATAAACAGGGTTTATTGAAAAGTCTTCTTTCTCATGCAAGAGAAGTGAACTGCTACAATTGTTAGGTAGACTGCAAAGTATAATGCATAAACAGTAATATGAAATAATACTGTTAGAGCATTATATGGTTTCTAAGCCATATAAAAATGCATACATAAATAACATAGACTAAAATGCTCAACTGGTGCTTCTAAAATACGCCTACCCCAATGTACCTAACCTAAGTCTAGTAGGCGGGAAGAAGTAAGTATGGTTTTTTGCATAGGTCTAGTTTTGCCAAGAATCTATCAAAGGTTTCTCTAGGTTCCAATCAGCTCCATACCTTAAAATGAAGGAGGCCTGGTAGCTCTGTCTCGGGGATTCGATTTCCCAACACCCCGCAATGGGAGCCGGAAACACTGGAGTTGGATTCTCGGCAGCTGGAGAGTCGGCTTCCTTTGGCACTTGCTGCGACGGGCAAGTAGGTCTTCGAACTGCTCCGAACCACCCTATCTTGCTATAGCAAGTGAAGATGTATCTATACCTTGAAGGTGTTTAGGAATGCCATAGTTTGACATAAAGTCGGGCATATGAACGTCATAAATGAACCCCTGGGGAATAGTTGTTCATTGTAAAGTAACTGAGTTCTTGGAGAAATCAATATTCAAGCAAGGGAAAGTTCCCTAACGGCTTAAGCTGGTTTTCCAAGAAATCGTTGTGACGTTTGGTGAACGGATGGAAGTAGCAATGCCTGTATTTGGGTAGCATGAGCTATGCCTAAATACGGGCTTCATTTCTATGCCTATATAGGGGCAACGTGAATGGTACCTATATAAGGGCATGTATCGGGAAAATGTAATCTGAGCCTAAAACGCCACACAACACCCACTCCACTTTCTTATGTATGACATTACTAAGTTCTAAACACGTTAAACATCTAAACATGATGTGTTAAAACCCACCCAAACTACATAAAAATGCATTGGTACTGGTTGTACACGAAAAGAGCATTTGTGCTGTACGCATTTAAAGCAATGTTTCCTTCAAAGCATATAGTTTGACATTTGAAAATGCTGTCTGAATGAATCATGAAAAAATACATTCATGAAATAGCTCTTAAATACTGAAGAAAAAATCGAGACCATTGTATGGCAGATTATATAAACTGTTTGAACGTGGACAAGGTCAAATATTGTCTCTGGAACTTTTAAAAGAATTCTAGTTCTCTATGAATAGTTTTACTTTAAGCAGAATCCTAGGGGAAAAAAAAGAGTCCCAAAGTTAGAACTTTGTTTTGAAAAAATGAAGGTCGAATTCAGGGTCTCTCAGAGCACTGCGTGGCAAATTCAAAAGTCAGTGTTATTGTTTGAAGAAAACATCAAATCTTCTAAGTCTGAAAAGAATTTGTCTATCATTGTGGGTGAAAGTTGGATTACCTTGTTAAGAAGATCAACCGCACATAGATGTGAAGCATCGACGTCAGCTTTGGTCGCATTAGCAATGTTCGAATTGGAATGTACCTGTGTGCCTGTTTCCTCTCGCACCTCACTGTCCGCATTTTGTCTCTGTGAGATCTCAATGAAGGCTGTCCTCAGAATTGGTAGCCGTTGGCGACAACACTGCGCATGGGCCTTTACCGGGTCCAGCAAAGTATCAACATCCATTGGCATGACTGATGGGAGTGTGAGACAGGTGTCTTACAGGCATTCTTCTCCACATAGCAGGCATTGTAGAACAGGTAGGATGCAATCTTGCCAAATTGGTCTGAATGATAGAAACCATGTGGTATTCAATTCTCTTAAACGAGTTAATCCCAAAATTTGGACTATGCGCTCACGACACTTCATCGCCAGTAGAGTGTTGTCCACGGTGAACTGGGTGTTACTTGTGGATTGGCTTGCCATATCGAAGCAGTAGGGTCAAAAAATTTATCCCTGCGTAGAGTCCCAAAATGAGAGGCAATCCGCCAAATACAGGGTGCACGAAGTTTGGAAATATTCCTAGGACTGCTTCAAAGGGTGATAACAGTCCTGAAAAAACTGTCTTAAATACATGGACAATATCACTCGTATCGGGCATATTTAAGATACGACTTAACATTTCTGAGAAATGTATAGGGCAGTTTGTAGTTAAGAGGGCATGTAACTCTGCAGAAGTCCTTGCGACTTGCAGATCATAGGTCTTTTTGGCCGAGGTCAGTGGCACAGTTTTCTGTAAAACCCACCTGCTTAATTCCTCCTTGACAACAGGAGAGGTTCCGATGGCTTGAAAGCACGCCTTGATTCTGCCGCTGCTTAAAAAAACATCTTTAGACCCCCTCGTTCACGCCAATTACCGACCTATCTCCCTCCTTCCCTCTCTGGCTAAGGTGATTGAGAAGCATGTGCATCTCTCCATTCCCAACTTTATTGAGAGCAATCACATCCTGCATGACTCTCAATCGGGCTTCCGTGCGAATTTCAGCACGGAAACAGCTCTTCTTCTGATCACCGATGCCATTAGAGAGACGATTGACGGTGGGGGTAAAGCCATCCTGGTCATGTTGGATTTGTCGGCGGCTTTCGACACAGTCCCTCACGATGGTCTCCTTCTAAGACTCTGGGAGATTGGTTTTCGTGGGACGGTGTGGAACTGGTTTAAGTTTTTTCTGACCAACCGCTGACAAGTGGTCTAGGCACCCCCGTTTTCCGCCGAAAAGCCACCGCTGGAGGTAGGGGTTCCTCAAGGGTCCATTCTGAGCCCCACCCTCTTTAATATCTATATGGCCCCTCTAGCGGCGGTGGCGGAATCTTTTGGTGCCAGGATCATATCCTATGCTGATGACACTCAGCTCCTTTTTACGTGTAACAAGGGTGAGGATTTTGACGGCGGACGGATTAAGGAATGCTTGGGCGCTGTATTTGAATGGTTCCAGAGGCATAGTCTGAAGTGCAACTCCGATAAATCGGAGCTGCTTTTCTTCGGATGCCCGCCTGATCCCTGCTGGAAGGCTTGGCGGCCTCGTGATATGTTCCCGCCTGATGCTGCCTCGTCAAAAGCCAAGAATCTGGGTGTCCTGTGTGACGATGATCTTTCCTTTAGACCCCAGATCATAGGGCTGACAGGGAAATGCTTTGGCGTCCTGAAAATGTTGCGGAAGTTTCTTCCACTACTGTCTCTGCAACATAAAAAAATTACGGTCCAGGCCTTGATAGGCTCGCGCCTTGACTACACGAACGCCCTCTACCTTGGCCTCCCCAAATACCTGATTGCACGCATCCAGGTCGTGCAGAATTCGGCTGCCGGAGCCATTTTTGGACTGAATCGAAGGGCAGGAGCTTCGGAGCTGCTCAAGAGACTGCACTGATTGCCAGTCTCTAAAAGAATCACTTTTAAGGTCCTGACCCTGGCCTTTAAGGCCCTCTAATTTATCGGTCCAAATTATCTCTGGAAGCGTATGGCCTTCTATGCCCCCAGGAGGACTCTAAAGTCTGCTATACTGGCGAAAGCCGCTGTCCCTACCATCAAACGTGCTCGCATCGGAGGTCGTTCCTTCCGATACCTGGCACCGCGTTGTTGGCATGAGCTTCCCTTTTCTTTGAGAACAGCCAACAGTTTGCTTTCCTTTAGAAAGGAACTTAAGACCTGGCTTTTCTCTCAGTAATTCTTTGCCGGCCCGTAGTTGGTGTTGTGTTGTGCTCTTTTCCTTTCAGTCCTCTTTGCCAAAGCGCCGGGACACTCCATGGAGTAGCCGTGCGTTATAGAAGAGACCTTTTATAACATAACATATAACATAACATAAAAGAATGGCTTTCATTCTGCTCAAAGTATCAATTTGTATAGAAGAGCTGTTCAGTGAAGGCCATAACGGTTACTCCTGGTCTGTCTTGGTTTTAGAAAACAATACTTGCATACAGCAAGGAACCCTGGCTGACACAGTTAAGAGATAGGGTAAACCTGGCAACATGCCTCAGCAGCTGTGATCATTCAACATGAGGTAACTTCCATTAGAAAGTTGTCCGAAAATTGAATCAATCACCGCAGCTGGTGAACCTTGCAGGTGGCAGGATAAGTTGTTAGAGGAACCATTGCAGGCTTCATGTAAATGAATACCCTGACCAAGGAGAGAACCGCTTAGTGTGTTTTCACAATTTTTACCACTAAGAAACACTTCTTTTCCCCCACTCCAACATCTGTGTGTGCATGGTAATTCCCAGGATGTCTTGATGTATTCTTTACCCAACCTTTTATATATGCCGGCTGGTATATGTTTTAGGCAATACTGAAAATGGAAAATTGTAACAGGCGGAATGATTGTTCTGTGTATTATCCATTCAATTGCTGGCTTTTCAGCGACTGTAAATGGCAATCTTTCCAGTTTTTCAATGCTCAGCACTGTATAGTCTGCTCCCCTCTGTGCCAGATTGAACTGTTTTTCAGTAAGATTGAATTCTGAAAACAGTGACGTAGTATTGATTAAACGCCAAGGCACATAGCCTGAACGTAGGTTTTGTAACGTCGAACGTAATTGGGACTGACCATGTTGCTGCATGACCAAGTCCTGTTCCATGATGTCTATGGCAGAGGATACTGTGCTGTCCAAATAATATATCCTGGATGACAGTTGTTAACCCATTGTCAACTACAGAGAGAGATTTCTCTAAGTTAATATGATCAATTTCTCGTATTCTTTCTGCAGTCTCTGCCTGCGTAATCTTCCATGCTTAATTATACAATGCATAGATACCGGCATATATGAATCGTTTATGACGCGGTTTAGTAGGTCCTTGCAAGAAGTCCCTTAGATCAGCGCCATCTTTAAGTAAAGAGAAGTGTTGTTTAACATCCTTGAGTGTAGATCTATGAAACCATTCAAGGCACAGTTTCCCTTACTATTCCTGGATGCTGTCGCTGAACATATCTTGGGTCTGGCCTAGTGAATTTGAACCCTTGTGTTTTATTCAGGAATCTATCTTGACAGTTGTTTCTGTCTATAGGCCAGATTAACCATGTTTTCCAATCTCGATCTGTTCTGTTGTGAAGCAAAATAGTATGTACGTCGACCTCCCCTCTGAAGTATTACTGCTATCAGGTGTAGGTGTAGGTATGGACGTTTTTTTTTAACTCTTTTATCTTGGCTAACCCAAGATAGGATGTCTGTTGGACAGTGTCATTCAAAAACATTGTTTGCTCTGGAATGGTGCAGGCTCTAAATAATGCTTCCAATCCCTACACTTGCCAGTCTTTTGTTCCCCAGACAGTTTTTGTTTCAATGTTGTCTTATCAAAAGTCGAAACCTAACAAAGACAGCTGAACATAAAAGGCCGCAGAATAAATGTGTTTGGTATTTGTCAACATACTTTTCATTCCAGTCCTATTAAAATTTTTAAAGAAAAATTATTCTGGATTGGATACATTAAAACCTGCAAAAGTATGGAAATTTGCCATAAAATGTTTTTGAGCTACCCTTTGGTGGCTTCCGACAATGTTCCCATTCCCATCAGTACATTTCTAGGATTTGCAGATGGGTGCAAGAAATGATGACCATAGTGATTATAACAATACATTTGTTCATAATCTGATGCACCTTCTAAGTATTCATGATTTGTAAATACAGCAGACATTTTTAAGTCTGACATATTATTAACAGTCTCAAAGTCCCAATCATCAGAAAAGGTACTAGATGAAACAGTCATTCAAGGAAATCTAGTACTGGTGTGAAATCTTCAACAGCTCCGCCGGACCAAAAATGTCATATTCCGTACTGTCCCAAGCTATGCCACCAGGTATAGGGACGGCTGTGATGTTCACTGATGACAAGTCTCTTTGTTCACGATGAGATGGTTTGTGTGGCTATAGGAGTAAGTTGATGTTCTTACTTGCTGTGTCCTTATTTACATATCTTCCATTTATCAGCATTCCCAAAGTTATTACCATAGTCAACCAAAGTAGAAGAAAAAGTACTCACCAATACAATCCAAAGTTCAATCCATTGTGAAACCAGATAAGTATTTTCCAGGTGATGATAAAGTTCTGTTGCTTGTTCTTTTAAAGTTCTTTTTATTTGCGTCGTTTCAGACCACCTGGGATCCTCGGAAAGCGTATCAAAGTTAATGAAATAGCCAGAGGCATATCTGTCAATTGTAGGGATTGCCTCAGGATTCGTTGAAATCGCTGGAATCACTTGATCACTTGATCACTTGTTACGTTTGAATAGTCAGATGCTAATTCATTGTAGACAGGCTTTTCTTGACGAACTGTTATTTGGGTTTCAAGAAGTACAAGTTCCATAGCTTTGTTGCTTAGTCCTTTATTTCGCACTCCAGTTTCTTCAACAGTGATGAGTCTTTCAGTTTGAACCTCTTGGAAAGTAGCCAGATTCGGGCGTCAGCTACATCTTTATACTCCACTTGGCCTACTTCTTATGATCGGCCACATGTGGTTTGACCAGGTCGATGGACACGAACCTGTTCTCCTTTTTACCAGCAAGGGGCGGCAATAATACTCTTCTTGATCTGTGGGTTGCTAGGACAGGTACTGGTTGTCTGTAAGAAGGCACAAATTCCTTCTTGTGCGAGATCAATCAATGAATCAACAAAATTTGTATAGCGCGCTACTCACCCGTAAGGGTCTCAAGACGCTGAGGGAGGGAGGGGGGGCGGGGGGGGGGGGGGGGGTTCGCTACTGCTTCAACAGCCAGGTCTTGAGTTGTTTCCTGAAGGAGAGATGGTCTAGGGTCAGCCGTAGGTGAGTGGGGAGGGAGCTCCATGTCTTGGCTGCCAGGTAGGAGAAGGATCTTCCTCAGATGGACTTCCGAAAGCGTGGGATGGAGGCGAGGGCGTGGCTGGCGGATCGGGGCTGGCGGGTGGGTGAGTAGAATGTTGAGGTACTTTGGGCCCGTGTCGTGGAGAGCCTTTTGTGCGTGGGATCCTCTTGTTGACGGGGAGCCAGTGCAGTTCTTTCAGGTGGGCAGAGATGTGGCTGCAGCGAGGGATGTCCAGGATGAGTCGTGCTGAGGCGTTCTGAATGCGCTGGAGTCTTTTCGGGAGTTTGGCTGTGGTTCCAGCATAGAGGGTGATCCCGTAGTCCAGACGGCTGGTGACGAGGGCCTGGGTAACCGTCTTCCTGGTTTCGGTGGGGATCCATCGGAAGATCTTCCGGAGCATGCGCAGGGTGTTGAAGCAGGATGACGAGACGGTGTTCACTGGCTTGATCATCGTGAGGGAGGAGTCCAGGATGAAGCTTAGGTTGCCGGCGTGGTCTGTTGGTTTGGGTGCGATGCCCAGGGCAGGGGGCCACCAGGAGTCGTCCCAGGCAGAGGGAGATGGTCCGAGGATGAGGACTTCCGTCTTGTCTGAGTTCAGTCTCAGACGGCTGATCTTCATCCATTCTGCGATGTCTTTCATTCCTTCTTGGAGGTTGGCTTTGGCGGTGGCGGGGTCGTTGGTGAGGGAGAGGATCAGCTGGGTGTCGTCGGCGTAGGAGATGATGTTGAGGTTGTGTTGGCGAGCGATGTCTTCTCTCTGACTAGATCCCCAAGCTTAGGAATCCAGACAGGCCTTGCTGGGACGGTCTGTTTCTCTTCAGTGGCTGTTGGCTTCAGGAACACGTTACTTTGTTTCGTTCTTATTTCATTTAAGTCCTGCAAGTCAGGATAAGGGGATTACACTCCTAAATAACCCCAGCTCACCCCCTTGGTAGCTTGGCACGAGCAGACAGGCTTATCTCAGAGGCAGTGTGTAGAGCATTTGTGACCACATACAGTAACCCAGTGACAACACTACAGATGGACACCACACAAGGGTTTATATCAAAAATAAGTATACTTTATATAGATTTAACACAAGACCATAACCGAAGAAAATACACAATACTGTTACTTTAAGATGGTAGATTTAGCTTAGTCCAGTTCAGTTCTTAAAATGTGACACTTTGCGTCAATGTACCTTGTGATGCGTTGCGCTTCCACGACAATGTCACAGCGAGGGAAATGCGGCAAAGTTCAGGTGCAAAGAAATAAAGATATTCCTGATGCTGCACGCTTCTCCGGGGATGCAAGAAGTTCTCGGGTCGATTTGTGGACTGCAGCGGAGACACCCTTTTTCAGCGATGCAACGGCAACAGCTCCAACTACGACACTCTTCTCCCACGATGCGTGAAACTTCAGTGCATTGTGACAACTACAGCGGCGACACCCACGATGCGACAGCAGCAGCTCTGGCGGCGGCGCGCTTCTGAGGGATGCGATGCGTTTTTCTTCGATGTGGTGTAGTGCGACAGTTCCAGCGGCGACACCCTTGCTCAGAAGTGCGACGGCAGGCACAGCGAGGGCGACACGCTCCGACCTCGTTGCGAGACTCTTCTCTCGATGCAGTGCAGTGCGACAACTCCAGCGGCGACACCCTTGTTCAGAAGTGCGACGGCAGGCAGCAGCGACACTCTTCTTCTTTGTTGTAGCACGCTTCCAGCTCCTTGCGACACAAAGTTCCTCAGAAGGCCCTTAACAGCAGCAGGCACTTCCACAAGAATTCTGGGAAGCTGGGAGTTGAAGTCTGTTGTCCCTGAGACTTCAGCAGGAGGCAAGCTCTTTTTCAAGCCATTGGAGATCCTTCACAAGTTGAAAGCAAAGTACACAAAGTTCCTTTCTCCTTCCTTTGGCAGTAAGGCAACCACTGAATGCCAATCCCCCAAGCAGCACTTCGCTTGGGAATAGTCTCCCCTCAGTTTCTTCAGGTTCCTCTCCTCAGTTAAGGTTTCTTCTTGTAGTCCACAGTGATCTAATTTCATGGGATCTGGGTCCTAATATTTATACCCCAAAATCTGAGGGGAGAGGGGCCTTTGCCCAGTACAAACCAATTCTGAAGCACTCTGTTTACCAGACTTCTCTCTCCTTTCCTTTCACAGTGCAGGGCATGCATATCAGACGCCCCACAGGAGGTGGAGCCATCATTGTGGAAGGCAGGCACAGCCCTATTCAAGGTTCAGCTGCAACTCCTCCCTCCCATCTAGATGCAGATCTCTCTCTTCACCACTGGGCTGACACATCCTGTCTCTTGGAATCCCCCAGCCCTGTCACTCACAAAACCAAAGGAATACACAACCTAGCAGAGGCAGGCTTTGGATAGTTAGACAAGCTAATACCTACTTTCTAAAAGTGGTATTTGCAAACACAGAATGTTAAAACCAACTTCACTAAAAACTGTATTTTATCATTCTGAGTTCAGGCATACTAAACTCAAATTTCTACCATGTTCTCTGAGACAGTTAGGATTATAAACATGTAATATTCTAACAGCCCATTCTGGCCTATGGAGAGCAGGTAGCCTTCCAATAGTGAAAAACGAAAATGGCTGTAATTCACTATTAGGACATGCAACACACATACAAGGGCTTGTCCTACCTTATACTTACACAGCACCCTGCCCTTGGGCCTACCATAGGGGTGACTGATATGAAGAAAAGGGAAGGTTTAGGGACTGGCAAGTGTGTGCACTTGCCCATACAGCATGACAGTACTAGACTGCGTGCAGGCTCTGCATAGACAGACCTTAGACACATTTTACAAGGCTGCTTCTGTGGGTGGCACATTCAGTGCTGCAGGCCCACCAGCAGCATTTGGATTTACATGCCATGGGCAAAACCAGTGCACTAGACTAGGGTCTGACAAGTAAAACAAATAGCCAAACATGGAACCACTGATTAATACATCAATTTACAATAGGGAGCATTGCCCTGTGGCACTAAATAGCAGTGGCACAGTGCCCAAAGCATCTAACACCCTCAAAAATACATGAGTCAACATAAAAAATGGAAGGGAGACCCACGCCAATGGTGCCAGGTCTAACCGGTATCCAGACAGGCCTTGCTGGGATGGTCGGTTTCTCTTCAGTGGCTGTTGGCTTCAGGAACACGTTACTTTGTTTCGTTCTTATTTCATTTAAGTCCTGGAAAACAGCTAAACGGTCTTTGATATCAAAGGGTTTTGTTCTACCACTTAAGTCTGACAATCGAGATCCGAAATTATCATTCTGGTTCCAAAAAGGACTTTATATGGAGTGATACCCCCTAGAGAACTTCTTGGCAGATTGTTAAGACTACGTTGGACACTTATTAGATGTTTGACCCACCCGTCACCCAAGCCTAATACCCGAACTGGTGTAGATTACTTTATGTCCTGCTTTTTTCTCTCCACTACCGAATTTCCCTCAGGATGGAATGGACTAGATTACTGCAATGCAACGCCCAATTTGGCCATGGCCTCCTTGTAAGCTCAAGAGCTAAACGCAGGACCCTGGTCAAAATGTATCGTGCTGACTGCGTATGTGCCGGTAAAGACTCGCAAATCTTTTATAACCGTTCGAGCGTAGCCGAGCGCTGAGGCCACATCCAAATCTGTCCTAATATGTGGGACCACATCTGTCCATAGGGACGTCTGCATGTAGATAGTCTAATGCTGTCTAACAATGGTGTCTGTACCGGGCTGGCTACACTGTAGTCGGGTATCTGGCGGCGTTCCCTGCTGCGATTTCTGTTGCAGTCATGGCAATTAATTACAAATATGTGAATGTGGGCATTCATCCCTGGCCACCAGTACATATCTTTTAATTCTAGTATAGACTAAGAGATCCCTTGATGTATCAGACCCTCTCCCAAATGTGCTTTGTGTATCAAAGCTACTCTGTTTCTTGTTTGCAAGTACTCTATCCCCCACTCCAGGGATTCGAGCATAAGGAACGAAGTTTGCATCAATTATATAGGAGTATTTCAGTGGATAGTTTTGAGGTAAGGCTGCACCTCTGCCTTTGCTTGTGGCATTGACAGCTAGCATTATTTCGCTGTCTATTTTAGTTTTTGAACGAGTGATTATAGCTACGGAAGCCCTTTGGACAGCTGCCTTCGCGGCTTTATCAGCCAATGAATCTCCTGCAACGTGAACGCCATCACGTTAATGAGTGAGTGAAACGCTGCTCTGCCAGATCCGATCACTGCTGTTGTCCTGCATAGCGCCAAAGGGGAAGGCTCCATTATTCTAATTGATTTTCGGGCTGTAGAGACCCCCCACCGCCTACCTCTCGCCGTCCTGCTGTTTCCTAACATCCGACAGCGGGACCGCCGAGTGGAGCGAGGGGCTGCCTACAACTCCCAGCAGCCCTCGAGGTCTCCAGCCACACCCCCACCACGCCGCGCAAGGAGGCGCATAAAGGGCGTCACCGTTACATGGAGCTGTGAAACGCTGCTCTGCCAGATCCGATCACTGCTGTTGTCCTGCATAGCGCCAAAGGGGAAGGCTCCATTATTCCAATTGATTTTCGGGCTGTAGAGACCCCCCACCGCCTACCTCCCGCCGTCCTGCTGTTTCCTAACATCCGACAGCGGGACCGCCGAGTGGAGCGAGGCGAGGGGCTGCCTACAACTCCCGGCAGCCCTCGAGGTCTCCAGCCACACCCCCACCACGCCGCGCCAGGAGGCGCATAAAGGGCGTCACCGTTCCCTCTCGCGGGACGCTGGGCGAAGCCTGGGCCAAGGGTGGGCCCGTCCTAGCCCGTCACAGACCGGAGGAGACTGGGCTGGGCCCACCCCCCTAAGAACCAACACAAGGCAAAGCCCCGATTAGTTAGTAATTCTGCGAACATACGTCATCTATGTCCTCAACCTAAATCAAGCTCACTCTACTGGCATCACTGTCCTTAGCACATAATGACTACCAGAGGCTCTAGGAGCAAAACCTTAAAAAATATGGCAACTACCGTAGGCCCCATCGATCTTTTCATCACCAAAGTGAATCAAACCATCGATCAAACGGTAATGTTGATCGACCGACGAGTATCCTACGAACTAGATCAAGCAAGACGCTCGTCAATGGGCATGCTAGCACAAGCTCAAACCCCAAATGTCCCACCACAAAACAGTATTAACCTGGAAACAAATGCGGATATTCATGTGATCCCGAATACCGTCGACCTATCAGTATCCTTACAACTATCAGACTCACAATTGAGCCAAGGTCTTGAGCAGACCCCTGACATCTTTGCAAGCCCGCAGCCAACACCAACTGAATCCACACAAAGTGAATTAAGAGGGATTAGGGAAGGGGCAATCTCGAAACTGTTGCATCATAAAGAAAAACTCCCAAAAAATTCATCTAACACAGCTGTAATAAATTCAGACTCTGATCCACCCCCCAAACTGTGTGATGCAAATAACGTTCAAAATCCAAACAGTGGAAAACTTGTCAGGAACATATTATTCTGGAATGTGGCGGGACTAGCAACCAAATACGTGGAAAAAAGTTTTCTAGAACTGGTCCATTTGAATGATATAATCTGTCTACAGGAGACATGGCTTAACGAACCAATCCACCTTGTGGGATACAGAACATACTTCTCCCAGGCAATAAAATCAAACTCAGGGAGAAGCAAAGGAGGCTTAACCACATACATCTCCAACCTTTGGCCGTGTCGCGAAATAACTCCTGCATCACTTCATCAGAACTATCAGATTATTAACATCAAAGGAATTAATCAAGAGGTTTATACCCTCATAAACTTCTATAACAACATGATCTCAATGGAGTTGTCCAAGGCCTTAAATGAAATTTCTGAAGAGACTAATGATCTAAAAACAATACATGCTAGAGTCTCACATACAATAATCTGGGGAGGCGACTTTAATCTGCATATATGTAAAAAAAGCGACGCCTCTATCTGTGGGATTACAGACGAATATGGAAATTCCCTACCTCATTTTTCCTACACCCCGAAGGCACCAACATGCAGGCCATCATGTCTGAATTTGATTTAGGGTTTGCAAACATGTTAAAAACGCCTATAACTCAATTTACCTCAACTTTTCATGGTAGAGGTTTTGAAACGTTAATAGACTATATCCTGATATCCAGTAACAAAGCCATGCGCACAAAATCATTTGAAGTGGATAACAACGCACTTAGTGACCACTCTCCACTTAGACTAACGTTTCTAGAACCAGATCTTCAAAAGAAAACCGAAAAGGCTCATCCCGGTTTGCTACACCAAGAAGCATTAACACTGGACAGATTAAACAGGTACACCCTCAAATGGGGTAATGTAGATCAAGATCTTACCAGTGCGAAAATAATCAAAACATGTAGTAACGAAATTGAAAAATGCCTAGATCCTTCTACAAACCCTACAGAGATCATGAATAGCTATTACGTAATAGCGAAAACAATAAGCAATGAATTAACCAGGCCCATTAAACAAAATAATACCTCAAGAAACGGCTGGTTTAATACAAAATGCACAAAAGCCTACTCTAACTTAAAGAAAGCTTTAAAAAAAAAAACAAAGAAACAGAGAAGAGGTAATTGAACTAAGGAAATCTTACACACAGGCAATCAAACAAAGGAAAAAGGAGATTCAACTAAAGCTCTGGACCCAACTCCTAAAAAGCAGTACCCTAAAAGACAGTGCAGCCTTCTGGGAAACAGTCAAAACCCCTTTTTTAAAAGACCACAACGATGGCCCCTCCTTGGACGTCGCCATAAGCGCAGAAGACTGGGTACAACACTTCTCAGGGGTTTTCGGAGAGGTCGAATCTACAGACCCAACTTTCATAGATCCTCTCCCGCCGGTGAAATACCCAATAGAGATACATTTCACTCTCAACGAAACAATGAATGCCATAAAATCTGCCAAAATTGGCAAATCACCAGGACCAGACTCTATTCCCATGGATCTTTACAAATTTCTACCAGAATTATGGTCTCCTATTTTAACCAAAGTGTTAAATGCAGCAAAAGATACTGGCCTTCCTGACTCCTGGTCAACATCGATCCTGGTCCCTATCTTCAAAAAGGGCAACAGAGACAGTCCCACCTGCTACCGCCCCATCTCCCTCCTGGACTCGATTGGAAAGATGGTAGGGCGTATACTTCTTGACCGACTCCAGGAGTGGTCAAAAGAGCAAGGGGTACTCTCAGACCTTCAATACGGGTTCAGGGCAGGGCTGAGCACCGTGGATCAAGTCTTGAACTTAACATTACTCGCTGGAGAATATGTAACAGCAAAAAAGTCCTGCCTACATATGGTCTACGTTAACCTCACAGCAGCCTTCGACTGCGTGGAACATTCGAGGCTTTGGACAATAATACTACAAATGGGGATCGAACCATCCATAGTAGACATCCTCCGTGAGTTATACACCGGCGCCACAGGAAAGGTCAGATTTGGGACAGCAGGACAATTAACCAACAGCTTTCCAATTCAGAAGGGGGTCAGACAAGGGTGTGTGCTGGCCCCCTTCCTATTTACGCTCTACACGAACGGTCTTGAGGCTGCAATGCTAAAGGGCGTTAAAGATCTCCCAGAAGCCGGTCGTCGGCAGATTCCAGCGTTACTATATGCCGACGACGCGGTAATTCTGGCTCGAACACCAGTCCAGCTTCAGAGGGCTTTAAACAACTATTGCACCTTTATGACCAGTTTAAACTTAAAGGTGAACATAAGGAAA
This sequence comes from Lissotriton vulgaris, assembly GCF_964263255.1. Taxonomy (NCBI): domain Eukaryota; kingdom Metazoa; phylum Chordata; class Amphibia; order Caudata; family Salamandridae; genus Lissotriton; species Lissotriton vulgaris. Next base: position 435,855,260 of record NC_141697.1, read on the forward strand.
ACTTATGTAATGCACGCCGGTAATAAAGGGAAAAAAGTGAAGAAAATCTATGTGGACAATCTGCCCCTTGAAAGAGTCAACACATATCCTTATCTCGGCATCACTATCGACGAGGCGTTCAACTGGAGAGAAGCTATCAATTCCAGAAAGTTAGCCCTCATAAGAACAGTTGGTGCCTTAAAAGCTTTTTCACTTCGTTTGGGAAAAAGACCTCCGAACGAGATGATCAAGATATACAACGCAAAATGCATTAGTACAGCCACCTTTGGAGCAGGAGTCTGGGGTACAACGAATGTTGAACAATTACAAAAAGTCAAACTCCTTCCTAAAGTTTCTACTGGCTGTTCCAAAAAGCACAACCACATTTGGCTGTCACCTCGAACTCGGGGTACATTATATATCTGACATCATCAAGATTCAGCCTATCATGCTATGGCGCAGAATATGGGCCACGGATGAATGCCATCTCACAAGAACAATAATAGAGGACTGCATGAAACTAGAGTACATGAAAAAGATAAAATGGTTGGTCTATGTAAAGTCATTTTTTACTGACATCGGCTTTCCGAGATTCTTTGATGACCCACTGTCTGTAACAGACATAACAAAAAAAGACCTAAAATCACTTTGTCTGTCGCATTTATCTGAACTACGGATGCTGTGTGAAATAGGCAAGCCATCAGTTCAACAATGCCTATTAATACAGTTGGTCCCAACCATTCAACCTTATCTGCAGTACGACTTGTCACAATTCGAAAAACTCCTCCTCACTCGTTTCAGTTTAATTTATATCATTATATGGTTTTATTTCCCACCCAGAACATATGGACTCATAACATCTCGGCGTGCCCCTGCGACCTAATGTCCCCACAGTCTACAATCCACGTCCTTTTCTTTTGCAAATTTTATACGCCACTACGCAGGAGGTGGATATTACCACTACTAAAAGTTATGAACATCCGTAGATGTCGCCCTGCCTACTTGGCACTGCAATTTTTGGAAAATAACTTAATGACAAAATCTGTGGCACAATATTTAAAACTATGCATTAGGCACCGTATGAACTTATAATGATACGTAACAGCTCTCTATCGAAAAAGGATCTTGAAAACGTTTTTTATAATGCTTATTTGTAATGAACGAATAACGATTTTTAATATTTATTGTGTTTTTATGTACTTTTATGGCTTTCACAAATGGAAACCGAATAAAGATGTTTTGATTTGAGTGAGTGTATGTATCATCTGAGCGTGTTGTAGTCCTTGTCGTAACTAAACTACTTGTTCCCAAAGCAATTTATGCTTGATTGTGCCACCTTTGTAACCGTTTTGAATCCAGTTCTGCAAGTATTCATTGTAAGATTGAACACAATAATACGAATCGCACACTATGAGTGTGGGGAATTCGCGGTCCGTATTTTCAAGGGCCATCTTGAATGCTTGTAGTTCAGCTCGCTGAGCTGTACAATCTCCTAGAGATTGCGTTTTAGTGACCATTGGTCGGAATTTACCATCGCACCATCGACCTTTAAAGAATGCGCATGCAGCACTGTAGGCTTGTTTACCCCCCGTAGCGGCATGGGCTGATCCGTCAGTATAAATTATACATTCATACTGCTCTAGAGGCAGAATTTTAGTAGGCAGTGGACATTCTTGTTCGTATTGTAGAAATGCTTGTGTCTTCAAATATGGATCAAAAACTTATTCAACGTCTGTTGCAGCAAGATAATTAACCCATTGTATCCATCTTGGATATAAAGCTTTAGCATTCGGAATGCTCGCTTTTGTCACTGCCTCTAAGGCAGGTACAGGTGTAACTACCATAATACGCTTACCCAGTGCGAGGGCTCTCTCCTTTGCTACTGCAGTTTGAACCGCTGTCAGTTTTTTCTGTTGAAGTGAATTTCATTTCTGCCTGTGTGTACAAGTGTGAGTTGTAAGCTATTGATACTTTTTCTCCTTCGTTAAAAGTTAAGTATATGAATCCGCATTGTCCTGGAATGATTTGGATCACTAAGTTGAGTACGTTTACGTGTGTTTGTAAATGTTTAGTTGCTAACATATCTGTTTGCAATGAAGGCAAAATTTCTGTTTGTTTTTGAGTCCAATTATTTGTTTTGAAATCAGGTTTGATTAGTTTATAGAGAGGTTTAACCCTTTCTGCGTAGTTTAGAATGTAAGTTCTTCAGAAATTTAGGAAACCTAGAATCGACTAAGCTTTTCAGCGTTTTTGGAGGTTGGAGCACCGCACGTTTCTCTAGAAAGTTTGCTGTCAGGCTTTTGCGTTCACTTGATAATTCATATCCCAGAAAGAGGACGTTTAAATTGGCAATTCTTGATTTCTAAAAATTGAATTTATACTCTTCAGAGGCGAAGCCAAGTATGATGGTGTTCACCCTGTTCAAGTGCCTATCCAAGTCATCGTCTGTTAGATAAATGTCATCGACATATGACAATGCCTCATCATAGGTTTGTATTTACTCTGTTACTCTGGCTGAAAATAACCCTGGACTATTCTTGAATCCCTATGGGAGACGACAGAAGTGACGATGTGTCCCCATAATTGAGAAAGCGGTCAAATACCTACTTTCTGGTGCAATGTTTTGACAGAAGAAACTATTAGAAATATCTAATGTGGTTTTATTCTTTTTTTGCACAAGGTTATTCATTAGTGCTGCACTATGGTGCATTTTGTACTACAAAAGTTTTGCAACAAGAGTTTAAATGTCTGTAATCCAATACTAGACTATATGTATTGTCTGGTTTGGAGACCGGAAACAAAGGATTGTTCATTGACGCGTTGCATGTTTCAATCACCCCATGGTATTCAAGTTGGTCTAATATCTCCCTGACCTGTTTTTTAGCTTCTTGCTTAACTGGATACTGCCTTTGTGCAGTTGGTTGATTTTTTTTTTAACTGGATTTTATGGTGAGGAGAGTCCTCATCCCATCCTACATGATTTTTATATAATGCAGGAGCCTGGGCCACTGCCCATTTCCTGGCATAATTATATTTTAAATGAATTGGAATGTAGTTGGAGAAAGCTGGCATAATGATTTCTTCGCCATGTGGGCACTACCTGACAAATTGCGCTTGCCAGTCTTTTTCGGCTAGAAGAATGTCATAACCCTTAGAAAGCCGCTCCCAAAAGAGTGCTCTTATTTTTCTTGTTATGTCCCCCTGCTTTCGGAGTGTTACTTCATATAACTTATGTGGGACACTATCCCTGGTATCTGCAGTTTCAAGTTGAATTGATTCATTCAAGTCCACTGTCTCCAGATGATCCTTCAAGGTTTTGCGAGCTATGGTGACTTCTGCTGCGCTGTCCAACATTGTTTGAGCCCATTCCCATTCTTGAGTTGTCTTCAAGATCCTCGGCATGTCTGAGCTTTAGACCTGCTACTTTCTTTTTGGTGAATTGAGTGTTCTTATTTTTTTGAACGTGTTGATCGTCTTTGGATTTCACGCGTTCTTCCTTGTGTTCTGACCGTCGTCTTCTTTCGGATTTCTGTGACGAAGTCTGAAAGATATGAGAGGAATGTGTATCAGTATCTTGATATCTATCATGTTTTCTCAAATTATCCCTATTTCCGAGGTTATACCTCCTAACAGAGGGCTCCTTTTGCGGAGACCTACCTGGGGATTGAGAACGCTTCTCTTTGGAAGTTTGTTTAGTGTTCTCCCACTTCTTTTTGGGAGGAGCAGGAGTGTTTTTATTAAAGACCTTTTCAGGACTTTCTGACAGTTGGGGTTTAACTGGTTTCCCATCCAAGCTGTCTCTGCCTAATTCCTCATAGGATTTTTCAATTATTCTGACCAGTTCTTGTGGTTGCTCAGTTATATCAAATTCCCTTAACTTTTGACGGATCGCCACAGATGCTGCTTCACCTTTAATATTAGCTAATATTATTGTTGAGACCTGTTTGAAATCTTTCAGTAATTTTATATCTAGATTTAGAGCAGGCTCTGCCCCGTAGTCAATCTGAATCTGTTTCAGGACGTCTGGTATTACCACCATAGACGGAACACCATGTGTTTTAGTGTAAATTGCAGCAAAGACTGTGTCCCAAGTGTTGCAGTCCTCCAGGTGTGGTGCGATCCCAATTGGTAAACAGATTGTAAAAATTCTGTGCGTCTCATGAGGGGTAGTATTAGGAAATACTGCCTCGATTTGAGTACTATTCCGAGCTATCCAGAATTTAATTTAATAAACTCTGTGGTGTAATTTTATTTGTGTTGCCCTGGTAAGGGGGATGCGGTGGAATCATTATTGCCGGTTGGACTGTAAGAGTCCGCATGACATATTGGACCAATTGTCTATAGATTTTGATTATTTCTTTCAGTTGAACTAATACCTCCGCATCTGACATTTCTTCAATGGCAGGATGTCGTGTATAGCTTACTAATATCGACCATGTTGCTCCTGGTCTACCTAGTGGACCGAGCCTGGTAATGTGATTTTATATGTTTTAGGGCGCCTTTAAACCAGAGCGCATGCTCCTGGTAAGTTAGTGGAATTTCTATATCCTCCAAAGGAATGTATTCCTCTGGTGGTTCATCTTCTTTGTAGAAGTGAAACACATGTGTTCTTGGATCTGCTTCAGGGAAGACTGTCCATTAATAGAATACCTCTGTCTGGTGATAATCATGTGCCTCTATCACAAAAACTACCCTTCCACCTCTTGCTGATAGGCCATTTCGTATGAGTTTTATAGTGATGGCTTTCCGTAAAATTTCTGGAATACTTGTAGCATTCTCGTCGGTCTCATGGAGACCTGTAAAGTTTAAAGTTTGTACGCCTGTAGCTCCACCAGCCTCGTTATTATTATCGAGGGACATTTTTGTTGACTGAAAGTTTGTAGAGCAAGTTTCAAGGAAACAAAGATAAGGTGCACAATATTTTGAACATTGTATCCTTCAACGTGAATAAACCAAAAACTAATGTATAGGATTTTTCGTCCTACTCCGCTATGGGGGATATTATTGTTTTACCCACTCCAGACGTCTATTGGAGTATTTTACAGAAAAAGGGGTCTCTAAGGACGACTGAGTTCCTTTAGTATTTAGCATTAAATTAGTGCCTTACCAAACTTGGACGCCATGTAGTGTAGTTCCTATATTCCCAATAGGCTCTGCGCATTGGAATAATATATCCTATAGATTTGACGTGGGACCTATGTGAATAGGTCTCTATCGAATATACTAAACTTAACTGTGTGTGTGTCAGCTAACTCAGAGGTCACTAGAAACTTTCTCAAATACACAAGAAGGGATTGGTTTCTGAAAACTGCATAAACATGACAACTTTGTTTCCCAAGAATAAGAATATATCTCTGAGTTGTAAAAACAATAGATAACTAGTTCACTCAGTCAATCGTGCATGCTTCGTTTCTACGGGGTTGCAAAGAAATGGTGATACAGGCTTTTTCAATAAATAGGGTACAGCGTAAACAGTAATATGAAATAATACTGTAAGAACATTTCATGGTTTCTAAGCCATATAAAAATACATACATAAATAACATAGACTAGACTAAAATACTCAACTGGTGCTTCTGAAATGCGCCTACCCCAATGTACCTAACCTAAGTCTAGTACGAGGGAATAAGTAAGTATGGTCTTTTGCATATGTTTAGTTTTGCCAAGAATCTACCAAAGGTTTCTCTAGGTTCTAATCACCTCCATACCTTAGAATGAAGGAGGTCTGGTATCTCTGTCTAGGGCACTCGATTTCCCAACACCCCACAAGGGGAGTCGGAAACACTGTAGCTGGATTCTCGGCAGGAGAAAGGCAGCTTCCTGGTCAGTGCATCAGCTGGAGAGTCGGCTTCCTTCTGCACTTGCTGTAGCGAGCTGCGTCGGGCAAGTAGGTCTTCAAACTGCTCCTAACCACCGTATCTTGCTATAGCAAGTGAAGGTATATGTATACCTTAAAGGTGTTTAGGAATGCCATAGTTTGACATAAAGTCGGGCATATGAACGTCATAAATGAATCCCTGGGGAACAGTTGTTCATTGTAAAGTAACTGAGTTCTTGGTGAAATCAATATTCAAGCAAGGGGAAGTTCCCTAACGGCTTAAGCTGGTTTTCCAAGAAATCGTTGTGACGTTTGGTGAACGAATGGAAGTAGCCATGCCTGTATTTGGGTAGCATTGGCTATGCCTAAATAAGGGCTTGATTTCTATGCTTATATAAGGGTAACATGAATTGTACCTATATAAGGGCGTGTATCAGGAAAACGTAATAGTAGCCTAAAACTCCACACAACACTATGGGTACAACTTTACTACATCAAGTTGGTCTTTCCCCAAAAACCAATGCATATATTTTTTCCTAACTCTGTATCCCCGATATCTAAAAAACACAATTTTACTTTTGTAGTCCAAACTGGGTTAAGGCTAGCAGGATGGCATCATCCGCCTAAAGCAGGCAGCTGACTTTCATTGTTCCTAATTTTGGGGAATCCCCTTTGCAGAACCCCACCCTTTTCGGCAACTCATTAATATAAAGTGAGAAAAGGAGAGGGGCTAATAGGCACCCCTGCTTCAGCCCAGGTTACCTCCCATCTTCTTTTAACCCAAATACTATGTAGACTAGGAGGTTTCCTTTATGGAACAAGCTTGTTGTATTATTACTATTTTGACTGATCTTAAAAATGTTATTCTATTTTATAATCAATTATTGATTGATGGATTATATTACGTTTTAATGCTGAAATCTAAAGATGAAAATTTTAGATAAAAAAACATTGACTCACACTAACTCTTTATTGACTCAATAATAAATCTTAAACAATGTATTGTTTATGTAGATGATTGTGCCCCTCTCTCTTCCTTGACCATCAAAGGTCCAAACAACCAATGTTGGAGGCTATTTAATGATTATAATGGAAGATTGAGATGCAGGAAACGTTGCTCTGTCAAGGGCAAGTTTCACAAGGATTAATTTTTCTCATTTATTCCATCAGTGGCCCATGCAGTCTTGCAGACAGAGCACTGACCTTGACGTGCAGATTCTTCGTACTGTAAGTTCTGCCACATACGAGGAAGACTGGCTGTAATAGGGACCTCTGCAGAATGGGGTGGAGGATTAAAAATAGACAAAACGTAACAGCTGGTACAAATAATTGTGAACATTTTCTACACTGCGTGTCTGAACCGGTTTCCATTATTTCATGGAAAAATCCATTCCAAAATATTCAGTCAGAATTTGTAGACAGTGTAGTAGGCAGAAGAGACATTTATTCTTTATTTACATGGTGCCTGATTTAATTATTTTAATAACTCGAGCTGTCAAATGACGTTGCTGGGATTTACCCACAATGTAATTTCTGTACAGCCTGTAGCCATTTAATGGAGGTTTTAGTTGATGGGGATTATTTTTTTTTATGTATTACCAGCATATAATCTCCCTGGTGCAGAGATATTTTGAATGCGTTCCAAGGCAAACCTCTGTGTAACGGGGCTGAATTTGCCTGCAGAGGGAGAATGTTCTCAGAGCTTTTCATTTACCATCAAAAAGAGATTATTTCAAACCGTAGCTTTTGATTGTTGTGTGAAAAGGTTAACATGGAGCTTCAGAACGATTATTTATCTGCTGCATGAGTGAGTTAAAGGAAGCCTTAGGGCACTGTACAGTTCAATATTTATATTTGTAAGTAGGCAGCCAGCTTTCTGGGCATTAATAATGCTTGGTCTCTCTGCTAATGTGTTCTCAGCATCATTCCCGCATTGGCCTTGCCAGAAGATGAAAGCCCTACAGTAATGAAAACTCCATACAGTTGACGTTTCTGCCAGTTTTAGAATAAATGTGAACAGCAAAATTGTTCTGCTTTATAAGCATTGTTTGAAGTTTTAATGCTTGCTAATACGATTTATAAAACATAATTGTTCAGTGGTAAGGTATGTTTGAGATTTACAGGACGTTTTCTGCGTATTTTAAAATGCAGCTGAGCCTGCACCACATTATTGAGGAGGCTTAAAGAACTCGAATGTTATATTGCGGTGAAAACACTGACCCAGGGAAAGAATGATGGAAAATCCTAGAGTGCAGTTGTCATTTTCTCTGGTTTAAAGTGAAAGTTAAGGAAGCCTGAGCATTATAAGAAAGGGCACGCACGTCTAAAACAATTGTCATGCTAGGGGCGGCTAGTTTTACTCTGGCAGGTTAAAGTACTATGAATGCTCAGAAAAACTCATTGTACACTGAAAACCCAAACTTTGTAGGCGGATATGCACATATGTACAGGAAAAATGCGTTGCCAATGGCTGAAGTGGACTGACCATTGCTGTATTCTGTGGTGGTCAGAAGACAATTGTGATTGAACCTAAAAATAAACAAACAATGGTCCTAGACCTATAGATTTAGGTACATTGATCGGATCAGAAATTGATTAATTATTCAAGAAAACAAAAAGCACCTTCGATTAGTCTGCTATCTGCAAAACAAAGACTAAATCTTTGAGACAAAACTTTACACCACGCTACTTTTGGAAAAATATATTCTAATTTAATATTTATATTCAAATTTTTGCATAATTTTGTCAATAAAAACATATAGGTTGCCCCAAGATAGGAGAGTGCAAAAAGAAAGTGTGATTTCAAGGGGGTGAGCGAGTGAAGTGAAAAGGAAAATTGCACAGTGGTAAATAAGAGAAATAAATTTATAATTTTAACAATCAATACTGAATATGAATCTTCACAAAATAACAGTATTGAGCACCTAGCCAACAAACATCAGTTCATTTAAATTGCGAACAACGACATTGTAGGGTTCTCGTAGCAATATCCACAGTCTTGCACTGTCTACAAAGTTGAGAGATACTGGTCTAAGGTGTGTGTGTAGAAAATGTCGACGTTTCGACTCGACTTATTCCCGAACGGTGATTTAGACCTGGGGATTGCGAGTCTTCATCAGGACAGAGAGCAAACAACGAGGCACCCAGGGAATATTGAATAACCCCTTTGTGGTAGAGAAGGCGTTGGTTTGGTGATCCGAATTCACCAACGTCTCAAACAGGATTCCTTGAAGTCCATATTTAGTCCATGTAGAGTGGTAGAGTTAATCCCAAATTACAAATTACATAGTCTTCTACTTCCGAGCCTCTCGGTGCTGCCACAGCACCGAGAGGCTCGGAAGTAGAAGACTCTATGTACGGAGACACGGTGTCCGAAATCAAGTGGAACTAATCTCCACAGAAACTGGACATCCGGAAGCACTGAGAGGCTCGGATGTACACGCTAGAATCGGCCATACAGCGGCTTACATCCGGAAGTAATTTGGGATTAACTCTACCAGCATCGCCTATAATCAGTGTACATTCATCTCTGGAGTGACAGCTTGGAATTTCCCCTTCGTGGAGGCTGTGTTCACACACAATCAAGGTATCACCCACCGTGTCCACGTAAGATACAACGACTCCTTTTACATGGACTAAATATAACTTCAAGGAATCCTGTTTGAGACGTTGGTGAATTCGGATCACCAAACCAACGCCTTCTCTACCACAAAGGGGTTATTCAATACTCCCTGGGTGCCTCGTTGTTTGCTCTCTGTCCTGAAGAAGACTCGCAATCCCCAGGTCTAAATCACCGTTCGGGAATAAGTCGAGTCGAAACGTCGACATTTTCTACACACACACCTTAGACCAGTATCTCTCCAACTTTGTAGACAGTGCAAGACTGTGGATATTGCTACGAGAACCCTACAATGTTGTTGTTCGCAATTTAAATGAACTGATGTTTGTTGGCTAGGTGCTCAATACTGTTATTTTGTGAAGATTCATATTCAGTTTTGATTGTTAAAATTATAAATTTATTTCTCTTATTTACCACTGTGCAATTTTCCTTTTCACTTCACTCGCTCACCCCCTTGAAATCACACTTTCTTTTTGCACTCTCCTATCTTGGGGCAACCTATATGTTTTTATTGACAAAATTATGCAAAAATTTGAATATAAAAATTAAATAAGAATATATTTTTCCAAAAGTAGCGTGGTGTAAAGTTTTGTCTCCAAGATTTAGTCTTTGTTTTGCAGATAGCAGACTAATCGAAGGTGCTTTTTGTTTTCTTGAATAATTAATCAATTTCTGATTCGATCAATGTACCTAAATCTATAGGTCTAGGACCATTGTTTGTTTATATCACTAGATACCCAGGTCCATACCTTAAGGGTCACCCCATTCTTGTAATGGTGAACCTAAAAATAGCCAGTGGATGAAGAAGAGGGCTGGGTGAAAGCCCTTTTAAGTAAGTATATGTATATAGTTTTGTAAGTGAAAACTTCTTAGCTAACCCCAGATGTAAAAAGCATGCAAAATATAACTCCCCAAGTAACGGACCAGCAAAAGCAGTCAAAACAAATAGCCGGTTTTTAATGTTAAAGGATACATTTGAAACAGTTTTGTCACTGTAGAGAAAGGAATTATTTTTAAGCTGATGTGAATAATGCTCACAGTGTTTGTGCAGTCACAAAATAACAATGTAGTAGACCACCGAGTGAAGTCAAGTGACTAAAGGCTCTGTGTGTGTAGTGTGTATTTCTTTTTTTGGGGGGGGGGGGGGGGGACTAGTTAGAGACAGTGTAGGAGATGTTTGTGTTTATATTTCTGTGTATCTTAAACATCATGTAGTAAGTATTTTCACACTCGTATACTCTGATATTGTATTGTGCTTTTGAAACAAAATCTCTGATGTGTAGAACTCCAGTTTTCTGTTGTTATCTAGGCCTCAGTCTATGAGCAAACGCATGTTCTTCAAGATGGGAGTCACCCCTGTCACCCATGCTCTGCTCCCCCCGCCACACCTCTCCTTGAAAATTCTGCTGCACACAGTCAAACTGAAATGTGCCTGTTTATTTCCACTGTTAGGCTGAGGCACTTAGAGCAAGCTATAGTAGCTAATTTCCCATGTGAATTGCCCAAGACACACATTTATCAGTCAGCAGATTCCAGGCACTGGGTCGCGAGATCTATAGGCTTATAATGGCAGTTAGGAGATGAAAAGGAGAGGACCAAGAGGCCTTTAGAATGGCTGTTGAAAACAAGCTTGATGAGAAATGTTTTTATGGTGTTTCTGTCAAATAGTCCTCATTGCAGCAACAGATGACATCTGGATAATCCTTTACAGGGGAGGAAACAGCAGCCCTCATCCTTCTAGGCCTGCCTGCAGCCTTCTACACCATCTCCCACACCGCCCCACTCCATCCTGCTCAAACAACTCCTTGAAATGGGCATTTAAGGGTGCACCCTCAAATGGATCAGCACCTTCCTCACTGGAAGAAGTCAAACTGTCAACATGTAATCTAATGATGTAATGATGTCGTGTAAAGCGCATGAATCACCCCTCATGGGGTATCTCCGCGCTGTAGACCGCTGGGGAACCCGTCCTGGCTTTCCTTGTGAGATGGTCCCTACTGGGTATCTCCAAGGTGAAACCAGGCATCCCCGGCATATGTGGGGGGCCGTTGTGGAGATGAGGCAAGCTAATGCCCAGAGTTGCCGAGTGTAATCCATGGTTAGAGTAGGCACCGAGGCGAGAATTATCGAGTCCGCTGACCCTGGTCCACGACCCTGCTGCGTCGGGAATTGAACCCTGGTCCCGGGACGTCCTCTGCTTCCGGGTCTGCCGCCTCTAACCAGTGAGCCACACCACTAACATGCGGCCCTACTCCTCAGGAGCATGGGAACTCATCTGTGGAGTCCCACAGGTTTCCTAGCTCAGTCAGACACTCTTCAACTTGCACATAAACTCGCTGGCAGAAGTTATTCAGATGCACAACATCAACATTCTCTTCTAAACAGATGACATACAGCTAATACTATTCCTCTCAAACAAATCCCCCAAAACACTTTCACTGCATGTATGAGAGAAGTGGCCACCTGGAAGAAGTTCAACTGCCTCAAGCTGAACTCTGACAAGAGAAAAGTGGTGATTTTCAGAAAAGATTCATCTCTGTGGGACTCCAACTGGTCGTCTACAGACCTCGTACCTACCCCTGCGGCCACCCCACAAGTAATAAACCTTGGAATCATTATAGATAACAGACTGGACATGTCCGCCCCAGTCGACTCATTCGTAGCGTCCTGCTTAAACACCCTGAGGATGCTGAAGAACATTTTCAGGTGACTAGCAGGCAACACAGAGAAAATGTTCTCCCAAGCACTCCTCACCAGCAGACTAAAGTACAGAAACGCTCTGTACTCTGGAATAACTAACCAGCTCACAAGAAGACTTAAGACCGTCCAGAATCAGCTGACAAACCGATCCTCAGTCTTCAGCGCTGGGCCCACCTCAAGAAACTCCACTTGCTCCCGAGACTCAAGTGTGCACACCTCAGGCTCCTCACCCACACCTACAAAGCACTCCACAGCATAGGTCCTGTCTTCTTCATCAGCCACATCCAATTCTACCAACCATCCAGACAACTCCGCTCCACCGGACTCTCACGAGCACAGACTCCACATATAGACAAATGAAGATCAGGAGGAAGCGCCTTCTCTCACATTGCTTCTTAAGCCTGGAACGACTTTCCACCAAACATCAGAGCCTTCTACTCCCTTCTGGAATTCCACAAGAGGCTGAAGCCTTTGCTCTTCAAGGAATCCCACCCGGGTTAGACTCACTCACCTGCTACAGCCCAGGATACCATCCTTGGTCATAAACACTCTATAAAAGTACAGATAACATGGCACTAGTATCAATGAACTGTTGGCTCAAACTGTTGCTTTTAAAACGTTTGCATAGTGTATACTATACGTTAGATGTTGCATAGGATAGACTCCTCAGTTAGTCACAGCTGTAGGAGATCATAAACTGCACATGCAGACTTAATACACTTAGTGTGGTACTGCCCCCAAAACATGAGTACTAGTACTAGTGCTAGTGACTACTGTAGTATCTGGAATGATTGAATTTTCATTTACAGCTACACCTCGAATGACTTTTTTGGGTATGCGATGCAGATTCTGCATGCCACCAAGAGTATGGTTGCAATGGCCCTACTGGTAGCTAGACCTAATTGCCAGATCACCATATAAATGTCCTGTATCCTAAAAGGAGGACTTCATTAAACGCACAAGGCTAGGTGTGATGAAAGAGCTGAAACAAACTTGATGTTGCAACCAGGCATTTATAAATCCAAACACATGTTCAACCCACTAATAACATGTCTGGCTGCTGAAGCCCAGGGCCAGACTGGGAACCGAAGCAGCCCTGGCAAGTTTGTTAGTCCAACAACCTGTGGAGAGGGAGGAAAGATGTTTGGGGAGGGGTGTGCAAGTGTGAAGCACTGTTGCTTTTGTTCCTGGAGCACTGCTGCAAAACCGGCCCCCAGTAACAGAACTGGCCCTCACCCTTCCAGCCTCCTAGGGAAACGCTCAATGACTGCTACGACCAGTCCAGCCCTGCTGAAGCTGCTAGGCATAATTCCCCAGAAAGACTGAGAGGACTGGCCGGTAGACACAATGCGAGGTCCCACTTATAGCAAGCGTTAGTAATGCAATAGATCTTGCTTTTGCAAGAGTTTGCAAATGACAATGCCTTTTATTTATGTTTTGACAATTAACATATAAATAAAAGGCACTGTCCTGTACAATGCCAATAGTCAAGCTCTTGTAAATACATGACCCATTCAGAGAAGCTGCTGCCATTGTCCTGGACGGTTTAGAAAGTGAAAATGCGCATGAAACGCTGAATGTTCTAGGAAAGCATGTCTTCCCTGCAGTAAGCGTAACTATTTAAAGAAAATATTGCTTACAGACTAAAGACTCACTGTGTAACAACCGAAGTAAAAGGGCCAGTCCTCATGGGAAGTTACAAATGACGACAAGGCGGTACTAATGTGGGACAAACAAGCCTATTAATGAAACAGAAGCCAGCATTTACGAAGGTCAATGACACAAGCCAATGACAAATCTGGGCGGAGAGTGGGAGGGGCTTATATTCCATATTCCAATACAGCATGGTTCGCAGCGCATGCGCTGCCCAGGCTCAACCTGAAAAGTTGGGATACCTCTGTGCCTCGGCCCGTATTTGTCTTTTGACAGGGTATAGATACCTTATGGATGACTTTTAAGAAGTGAAGGGACTGGGATTTCACAAATTATTGGGAAGTTTAACATTAACCTCGAGTTTTTGTGGCTATACGTGATGACTCTATGCAGTTGGCATCTACCCTTATAATGAAAGTTAAAAATTACTAAAAAGAGTGCACAGATTCTTGAATTTTTTGTTATTCCGTCCCGTAAACCAGTAATATCAATAAAACTTGTCAAAATGAGTGTGTATGTATATATGTGTATGTATGTATGTATACATGTGTATGTATGTATATATGCATGCATGTATATGCGTATATGTATATATGTATGCATGTATATGTATATATGTATTTATGTATAAAAAGGTATGTATGTGTATGTGTGTATATATATATATATATATATATATATATATATATATATATATATATATATATATATATATGTTATGTTAAATTAATTTTATATAGCGCACAGCTAACAAGGGTTTCCAGCGCTAAACCTGACCGAAACAGATTAAAAAAACAAGAGATGCAATTAAAAAGTGACTTATTGGTTAAGTAACCAAGTTTTTAAAAGTTTGCAAAAATGTATATAACGTTTCATTGTGAAGTGCAATGGGAAGAGAATTCCACATGGATGGACCAAGAAAGGCAAACGAGCGACCTCCCATTCTTGTGAGTTTAATCCTGGGCACCAAGAATTTTCGTAGTAAGAGAAGAGGTTGGTAAGGGTGAACTAGGGTTTGCAGATATTTAGGAGCAGAGCCAACCTTGATTTTATACATATAACTCAGGGCCTTAAACTTAACACGGTTTTCAACCTTAAGCCAATGAAGATTTCACAAAGCACTGGAGGTGGAAAAAGTTTTAGAGAGCTTGCAGAGCAGCCTGGCAGCAGACTTTTGTACCACCTGAAGTCTCCGTGTAACATCCTTGTTTGATCCCAAAGGAAGGATGTTTCCGTAGTCCATTCTAGATGTCACAAGCGCCTAAACTACGGTTTTCTGAGTGGAGACCAGAAGCATCCAAATCTTTTGTCAACTGTTTTAAAATGGTGAAACCCGTTACAAATAATTCCGGTCTGTCACATAAAACATCCAGTGACAGACCACACTTTCTCCTGGGTTAGGAGAGCCCAGATGATGAACAGGCCGGTACCAGATGGGAACTGATGGGCACTTTTTCCCTAATTAAGGAATTTAGTGCGTTCTGCTGCACATTTGCACGAGTCACTCTTTGGTCTGCCTTGGTTGCGCCTCCTATTTGGTTACACAGTAGAACCTTATCTTTTCCTTCTTGACCCACAGACCTATTTTGTTGTGTAGAAACAGGTGGCTGCCACCTTTACTGCCTGCTGCTTCCTAGATAGTTTGTCATCAATAATGACTCCCAAATTATGGACATAATCAGTGGGCTGAGGAAAAGCACCCATTGCACTCGGCCAATGCTGGGGGCCCCAAAGATTTTTATTTTTACCCAACATTAGGACCTCAGTTTTTTCGCTGTTAAGCTTAAGTAGATTTGCTTGCATCCAAGATGCAATATTCCGCAGACCAGTCTGAAGAACTGAAGGTCCAGTCATCTTTTCCGTAGAAAGGGAAAAGATGATTTGGGTATCATTAGCATAAGAGAAAAGGCACAACCCAGCCTCCTCTGCTATTGTCGCCAAAGGTTTAACATACAAATTAAATAGAAGAGGACTTAGGATAGAGCCGAGTGCTGAGCCGGTAATGCCAAGGGATTGCAAGGATTTAGTTAACACGGTATGGGACACAGTGTCAAATGCAGCGCTCAGGTCATGCAATATAAGAGCTACGGTGTCCCCAGAGTCCAGTCGTTGTCGTAACATTTCTGATACTCCAAGAAGAGTTGTCTCATGGAATAGCTGGCCCTAAAGCCGGATTGAGAAGAGTGTAGAAAGTTAGTATATGAGACAAATTGAGTTAGTTGCTGGTTAACATGCTTTTCCAGGATTTTAGAGTAAGTAGGAAGTAGGAAATAGGCCTAAAATTAGATGGCTGAGCTGGTCAGCATTGGCCTTCTTTAAAAGTGGAAGGACCATAGCATGCTTCCAGTCCGAAGGAACAATAGCTTCTTAGAGGCATGAAGCAGCTGCATAATTAACATAAGAGAAGATAAATCGAACTACTGCAACACAGATACAGGGATGAGATCGCATGGGGAGCCAGATTTAATGCTTTTTAAAATATTTTTAAAAGAATGAATATCAAAAAGTGCCCAGTGTGATCAGGCTCGGTCGTAGCAGGCGACATTGCAGATGCCTCTGGCTGAGTATTTTGCAGTGTGGAATATATTTGCTCTACTTTATCCACAAAGTAGTTAGTGAGACTATCGCATTGTTGTTTATTTAAAATAGGTGGGATTGACTGTGTATCAGAGACAGCGTGTTTTTTTTACCATAGTAAACCGGGTACGCGATCAATTCTGGGCATTGGAAATGGTGGAGGAAACATAGTCCTGCCTTGCTAATTTACAGAGAGCTTGGTAGTGTTTTAAATCTTGCTTACATTTTACTTTAGAGTCCTGTGTGTAACTCCTCCTCCAACTTCTTTGTAAAGCTTTACATTTGTTTTTTTCAATTTTTAATTGCTCCGTAAACCAAGGGTCAGGAAGACGGTGATTGTTTTTTTTTTTTTTTTAGTAGATAGTGGAAGACAATACTCAACTGCATTACAAATCCATTCATGTATTATGCTCAGTGAAGTAGTTGGCATATGATCAATATTAGGGTCACTATTAACAAGAATCTTGTTAAAAGCTTCCATATCCAATGTAATTCAACTCCAAGATCTTTGTGGAATACTAACAGGGCCTACAATTGGAGTCACCAAAATGATGCAGTGAAACTTAACTGCAAAGTGATCTGACCAGCATAAAGGAAGAACAGGATCACACTGAAAACAAGATAAGTTGGAGAAAATGGGATCCAACAAATGCCCAGCAATATGTGTGGGGCCAATATTACAAAGTGAAAGATTAAGTGCTGCAAAATCAGTGGTCAGTGTACTACTGACATCGCATTCAGGTTCATCAAGATGTAAATTAAAATTACCCAGAATAGTGAAATTCAATGCTTTAAGGAGATATTGAGTAACCAGATCCGGCAGTGAGGAAGCACAGGAATCTGATGGTCCAGGGGGCCTATAGACAAGAATGCCTGAAAGTCATTTGCGGGGTCATTGTAATTTTAAATACGGCTGCTTCACAGTTTGAAAAATATAAGTCTTCCAACTTAACATTAGTAGGATCGATCATAGATGATGGCAATTCCTCCGCCCTCTCCACAAACTCTGTCCCTTCTAACTATAGCGTAGTTCGATGGTAAGGTTAAAGTTACACCAGGACCAGAACTTGTATGTAGCCACGTGTGTGTGTGTATATATATATATATATCTATATATATATATATATATATATATATATATATATATATATATATATATATATATATATATATATATATATATATATATATATATATATATATATATATTCACTGAAAAAAACATAGGTTTCAGGCCTGATATAGTTGGGAATTAGCATTTAAAAAATCTTAGAAATTCACTGAAAAACCATAGGTTTTAGGGGTGTTCGAGTTAGCTGGACATTTCACTCG